>NW_012267379.1:230289-264674 GCF_000151885.1 Dipodomys ordii
CCCAGCACCACACAGGCTGCCCAGCACCACACAGGCTGCCCAGCACCACACAGGCTCCCCAGGCACACAGGCTGCCCAGCACCACACAGGCTGCCCAGCACCACACAGGCTCCCAGCACCACACAGGCTGCCCAGGCATCGCAGCCATCGGGGCGGGTCTCTGTGACCTGCCTTCCTCCACCTTTCGACCACAACCCACCACATGGTTTTTATTGGCAGGGTAGAGCAAGATTAAATCAGGACTTTCCCTCCACAGGGATAACTAAGGGACTCCGCTCCGTGTGGATAGGTCAGAAACAAATCATCTGAGTGTCAGAGCTACTCTTGCACAGATGTGCACACACCTGCACACAAATATGCTCCACATACATATGCTGCAACGCATGCATAGCACACATGTGCATGTACATGCGTCACACTAAACACACTGTGCACAGTGCACATGAACATAGAAGGCATTTGTGTGAGGGTCCCACACGCTCTGCTTTGCCTAGAACTCTCACCTTCCTATCAGAGTCCAGCTGCAGACACGCTTGTCCTGTGCTCTTGGCTGACGCAGGTCTGGGGCGCTAGCGCACCCTCTGGTCATCTGCTTGCCGTTGACCTCCCAGCTGCCTTTTATTCCTCACACTGGGGTACCTCTAGAACCATCTCTGCAGGAAAGGTGTCCTTCTTAGTCCTGGGTGTGGCTCAAGTGGTATAGCACTTGCTTAGCAAATAGGCATTCCTGGGCTGGACCCCCAATATAGCGTAAAAGGGTAGCCCTTTCTTGTTGGGAGCTGATTCTTTCCTTGTGAAAGATTTCACCCATTAGACCTGAACTGTGAGGCTCAGGCTCTCTTACCTGTGAAAGGTCCCACCTCCCTGGTAGGAGGAAGCTGTGCACACATGGCTGTGCAGAGGGTATTTTATAGGGACTAAAGTGTGTCCCGCATGTCCAGTTCTCCCAGAAGTGAGACTTGAGAGAGCCACAGCCCAGCTTAACACGCTGCTCACCTCCCTGCACTGTGCCTGCAGCCCAGCACAGCCCTAACTCTGCATGCCAGTGCCTGATGTGAGTACAAGGATCAGCACAGGAGCATGTCCGGGGCCCTGCATGGGTACGGTGTGGCACACCCCAAGGGCATGCGTGACACCAGCCAGGGACTAGTGCTGGGCCCAAGGCAGTGAACAGGGCCGGAAGGGGCTGGCTTCGCACTGGGTCAGAAGGCTGGAAGGGGCCCCAGGACATGGGAAGGAGTCCTGTCCAGGAGAGCCATGCTCATGGCCCTGCTGGGGGGAGGGGGCAGGGTGGGGGGAGCTTGCCCACCCAGGCAAGCAGACATGTTCCAAGGAAGGGGACATCTCTGAAGTGGCCCTAGGGGATCACAGCCTATTTTGGGCAGGGACCCTGAGATGGGCGTGAGATGAGACTTCGAGCGGTGGGGCAGGGGTATGGCTCCTCCCCCACACAGGGACTTCTCTGGGAAACTGGACTGGGTTTGGCCAACGGCACACTGATCCTTCTTAAGCTTGTGATTCACCATGACAGAGAAGCTGGGCCTTTCCTGTGTACCTGATCACATCAGGTAGAGAGGAGACACGCACTGGAGCCACTGTGCACAGGGCGCAGCGTGGGGAGGGAGGCCCTCCTTCAGGCCTCAGTCTCCAGGACAGAGCGGGCATTCCATGTGGAGAACACACCCGCCCAGTACCCCAGGGCTTCACTCTTTGCATGGGGTTCACCGGGAGGTTTCTGGCTTTGTCAGGGAGCCTGACATTGTGTCAGGTCTGATGTCCACCCCAAACCAGCCAGGTGAGCCTCAGTAGTAGGCATGAGCCGTACCTCTGTGTGTCCCCAGGTCCAAGAGGCAGCCTTGACCCTAGAAGGCCTGGCTGGCACCAGCTGTCCTTTCTCTGCTGCAGGACGACCATCTGGACTCACCGCGTCCACTTCCTGGAGGAGCAGGCCCTACCTCGCTGGGCCTCCTTCACCATCTGGAATGCAGGCAAGCAGGGACGCAGGCTGTACCGCAGTCTGACTGCTGCCAACCAGCGCAAGGTGAGCCTGTCCTTCCCCGCCCTCCCCGGCAGCACAGAACAGGCCCTGGAGCTGCTGGCCTTGCTCACTCAGGTGGCCGCCTTCTGTGACGTGGACAAGAACAAGATCCAGAAGGGCTTCTACTGCTACGAGGAGGCACAGGTGTGTGGGCTCACCACTCCCGGAGGGTTCCGTGCTGTGGAAGACTTGCGTGTGTGACTCACAGGGCTGGGTGTCCTGTCAGAACCACCAGTGGTTCTGTAAGATCGCTCAAGACCCCCATCCTCCACCTTGAGTGCTTCGGGGACCCTCTATCATGAGGCGCCTGAGTGACCCTGGCTGGCACATCTTCCAGGAAAGGCCCAAGCCTCAGATCCCCATCCTGCACTTCCGGGATGCACGGCCACCCTTTGTCATCTGTGTGAAGCTGGTGAGTGTTGGATACGGCTGCCGGGCTCCTGGATGGCAGGCTTGGGCGTCCTCCTCCCTGACTCTGTCCCTGGGGCACGGCTCCAGCTGCTCAGCTATGGACGTGGGACATACAGCCCAGCTGTTGCTGCCTGGGTAGGCTCCCGGGGGTCCTGGTCCCCAGGCCCTGGGCTCCACGACACAGCGGCAGCACGCCTCTGGCCACAGGCAGTTGCTGTTGGCTCCTGACCCTGCTCTGACGTGTAGTTGTTAGTCTGCTCTGCACACAGGTCCACAAGTAGGTCAGGTGTGGCAGACCCAGCTTCCTGGGTACTCTGCTCTTTGCAGACTTCTTTTTGTTCCAGTTCAGGGCTTGAACTAAGGGCCTATGCTAGCACTTTACCAGTTAAGCCACAGCTCTACTTCCTACTTTTCCGGTGGCTACTTGGAAATAGAGTCTGATGGACTCGCCTGCCTGATTCTCTGCTCTCAGCCTCCTGAATAGCTAGGATTACATGCAGATGTGTCTCTAGTGCAGCAGCTGCTGCTTTTATAATGTCATTTTAGTGTCCTATGTAGGAAGTTCTTTTCCACACTTAACCTCGTTTGTTAATGCAAAATGTTTTTTGCATTGGAGCCAAAATTTTCCCCTTCCATTTAGACATCAAATTGTCCCAACCTCACCTACTGAGAAACTGCTTTTCTGATAAGGAACATCACCACTCTGTGCTGGCCGGGTACGAGGTCTGTCATGGACTCTGGTCTGGACCAGTCCTGTACCTCATGTGTCAGCATCGTGATTCACTGAGGGCCGTGCCATGGCAGCAGGCTGATCTGCCTTAGTCTAGAACTCTTTCTCTTTTTTTCTTTTCGGTCATGGGGCTTGAACTCTGGGCCTGGGCGCTGTCCCTGCGCTCTTCAGCTCAAGGTGAGCGCTCTACCACTTGAGCCACAGTGCCACTTCTGGTTTTATTGGAGATGAGTCTCACGGACTTTCCTGCCTGGGCTGGCTTTGAACTGAGATTTTCAGATCTCAGCCTCCTGAGTAGCTAGGATTATAGGCATGAGCCACCGGTGCCTGGCCTCTGTCTTTTAAATTGGTTGTGAACCATAACAGTGCAGAACGTGGCCCACAGCTCAGGTCTGGCCCTCCGCCTGTTTTGCAGATAGTTTTGTTAGAGCAGGGACATGAACCCCCGAGCCGTGTGTGAGCCCACCGCCCTTGCTGTTCTGGATCGCGGTGTCGTCCGAGGGCAGAGGGCTCACTGAGAGCGCTGCCCGGGAAGGGGCCCCATGCGGCAGGGAGACACAGCACCCACCTTCGCAGGCTGGCTTTTGGCGGTCATCACAGCACAAGGCACACCCACCTCCCTGACCACACAGTGGGAAGTGGTGTCAGGCTCATGGCTCAGCACGTCTGACTCAGTGTCAGGGACCAGGCCTGCCCCCGCTCCCGAGAGGAAGTGCCTGCTGCGGGAGGGGCAAGTGTCTAACAGCCATGCCCTCGGCAGAAGCTCCTCCCTGGGGGCCACAGGCCGGACCCTCAGCTCACTCCCACCCCCTCCCACCTCTGTGTGTGACTCTGAGTCAGGCTCTCCTTGTCTACTAGACTGTCTTCTGGAAAGTTCTCTGCCCCTCTGGATGCCACTCCATCTTGGCTTTGAGTCTCACAGATGCCTCCATTTGGTGGCTACCATTTCATCCAGTCTCGTTTAAGACGGTGCCCCGCCCAGTGTCCTCTCCAGGTGGGTTGGGGAGGTGAGGTGTGAGCCGGTGGACAGAATAGCTTTCTCCCACGAGTTTCTGGCCACAGTTCACTGGAGACAGCAGTGGTGACGAGGGCAAGGCCAGGTCTGGCCAGGACGCCTGTCCACCATTGCTCAGCTTTTCCTTCCAGAGCTACGTCCTCTCTGGTTAAACCTGCTGGAATTGCCATGCACAGGACAAGTGTGTGGGGCCCCAGGGTCACAGCACTTGCTCTGCTGTGGGACAGGTGGGACAGCGGAAAGGGGGCCCCAGAAATAGGGGAGGAGCGCAGGTCAGCCCCAAACAGCTGGTGGGGCCGTCAGCTGTCTTGTTTGGAGGCCGCTGCCAGCCCAGGCATCCCCGGCCCCCGCCAGTGTCCATGCTAGAACCTAGTATCAGCAGCAACACGCCGCCTCTGGCCCGTCTCCTATTAACAGGAACCAAGTTCAGTGTACGTGACAGGCACAGGTGACCCCAAACCCAAGCCCTCACTGTAGCCCCTGCAGGAGCCCCAGGAAGCAACTTGATCTCCCCAACAGGATCTCACTGGGGGCGCGTTTGAGGACAACCTGAAGTCACTGCACCTGCAGGAAGGCCGGGACTTCCTCCACTTCAGCTGAGTCAGGCAGCGGCCACCCCAGGTGGGTCTCGCAGCTGTCACTTGCGTCTCAGCAACAACACTGTCTTTCTGCTTCCCTTGGCCTCTCCCTGCATGCTCCACATGCTCAGCCCTTCTTTTATACGTTCAGTGTCCGAGTCCCTCCGGCACCCCTCGGATGGACGCCCGGCCTGTGCTTCACCAGACTTCTACATTGCATCATGCGCTGTTTGTACTACAGTTCTACTTTTTAAAAGTCTGTGTTATTGCCGGGCACCGGTGGCTCACGCCTGTCATCCAAGCTACTCAGGAGGCTGAGGTCTAAGGACTGCGGTTCAAAGCCAGCCCAGGCAAGAAAGTCCGTGAGACTCTTATCTCCAATAAACCACCAGAAACCCGGAAGTGGCGCTGTGGCTCAAGTGGTACAACGCTCGCCTTGAGCTGAAGAGCAGAGGGTCAGCGCCCAGGCCCAGAGTTCAAGACCCACAACCAAAAAAACAAAGTCTGTGTTACAAAATGTGGGTTCTATGTTCTAGAAATATCCATTAGACCAAGCTTTTCTTCATTTCCAACTCGTCCTTGGTAGTTTCCATGATGTGCACGGGCCAGTGAGCTAGCCGGGCCATGGGCTCACTAGACAAGTGCGTTACCAGCTGGGTCTTTTGCTTGGTTTTTCAGAGTTTCAGGCTGGCCTTGAACCATGATCTTCCTGTCTCTACCTCCTGAATGTTCCACTGTACCAGCTGCTTTGTTTGCTTACTTATTGAAACCACAGTCTCCTCATACAGATCCTCCCAGGTGTGTGCCACTGCCCAGCCACCCTGGGTGCCCGCCACGGCTGTGGCAGGTCCGGGAGGGCACTGTCCCGTCCCCCCGCTCCCCGCCGCATCCAGGCAGCTCCTCTTTACCAGCACTGCCGGAGCTTCTCAAACATGTGCAATAGGCCTCTCCTACATCGAAGGCTGTATGTGGTTTTGCCAGCTGCGAAAGGTCTATTTTCTCAGCTGTCTTACTTTGTGCATTTTGTGTGCATTTCTGAGCCAAAATTTACCCTTTACTTTTCTTTTCCCCTTGAGTATTGGGATTTGAACTCAGGGCTTCATATTTGCTAAGCAAGTGCTCTACTGCTTGAACCATACCCCAGCCCTTTTTGCTTTCTTATTTTTCTCTCATAGAGCCTTGCATTTTTTGCCTGGGCTGGTCTCAGAACTTGTCATCTTCCCACTGTCTACCTTCCAAGTCACTCCTGGACCTGAAATCGTGCTCTTTAATGGGGACGTTCCAAGTGTGCGAACACACTTACTGCCATTGTTGTAAATTCGCAGTGGCATTGCCCCGCTTTTGCTGTCAGGCTCCGGTGGTGTCTGTGTCTGTTAGGCCTCTTCTCTAGTGCACACTGGCCCCGCTCAGGATGGCCCTTGGCAGGTCGGCAGCTGTACCTAGCCACACTCATGGCTGGACTCTCTCGCCTTAGAACATAGGACATGAGACGCCTTCCTGCCGTGTCTGTCCACCGGAAGGAGTTCCACATACCAAGGGGCCACATTTAGCTACCATGCTTTTTGTTCACATAGTCTTTACTGCTCTCTTTGTTTAGCATCTTGTCAGTGAGACTAACGGGATCTTCCCCTCTGTGGTTTTTAGCTGAGGACAGGTGTGCACCAGGACACATCTGGTAATGTCTGGATACTTCTGAGTGTCCAGGACGCTGCTAAGCATGCTACAATGCAAAGAATTAAGAAAACACCATGAGCCGGGTGCCGGTGGCTCACGCCTGTCATCCTAGCTACTTGGGAGAGGCCAAGATCTGAGGATCACAGTTCAGAGCCAGCTGTGCAGGAAAATCCAAGGCTCTTTAATTAACCAACAGAAAAATGGAGGTAAAGCTGTGGTTCAAAGAAGTAGAGTGAAAAAGCTCATGGACAGCACCCAGGCCCTGAGTTTAAGCCCCATGGGAAGGAAAGGCAGGCGGGTGGGCGGGCACCATGAGTTGGAAAAGCCCTGTTCTCCTGAAAGACTATTCTGTCCTTTCTCGAGCCATTCTGGGGAGCTCTGGACTTCCCACGACACTCAGGGAAGCCGGACCTGGCCCTGACCCCAACCCAGCCAGAAACGTTCAGAATGTATATGTATGTGGACCCACACAGGCGGCTTTCACCTGGGGTCCTTCTGGGGCTTGGGCTTGCTTTTGGTTCTAGAACTTGAACTTAGGGCTTTGGCTGACCAGGCAGCCCCTCTACCCGAGCCCTTCTTTGTAACTGTCGTGTTGAAGTGGTGTTACTTTTTGCCTGGGCCCATGCGTGGACCCCAGTCCACCTACTTTACTATTCCTGTCACAGCTGGACAGGATCCACCACCATGCCCAACTTCTTCCTTTATGAACACAGCTGAATGACAGGCATTCGACACCACACGGTTGAGAAGAGTAGCAATCACCGCGTCTCACGTGTACCTGGGCTCACTTTAAACGTGATCCTCAGCTTAACTCGGCTGGTCCCTTCACCAATGCGTTAGTGTTTTGTCAAAGTTCCTTAGCATTTTCTCTCAGCCAAACCTCCATCTTACTCCTTCCTCGGGCCTCCATGCCTGGCACAGCTCTGCGTCCATGCAGTCATCCACTGGGACTGCCACACTAACTGCCCAGAGCGCTGTTCTGAGACCCCTCCTAGCCTTGCTCGTTTCCAGCTGTTCCTTTGGATGGCCTCTTATATTCTACATAGTCGTGTGTAACTTGTACACAATCTACACACTGACCTTTTTCTCTATTTCTTCTCTCATTTTCTGTTACTAAGAGCTCTTTGCTATTGTCTAATCTCTGACCATTTCTACCCCTTTGCTGGGTGGGTTTGTGTGTGTGTGTGTGTGCACGCGCGTGTGCAACCACTCCTGGGTCCTGACCTCAGAGCCTGGACACTGTCCCTGAGTTCTGTTCAAAGTCAGTGCTCTATCACTTCAGCTCTACTTCCAGCTTTTTTTTTTTTTCTTTCAGCTTGAACTCTGGGCCTGGGCGCTGTCCCTGAACTCTTCAGTTGAAGGAAAGCGCTCTACCACTTGAGCCACAGCGCCACCTCTGGTTTTCTAGTGGTTAATTAGAGATAAGAGTCTCACGGACTTTCCTGCCTGGGCTGGCTTTGAACCGTGAGCCTCCTTACTCAGGGGGATTATAGGTGCGAGCCACCGGCACCCAATCCCCTGAGCTTCTAGCGCTCTACCACATGAGCCACAGTTCCACTTCTGGCTTTTTCTGTGTATGTGGCACTGAGTAATAAACCTCAGGGCTTCATGCATGCTAGGCAAGCACTCTACCACTGAGCCACAGTCACAGCCCCACTTCTAGCTTTTTAGTGGTTAATTGGAGATAAAAGTCTCATGTCCTTTCTTGCCTGGGTGATCTCAGATCTCTGCCTCCTGAGGAGGAGCACAGACATGAGCCACCAGCTCCAAGTTCTATCTCCTTTGCTTTAAAAAAACCAAAAACCCCAACAAAACACACATGTAGTTGTGTGCCTGGAATGACCGCAGAGTGAGGCTGTGGCTTCTGTGTCCTCGTGTTCTCTACAGAGGAGCCCAGGCCCGAGGAGACTTGCCACCTCTGGAGCGTGGGCTCTGGCGCTATGCAGAGGTCTGGGAGGTGTGGTGTGGTGTGGCTGTGGTCTGCGGACCACTCAGCTCTCCTGGACGGGGGTACGGCCGTCTGACGTCCGTTGCGATCGTGTGTGGGTCTCCCAGTGGCTTTGGGCTGGCACCTTTCGTGCTGTCAGTGTGAGACGCAGGCCCCAGCCCGGCTCCAGCCACACGGCTCCAGGCCCCCATGTGGTCCTGGATCCTCGTGCCCACCTTCCTAGCTGGTCGCCTTCCTGCTCTGTGGACTTGGGGCCAGCTCACCTCTGGCCGGGCCTGTTTTCTTCTCTGCCACAGGCTCCTACCCCTGCGTCAAGAACTTCCCTAGAAGACGCCCTGCTGCGCCACCCACTGTCTGTCCTGGCAGGCGTCAGTGTGGACGCCGTCGGTTGCCACCACGGTCCATGTTTCCAAGTCCATCCTGGCTGCCGTCCCCGGAACAGGCTCAGACACCCGCTGCAAGAACCAGGGTCTGCTGAGGGTGGGAGCCGCCTGCCAGGTGACACCAGTGTGCCAGGGTGTCGCCGCCGCCTTGTGTGTAAACTGACCACGCTCCATGCCTTAAAAGGCCTCTCGGGAGCAGTGAGGGTTTTCTGTTTTTAATGAACACTTTGCTTTCTTTTCCTCAGCAGTCACCTGCTCTGTCCTAGCAGAGAGGACAGCAGACCTCACATGTGGCGTAGCTGTGCCTGGCCACGTGGGGCCCAGACCGTGTCCTCAGCCCATCGTTCATCTGGGACAGGAACCTACCAGCCGCCACGAAGTATGTGATGCGACTGGAACAAAGGAAGAGCCAAAACACAGGGGTGACGGAGGCCACTGGCCTGAGGTCTGGAGGGTGACCCCTGGGAGCCAGCAGACGGCGCCACGCTCGTCCGGCTGGCCAGCTCGCCTAAGTCAAGTGACTGGACACACGTGGACACACTTGGCTTTCCCAGAAGGCTGGGTATCAAACTGCCTGCCTCAGTCCTGGGCTCCCAGCTCCAGTGATCTTGCTCGTATGTGGGTAGCATCTCCAATTCTGCTCCCACCATCCCTGTGTCTGACCTGCATTGCCCAGAGACGAGCTGCCCTTGGCTCCACGGCCGTCCCCAGCAGCAGGTCTGAGCAGGAGGAGCTGGAGGCCCAGTATCCACACTGCACAGCCTTAGTGTCTTCAGGACCGAAACGGTACACTGAACCACGGGGGAGTCACTACCGTCTCACAAGAGGACACACAGGATTCAGACCCCGTAAAGCTGTCAGGCTGCTCGCCCGGCTGCCAGTGCCCCCTGAGCGGGGCTGCAGCCACCCGCTTGGAAGGAGTCACCCACACCCTGCCCACAGCCCAGTGACGGCAACACCCACACGCACCTCTCAGTGCCTGACCCAGCCCTGCCCGGCCTCCAAAGCTGAGGCAGAAGCCGCCTGCAGAAAGAGGCCACAGTCCCTCCGTCCCACGATGAGTCTCAACCCCCTCACACATCAGCCTCAGAGACAGGCACGCGTGGGCACATGATTTTATGGGAAACGCATCTGTGGGAACAGCAGAAGCAGCTCAGGCCTCATGGTCACTAGAGCCCAGCAGTGGCGCTGTTCGGCACTGGCTTTCTCCATGTTCCAGGGTGCAAGGCGGCCAACACAGCCAGCAGGTTGAGGGCTCAGTTCCCAGGACCAGCCTCAGCAGCAGCATGCTGTAAGAGAGACCGCAGCGTCAGGGAGATCTGCCCCCCTGGATTTGAGCCGGGAGGATGGTAACGGGTGACAGGGGGAGGACTGGGAACCTCCGGCCCTGGCAGGGGCACCCACGCTGGGTGTCGGAGTCGGGGCAGAGGCACCCACGCTGGGTGTCGGAGTCGGGGCAGAGGCACGGGTCCATTACCTTGGGTACCAGCTGGGGTCTGGGCACAGCGAGGAGGTCACACAGGTGATTCCGCCGCTCCCTCACCACGGCCAGCTTGGCATCCCTGAGGGAGGACATGTGGGGCTCAGCCTGCACCGGCCTCGGCACGGTAGCTGCATCGTGCAGGCTCCACCGCTCCAGACCGATGCCCAAGGCGGACGCGGGGAGCCCAGCCAGACACAGCGTGGGGAACACCCGGCTCTGCTCAGAGGGCTTCAGAAACCGTACTCTATCTGGTACCAACAGTGACTACTGAGCAAAGCCATACTTCTGTGATGAGGTCTCTGAATTCCCTGGCAGGAAGGAGCTCCCGCATCTAGCTCTCCTTCCGCAGGGGCTGGTCCTACTGACATCTGTCCCTTCTCTGCATTTTCTTAAGCTATTTCAGCTTTGACCCAGAGTGTGACCTCTGAAACCTGTTCCCCAGCGCCCCAGGACCCTCACAGAGGGAAACAGGGATGGCAGCGGCGGCTGGGGTCACCTTAGTGTGCCAGAGCCTGCACCTGCCCAGGCCCGGTGGTGCCCACCTGTCCTGCCCAGAGCCAGCAGCTTTCTCTGCTTTTCTGAAGCCTGACATCCCAGTGCCCTGGGGGGGGGCGGGGTCCTTAGCCACAGCAGAGCCTGACTGGCATTACAGGAAGAGAACCACAACCAGCTTCTGACAGGCAGGGGTCTGAACCACTCATGGCCAACTACTGGGAGAAAACTGTATGCTGAGTGTTTTCCTGCTCCAAGCCCGGGAGGTGCCGGGGAGCTATGGGGAAAGATGAGCATCACTGGGTCAGAGCCCACTCACCAGGCCGTGTCACTGAGCACAAGCATGACCTCGTCCACAACGTCATCTGCCACCACGTTGCTGTAGGTGAGCACCATCTCATAGATCTGGCTTGCTGCCGACTTCCGGACCTGGAGCAGGGAGAGACTTACCAGGAGGAGGAAATGGTACCATCCAGGGAGTCGGTGTGCCTCAACAGAGCTGGCCTTGGACCCTGGCTACCGAAGGGCGTGTGGTAGAGGGAAGGACGAGAACCAGGCAGGGACTCCCCCAGCACAGGCACGGCGGCAGCCCCCTGCCCGGCGGCAGCCCCCTGCTCTGCTAGCTCCTGCCCACCATTTCTCAAGGTCCCAAGTAGAGTGAGTGGGCATACCACCAGTCCACCTGGAAACCACTCCTACCTTTTGGGAAAACACCATGTCTGGGTGATTAAAGGTTAACGGGAAAAAGGAATCCTGAGAAATTTAACCCTAGGTAAAAGCTGGGTCTCGATGTGTGGCGGTATCCACTGGGACGGGCCTTAGCCTGGGATGCTCCGGGGTCCAGGGGCTGGGCTGGCAGGCCACACTCTCAGCAGCACTCTTCTGTCCACATAAACACAGTGCAGCTGACCCCCAACCTGGGGTGGCCCAGCCGTGGGCTCCTCTCCACAGCACACCATCACACCCACTCCACTTCAGAGCCGCCTGTGTCAACAGAGCCCGCATCTGCGTAGGCCGCTGGTGTGGCCCACGATCCAGGCACACGCTCACCACGGGGAATGGGTGGCAGAGCTCACCACGGGGAATGGGTGGCAGAGCCCACGTGGCCCACGATCCAGGCACACGCTCTCCACGGGGAATGGGTGGCAGAGCCGATGTGGCCCACGATCCAGGCACACGCTCACCACGGGGAATGGGTGGCAGAGCCGACGTGGCCCACGATCCAGGCACACGCTCACCACGGGGAATGGGTGGCAGAGCCCACGTGGCCCATGATCCAAGCACACGCTCACCACGGGGAACGGGTGGCAGAGCCGACGTGGCCCACGATCCAGGCACACGCTCACCATGGGGAATGAGTGGCAGAGCTCACCACGGGGAACGGGTGGCAGAGCCGACGTGGCCCATGATCCAGGCACACGCTCACCATGGGGAATGAGTGGCAGAGCACACCACGGGGAATGGGTGGCAGAGCACACCACGGGGAATGGGTGGCAGAGCCGACGTGGCCCACGATCCAGGCACACGCTCTCCACGGGGAATGAGTGGCAGAGCTCCCGTGGCCCACGATCCAGGCAGACACTCACCACGGGGAATGGGTAGCAGAGCCCACGTGGCCCACGATCCAGGCACACGCCCTCCACGGGGAATGAGTGGCAGAGCCGACGTGGCCCACGATCCAGGCAGACACTCACCACGGGGAATGGGTGGCAGAGCCCACGTGGCCCACGACCCAGGCACACGCTCTCCATGGGGAATGGGTGGCAGAGCCGACGTGGCCCACGATCCAGGCACACGCTCACCACGGGGAATGGGTGGCAGAGCCGACGTGGCCCACGATCCAGGCACACGCTCTCCACGGGGAATGAGTGGCAGAGCGCACCACGGGGAATGGGTGGCAGAGCCGACGTGGCCCACGATCCAGGCACACGCCCTCCACGGGGAACGGGTGGCAGAGCCGACGTGGCCCATGATCCAGGCAGACGCTCACCACGGGGAATGAGTGGCAGAGCACACCACGGGGAATGAGTGACAGAGCACACCACGGGGAATGAGTGGCAGAGCACACCACGGGGAATGGGTGGCAGAGCCCACGTGGCCCACGATCCAGGCACACGCCCTCCACGGGGAATGGGTGGCAGAGCCGACGTGGCCCACGATCTAGGCACACGCTCACCACGGGGAACGGGTGGCAGAGCCGACGTGGCCCACGATCCAGGTACACGCTCACCACGGGGAATGGGTGGCAGAGCCGACGTGGCCCACGATCTAGGCACACGCTCACCACGGGGAATGAGTGGCAGAGCCCACGTGGCCCACGATCCAGGCACACGCTCACCACGGGGAATGGGTGGCAGAGCCCACGTGGCCCACGATCCAGGCACACGCTCACCACGGGGAATGGGTGGCAGAGCCCACGTGGCCCACGATCCAGGCACACGCTCTCCACGGGGAATGGGTGGCAGAGCCGACGTGGCCCACGACCCAGGCACACGCTCTCCACGGGGAACGGGTGGCAGACACTCACCACGGGGAACGGGTGGCAGACCGACGTGGCCCACGACCCAGGCAGACACTCACCACGGGGAACGGGTGGCAGAGCTCACCATGGGGAATGAGTGGCAGAGCCCACGTGGCCCACGATCCAGGCACACACTCACCACGGGGAATGGGTGGCAGAGCTGACGTGGCCCACGATCCAGGCACACGCTCTCCACGGGGAACGGGTGGCAGAGCTCACCATGGGGAACGGGTGGCAGAGCCGACGTGGCCCACGACCCAGGCAGACACTCACCACGGGGAACGGGTGGCAGGACCCAGGCAGACACTCACCACGGGGAACGGGTGGCAGAGCCGACGTGGCCCACGACCCAGGCAGACACTCACCACGGGGAACGGGTGGCAGAGCCGACGTGGCCCACGACCCAGGCAGACACTCACCACGGGGAACGGGTGGCAGACACTCACCACGGGGAACGGGTGGCAGACCGACGTGGCCCACGACCCAGGCAGACACTCACCACGGGGAACGGGTGGCAGAGCTCACCACGGGGAACGGGTGGCAGAGCCGACGTGGCCCACGACCCAGGCAGACACTCACCACGGGGAACGGGTGGCAGAGGAGGAGCAAGAGCTGCAGAAGGACCTTGTTCCTCACGTCGCCGTGGAACTGCACCAACCCACAGAGCCTGCAGAAAACCCACCAGGGTGATCAGAGGTTGCACAGATGCTGCACAGCTCACAGGCTGAGTGCACAGGAGACCCAGGAGCACACGGCCCAGAGCTCCATGCGTGCATGAGTTTACACACATGTGCACACAATGATGGGCATGCCTCTGGGTACCTGTGTGCCTGTGAACACACTTCTGTACACACGTGTGCCATGTGAACCAGTGTGTGTGAATACCAGACAGTCAGGGAGACATCTCAGAGGGGATCAGCAAGGCGCCTACCCCACCCGTGCTGACCCCCTGGCCCTTGGAAACCTGTGGGACCACTGAGGCACTGGCCACTGGTCAGCATGACCTAGTAGACCATCTGAGCTCTGCAGATCAAAGCCTGAAAAACACCCAGTGCTGGGGTGGGTGGGCTGCACACGTCAGGACAGCACTGAGCACACCCCACTCTGCTGGGCACAGTCCGAGCCTTCTGCTGGCCCCGGCAAGGACCCCACTGGCCACGTAAGTTACTGCCGTCTTACATGCACAGCTGATTTTGGAGCCATGAAGCCCCTTCAGAGGCTGACAGGCCAGGAGCATGTAGAACTCACACTGCAATGCTCGAGAGTAGTTTCTGGATGTCTTTGGACTTCTTGATCTCCTCCTTACAAAGCGCAAGCAGCTGTACACAGAAGGGGTGGCTGTAAGAAGAACAGGTTATTCTGGAGTACAGCCGCCACGACCAAGGAACAACATCCAGCCAGGTGACAGGAACTGGCTCTGCGGTCCCACATCCCTGGAGGGTCCCTGCCGACGAGCCACCGCCACCCTCGCCAGCCAGTGCTCACTGCACGGCAGGCTGACCTCAGCATGGCTTCCATGTGGGCACAGACGCTCAGGTGGCTGTGGCTGGCTGAGACCGTGTGGTGCCTTCTGTCTATAGCTGCCAGGGGCTGCGGCACACCGTCCATGACAGCCACTCCCACCACGCCCAGCCCACAGGGGCACCGCGGTCCCCTGGCAGAGCACCCAGAGGTCCCTCTGCAGACCCCGAAAGGCTTGTTGGGGCAGAGTGGCCATCATGCTGCTGAGGGCCGTGGGCACCCGGTACCTACCTGCCTAAGGCCCGGCCCAGCCACTGTCCAACCCCTAACCCAAGCTTCCCAGGGCTCTGTCGGGGCCTTTCTGCACCCCAGCCCCTCGGATGCCGGGGACCCTCCGGTTTCCCAGGCCAGCAGTATCACGAACACACGGTATTCCAGCTCAGCTGCGTGTCAGGGGAGCTCTGAACAGGGCCTCATGCACCTCAACCCAGGAGGTATCTTTTCCACTGTTTTTTTGTTTTGTTTTTATGTCCTACTGGGGCTTATGCTCTCTCCCCTGCCCCACCTCCAGTGAACTGCTATACACTTGAGCCATGCCTCCACTTCAGCTTTTTGCTATTTGGAGATAAGAGCCCCAGCGAGCTCAGAACCATGATCCTCAGCCTCCTGAGTAGCTAGGGTTATATGTGTGAGCCATGGGCACCCAGGGTGTTTTAAATTTTTTAAACCAAGAAAAGACATATTTAAATTCACTTTCCCCTCCACGTGCTAGTCCTGGGGCTTGAACTCCAAGCCTGGGCACTGTCCCTAAGCTAGTACTCTTAACTCTGAAGCCACAACTCCTCTTCTGGCCCTTTGTCTTTCTTTCTCTCTTCCTCTCTCTCTCCCTCCCTGCTCTCTGTTTTTGGTTGTTAGCTGGATATTGGTCTCACAGACTTTCCAGTCTGGGCTGACTTTAAATCGTGATCCTGAGATCTCAGCCTCCTGAGTAGCTAAGATTAGAGGCGTGAGCCACTGGCACCCAGTACATTAAATTCTTACATCTATAGCCAAGCTGGGTAGGCCCATGAGTGCAAAAACTTCTCCAATGAAGTTGCTAGATTACAAAGCATCCAAGACATTCAGCAAAAATGGAGATTCACCTTCACCTATAAGAACTGAACTAAATTCCTAAGAAAGCAGGCTTTGAGCAAGCCCAAAGCCATTGCCAGCCCTGGGTGTACAACACGCACAGGGATCTGGGGCAGACGCCAGGTGTACAACGCGCGCAGGCATCTGGGGCAGAGCAACAGAGGCACCGGTGCCCCCAGGCTTGAAGGCTCATCCGAGTTCTCATCCGCCTGTAAACACAGGCGTACCACTCCAAGCCAGAGAAAGAGCCGCCCAAGAGGTGACAGGCAAACTCTCCACAGCTCCCTAGTGTGGGCAGAAAAATCGGAAATGAGATGACTTTGGCGGTGGGAAACCCAGCTGCCACGGTGCCACTTGACTGTTCAAAAGCAGTCAGAGGAGGCCTGCTCCCCGGTAACAGTGTGCCCGTGGGGGCTCGAGAACCTCCACGGAACACAGAAGGACGCAGTGTCTGGGGTCCCGAGGAAAGGAGCACATTTGCTGACAAAGCCAGCCCAGCACCCAAGCCGTGTCAGCGCTCAAGGGCAGGACCACGCCTGGCGTAGGCGGCAGGACACAGCCACCGGAGGCCCCGTGGCCCTAGGCCGGGCTTGCCCGCTCCACAGGCACAGGGGCTGCAGCCTCCCACCGCCCTCTCTCGTACCTCCCCTCTGCCACGCAGCCGGGGCTCTGACGTCTCAGCCTCCAGTGCTCCCAGAGTGGCCCAGATGGAGAGCCCTGGCCAACAGGCCACCTCCCCTGCCCAAGTCGACCTTCCACCTAGATGGCAAGTGCCTGTCTACCTGACAAAACTGACTCCAGTGCCCTTGGGAATTACCATCTGTCTTTAAGATGTGAGCTGGTTGCATCCCAGCTCTTCTGGAGCCTGAGGCGCAGGCTTGTGAATTCAAGGCCAGCCTAGGCAGCACGGCAAGATTCTGTGTCAAAATGTGAACAGCCAGGTTCACACCTGTCATCCTAGCTACTCAGAAGGCCGAGATCTGAGGATCGTGTTTTGAAACCAACCTGGGCAGGAAAGTCCATGAGACTTTGATCTCTAATTAACCACTAGAAAACCAGAAGTGGTGCACTGACTCAAGTGGTACAGCACTAGCCTTCAGCAAAAGAGCTCTAAGCCCCAAAACTAACAGAACACACAAACAAATATGAGTAAGACTAAAATATGGGTGACGTGGGCGTTACCAACCAGCAAGCCCTGAAGAGATCTTACTTTTCCTCAGTGGTGAAAATGTCAAAGCACCCATTGGCCAGCATTTGGTCCAACATCTTCAGTAGTGATACAGATACCCTGAGGGGAGAGCACAGCAGGCTGGTGAGGCCCCCAGGGGCAGACGGAGGCCCAGGGCTTCCCACACAGGCACCACAGGCTGCATCACACACTTCACGCGTAGCCTCCTGGTGAGGGCTACCACCAGTTCCCGTACACACTACCAATGCAGAGGTCAAAAGTGCTGCTTCTCAGAAACCTGCTCCACCTTGAGGCTGCCAACTGCCGCCTGGAGCCGTCCTTCCCCCACACAGAAACATCCATTTTCTACCAAAAGAGCCAGTGGGAAGAGGGCCCAGAGGAGGTGAAGGCCGGGCCCAGGAGCCTCCTGCAGCCGTGCCCTGGGGCTCCGGAGACAGGCGCCACCTACCGGTCATTCAGGAGGTTGTCCTCAAAGACACGCAGGATGCTCTCAGCAAAGGCCCCCAGGGCTTGTGGGTCTCTCTGAATCCCTTTCATGTACTCAAAGAGGCTCTGAGTGGAATGTCTGACCTGTAACACCAAGAAGCTACAGGTAAAGACAAAGCTGACTGGCCAGGAACTGATGGTTACATGACTGCCACCAAGCTGAGATGACCCTGGTCTACACAGACAAGAGCATCCTGCAGGTGCTCAGTGGCCACTGAGGCCCACACTGGATCAGAACCTAGACAGCAGCAGCACAGCCAGAGCCCAGCTCTGCCCCGCCCCCCCCACCTTCATAAGGAGGAGGAAGAGGCAGGCAGACATGCAGAGGAGGAGGAGGAGAGCAGGCAGACAGGCAGAGGAGGAGGAGGAGAGAAGACAGGCAGAGGAGGAGGAGGAGAGCAGGCAGACAGGCAGAGGAGGAGGAGGAGAGAAGACAGGCAGAGGAGGAGGAGGAGAGCAGGCAGACAGGCAGAGGAGGAGGAGGAGAGCAGGCAGACAGGCAGAGGAGGAGGAGGAGAGCAGGCAGACAGGCAGAGGAGGAGGAGGAGACCAGGCAGAGCAGGCAGAGGAGGAGGAGGAGGAGCAGAGCAGGTAGACAGGCAGAGGAGGAGGAGGAGAGCAGGCAGACAGGCAGAGGAGGAGGAGGAGGAGAGCAGGCAGACAGGCAGAGGAGGAGGAGGAGGAGGAGAGCAGGCAGACAGGCAGAGGAGGAGGAGGAGGAGGAGAGCAGGCAGACAGGCAGAGGAGGACAGAGTTCTGGAATAAGTGTAAAAGCTCCTCCTCCCGAGAGCACCGGTGCACCTCAGTGCTCAGGGTGTGTGGCAGAAACAGAACAGACAGATGGAGGCAGCTAGTGGATGGAAGCGGTCCTGCCCTTCTCTGCAAGCTTATTTCAAATTTCCGTAAGAAGAAACAATTGCTCTTCATAGAGTTGGAATCGTGGGCTACAAAGTTAAGTACTCATTTACAATGACACCAAAATTTCAGCGTTTTGGAGAAACAGGACCCTAACCTGCCCTGCCTTTCAAGCAACGTGTCCGCCAGCACCGAGGCCGCCAGAGGCCGAAAGCATGGGTGCCGCTCTACCCACAGTGGCCCAGAATACAACCATCCTTACTGAAAATGCAGGCTCTGCCTTTCCCAGGCTCAGCCACACAAGAGCTGGTTTCCAGAGCCCCTCAGGACATGGGCAGAAGCCAGACTGCTGACCACAGCCAAATGACGGGGGAGTGGAGAAAGGCAGGGAGAGAGGCCAACCCCAGGGAAGGCAGACACTGGCCCAGCGGCCCCCAGCGGCCACGCAAGCCTTCCCGTTGAGAACACACGCACTGCCCGAGGCGGGGGCCGAGCTCCCACCCGCCACACCGTCCCCCTCACCGTTGATTCTGTCAAGCCGCCCACAGACACGGCCAGCCCCAGCAGCACGTGGTAGCGGTAGGCGGGCAGCCCCAGGAGCCGGGCGACGAGAGGGAAGGCCTGCGAAGGGGCACTCCAGTTCACAGAGGCCATGGCGGATCTGGAAGAAGTGGCGTTCCTCAGGGTGCTTCGAGGACCCTGGGGGGGGGGCAGGGCGCCCAGCAGTGCCTACCTGGGAAACAGCACCTCCAGCTCTCCGCGGTGGGGCACATGGGGGACGGGGGGGCTGTCAAAATGCAGGAGCGTCACAAACACATGGGCAGCATGAGCGCGAACCCGGTCAATCTTCTCGCTGGCCTGCCGGGCGAGTGAGCACAGAAAGCTCTCACACCTAAGGGTGAACAGCGGGAGCCCATCAGCACGCCAGGCCTGCCGCCGCATCCCAGAGCCACGGCACGGAAGGCTGCCGAGGCCCTGGGAAGGAAGAAGACACTGGAGGGGAGCAGGAAGGGATGGAAAGTTAGGCTAAGAAGAGGGCACAGGACAAAATGAAGTACAGGAAAGACAGAGGAGAAGAGGAGGGGTCCAGGGCGGTCAGGAACTCAAGACCAGACACTGACAGGCAGAGCCCAGGGCTTGGTGAAAAGCCCCCACTGTAAGGACGGATGGGGTAATGGCAGCCCGCCCTCGAAGGAGCCGGCGGCGGTCCCGGCCCGCCCGCCAGCGCTGTGCGAGGCCATCCCCACAGGCAGGGCAGGCCCACAGGCTGTGGGGGTCGGGAAAACGGCCTGAGAGGCCCATCCCAGAAGACGCACAGGTGCCCACGGGGCGCCGTCCAGGCTGGCCTGGCCCGTACTCACACAGGGGCCTCAAGCAGGGAGGGCTGCACCTGCACCAACAGGAGCACCAGGTCCAATATGCCGGTCATGGCCGCCTCACGGACACTGCAGGACAAGGACACACGGTGAGGGTCAGCGTGGGGCTGGGACTCCGCTGTGCCCCACCCAGCCACCACACGGGCTGGCAGCAGGCAGAACAGGACCCCTGTGGGAGGAAGTTCCCAAGAACCACCCAGGTTCCCCAGGCTCTGTGGCGATGGCCGGGAGACCTGCCGGCCACACACAGGCTCCGTCCCAGGGTGAGTTTCGGAGATTACAGAAATCCTACTTCAGTAGAAAGTGTCAGCGAAACCCAGGGCGAGCCGCTGGCAGGCTTCATGTTCTGTCTCGTGCACTGCAGCAAGCAAGAGGCTTCATGCTTCACGCCTGCAGAGCCTGGACGAGTCCCAACAGAGCCGTGAGCGCACACACAGGCCAAACACCACTTCCCACGCTGTACGAGCTAAGGCCAGCCCACAGGGTCTCCCCACAAAGGCTGGGCCCCTGACAGCACTATGGAACGGGCATGGCTGGCCGGCCAGATGCTAGTGGGAAGGGAAGGCCGGAGAGACGGGCGGGGGCAGAAAACAGCCACAGGACCCTACTGACCCCCGGTGTCTGAGAGGACTCCAGGGTTAGTGAGGTTAGCAGAGCTCACTTCTAACTGGACTGTAAAGGTGACGTACAGAGGCTCCAGGTGAAAGGGACAGGTAATGGTACATGTCCTTGTCAGCAGTGTCGCCCCCCCCTCATTCTCTCAGGTTCTCTCTCTGGACTTGCCACCCCTGAAGTTACATAGATCACTTCTTTTTTTTTTTTTGGCGGTTGTGGGGCTTGAACTCTGGGCCTGGGCACTGTCCCTCAGCTCTTCAGCTCAAGGCGAGCACGCTACCACTTGAACTACAGCGCCACTTCCGGTTTTCTAGTGGTTTATTGGAGATAGGAGTCTCACGGTCTCTCCTGCCCAGGGTTGGCTTTGAACCTCGATCCTCAGATCTCAGCCTTAGCTAGGATTACAGGCGTGAGCCACCGGCACCCGGCACATAGATCACTACTAACATAGTGTCGAGTGGGTTTCGTCGCTGAATTCATTCACCCTTTGTCCCGTGTCTGTGCTTTCCCTTCCACTCTCCAGATAAACTCATGTACAAGACAAAGGGCACAGAAATTTAAAAAAGAGCCACAGAAGAGAATAAACTAAAGGGAAAAAGAGGAGGAGGAAAAGGGGGAAGAGGGGAGGAGGAGGAGGAGGGGGAAGAGGAGGGGGAGGAGGGGAGGAGGAGGAGGGGGAGGAGGAACACCATGTCTTGGGGTTCATTTTGATAAGCATTATTCTACATGACCTTATGCACATAGCTATCGAGCCTTATAACCCTCTCCTAAGAATACCCTTCTTTGTTCTCACTGTGTGAGAACAAATCTTTAGATTGCTGGTTAATCACATCCAGGTGTAATTATTTGTCTTTTACTATCATTGGGTTTACTTGTATATTTATAGGCACATTCTAGTTATTACAAATGAGGAAAACCATACATCCTGTTTCTTTGGGTCTGACTTACTTCACTTAGTATAATGTTTTCCAAATCTTTCCATTTCCTTACAAATGGGGCAATATCATTCTTTCTGATGGACACATAGAATTCCACCATATATATATATATATATATATATATATATATATATATATATATATATATATATATATATATATTACAAATTCCTGATCCGTTCATCCACTAAAGGGCATCTGAGTTGGTTCTTGGCTTGGTAAACAATACTGCAATGAACATGGTTGTGCTGGTAGCTTTAGTGTTTGTGGTCAATTGGACAGATGCCTAGAAATGAGATTGCTGGGTTATAGGGAAATTCTATGTTTAGTCTTTTTTTTGGTCTGGTTGTGGGGCCTGAACTCTGGGCCTGGGCGCTGTCCCTCAGCTCTTCAGCTCAAGGCTAATGCTCTACCACTTGAGCCACAGCACCACTTCCGGCTTTATTTTTCTTTTTGCTTATGTGGTGCTGAGGAATTGAACCCAGGGCCTCATGCATGCAAGGCAAGCACTCTACCACTGAGCTACTTTCCCAGCCCCTATGTTTAGTCTTTTGAGGAACCTCCATACTGCTTTCCAGAGTGGTTGAACAAGCTGACATTCCCGCCGACAGTATAGTAGCATTCCCTTTTGGCCACATCCCAGAGAGCAACTGTTGTTGTTAGTTTTCTTGATAATGGAAATTCTTCTTCAGAGAAGTCTCTCTTTAAGTCTTTAGCCCATTTACTAATTGGGTTGTTGCTTTGAGGAGGTTCAATTTTTTGAGCTCTGAGTATATTTTAGATATGAGGCCCTTGTCTGATGCATAGCTAATAAAGATCTTCTCCCATTCTGTGGGCTTTCTATTTATCTTGCTAGCTAATGTCCTTTGCCATGCAGAAACTGTTCATTTTGACGTGATTTCGTTTATTCAGTCTTTCTGATTTGTTGTGATTCTGGATCTTTTTTTGGTGGGGGAGGGGGGAGAGGAGGAGTGGTCATGGGGCTTGAACTCTGGGCCTGGGCATTATCCCTCAGCTCTTTAGCTCAAGGCAAGTGCTCTACCACTGAAGCCACAGCGCCACTTCTGGTTTTCTGGTGGTTAATTGGAAATAAGAGTCTCACGAACTTTCCTGCCAAGGCTGATCCTCAGATCTCAGCCTCATGAGTAGCTAGGATTACAGGCGTGAGCTACCAGCACCCAGCTGATTCTGGATTAGTTAACAAATTTCAACCTGTGACTAGGAGCCTTAGTATTTCCCCTATCCCTTCCTGTAATATTTTCAGGGTATCTGTTCTTACATTGAGGACTCTGATCTTTTTTGAGTTGATTCTGGTGCAGGGAGATACATTAGTATCTAATTTCAGTTTTCTGCATCTGTCTAGCCAATTCTTCCAGCACCATTTGTTGAAGAGTTTTCTTTCTGTTTTCTGTTCCCTTATCAAATATTAGGTGCCAGTAAGTCTGAGGGCTCATTTCTGGGTCTTCTCCTCCATTAGTCCTCAAGTCTATGCTTGCGCCAGTACCAAGATGGTTTTATAACATCATTATAATAAGAGTTGCACTGTCCTGCTAAGGACTGTTTTTGCAATTTGGGTGTTCTATTATTCCATATGAATTTTTGGATTGCTTCTTCTATATCACTGGAAAATGTTGTTGGAATTTTGATGGATACTGCATTTGAATTGAATTTGGGTATTGAATTTATAGATAGCTTTGAAGAAACCAAACCAAAAAAACTGAACAAAACAAACAGAGCTTTAGGACCTCTCTAGTGTGTGCTGAGTGTCTAGAGCGTTAGGACCTCTCTCTAGTGTATGCTGAGTGTCTAGAGCGTTAGGACCTCTCTCTAGTGTGTGCTAAGTGTCTAGAGCGTTAGGACCTCTCTCTAGTGTGTCCTGTAAGAACACTGCTCAGTCTCCAAGAAAGCACAAGTAAGAGATGCACAGCGGTGGTGCATGCGCACACACACACACATGCACACGCACACACAGACAGACAGATAGATGCACACGCACACACAGACACACATACATACATACATGCAAACGCACACAGAGACAGAGACAGATACACACACACACACACACACACACACACACACACACACACACACAGGCAGACAGAACAATCTGGAATCAAGGCAACTTGCAGCCGCATCTCTGGAAACACTCAGCTCAGAGCAGAGTCTCCACAGCCCCAATTTCCTCCTGAGTTCTGAATCCCAGCAGTCCCCACAGTGAGCGGGCGCCTCCAGGCTCTCACCAGGAGTATTGTTAGGAATGAACTTAGCATCAGCAGTTGAGCCCCCAGCTAGAGCTGCAACACAACTCAACAGAACATTGCATTTCCTAAAGCCAACGTCAGTAAAGAGAACATGAGGAAAGAAAGTAGAAGCAGGAAAGCCATCCCATAGGATGCTTTGCCTAACTGAGCACCAGAGGAAGCAGGCGGTGCGGCTGCGGGGAGGACCCTGGTCAGGATAGGTTCCAGCCATCTGGGACATGGGAGTAAGCGGCCCAAAGCGCCACCCTCAGTGCTGCTCACAGACTGCGGGGACAGAGACGCCGGCCTTACCAGGATCCCACATCTCCTCTGTTGTCTGTGGTATAATCACGCATGCAGTCCAGTAGTGCACTGTAAATCTCAGAAACATTCTCTCTGCACACAACTTCATCTGGAGGCCCCTCTGCTTTTACACCAACAGTCTGGCAAATGCTGAAATTACAACGTGCAAAACCTCATGTCAGTGTCCTGATAAGCTCCTAAGAGGAACAGTCAACACAATTGTAACCAGGACAACAGCCCTGGCAAACCAAGACTCGCAGGGGACCCTTTGCACGCAGGTGGGAATGGCTGTGGAGTCACATGCTACAGCCCCCGTGGCCTGTAAGGTGCTGAGCCTCCTCCTTCCCATCCCAACAAAACGGGGTTGGAGGCGGGAAAGAGGCAGACACAGCAGCCCTGAACACTGACTCCAGAAGTGGAGGTGGCTCCAAACAGTGTCACATTTCCTGGGCCTGGAACTCAGGGCCTGATGAATACACAGGCTCTCTCTACAGCTGAGCTCTACCAGCCCTATGATGCTTTGATCTGTGTGCTGACCAAGTCTCACCGAGCTGTTCCCCGGTTCTTTTTCTGTGTGTGTGCCGGAACTCAGGACTTGAACTCTTGCTAGACGTTTTCATTCATGGCAGGCCCCCTCCCACTCAAGCCATACCTCCAGTCCAAATTTCTGACTGGTGAACTGGAGAGAAGAATCTTTCTCCTGGAACCATTAACCTCAGATCTCAGCCTGTTTAGCAGCTGAGGTCACGGTACCCGCTTGTTCCTAGTTGTAGTTATACAACAGGTTGAATGTTTGTTTTCACTAACAACATATAACTGTCACTAGGCCTTCCCAGACTGGAGAAGCTACCTGACACCAAAGGAAAGGAAAAAGAGGAAAAGGGAGAAGAAGGGGGGGAAACAGGAGGGGAAAGAAGGGGAAGAAAGGGAGAGAAGGACTGGAAAACCACAGCGCCTCTAGTTGTGTTTTGCCAGGTGCTGCGTCCACGGCGGAGCCCACCACCCACTCACCTCAAGATGGCCCTCAGGCCGTCCCTCCGGGCCTCGGCAAAGCTCACGTCCTGAGGCGAAATGCAGGTGACGGCTCTCAAACCAGCAAGCACCTGAAGGCAACGGAATCCCCAGACAAGTGTCAGCTACAAAGTGACTCTGTGTGTGTGTGTGCGTGCGTGTGTGCACGTGTGTGTGCGTGTGTGCATGTGTGTGTGGGGGGGGGGCTTTATTCTGTCTGAGACAGACTGCGGTGGGGAGGGACACAGACTCCAGGGACAGACTGGATGCATGCCAGTCACTCAGGCCTTGTTGGGCAGCACAGGATGAAACCAGGATAAGGAGGTGAGGGGTACTCCTGAGAAAAGCGAGGACAGACGATCCCCAGACTCAGAAGGGGTGACCAGCAGTCTGGGGCAGAAGGAGAACAAGAAGCTGGTACGGCATATCCAGTAGACAGGGGAGCGTGCGACAGCGAGGCCTCCGAGGTGAAGGCCTGGCGGGGCCCAGCCTGGGCCTCTCAACGTGCAGCTCCTCGCAGTGGACCATGCGAAGGAAGCACCCTAGCAGGGGCTGGACAGAGCAACAGGAAAGCCCGGGCGCATGCAAGGACCACAGCACACTGAGGGACAGACAGACCCCCCTCACTCACGCTCCACGCTACGGGCTGCAAGGACCCCAGCACACTGAGGGACAGACAGAACCCCCTCGCTCACACTCCACGCTACGGGCTGTAAGGACCCCAGCACACTGAGGGACAGACAGACCCCCCCTCGCTCACGCTCCACGCTACAGGGAGTGTGTGTGTGTGCTCCCAAGGAAGAAACACGGGCCTTCTGAGCCCAGTGGAGCCCAGCCTGCCTCCACTGCCAGGCTGCAGCCGGAGAAGCAAGTTCTCAGCCTGGCAGCCACAGCTTCCCTCCTACAAGCCTGAGGGCAGCTCTCTCTCGCTCACTCTCTCTCTCTCGCTCATTCTCTCTCCCCCTCTTTCCTCTCTCTCTCTCCCTCTGGGCAGCTCTCTCTCTCTCTTTCCCGTCTCCCCCCTCTCTCCCTCTTCCCCCCTCCCTCTCTCTCTGCAGCTCTCCCCTCTCTCTCCCCTCTCTCTAAGGTAGTTCTCCCTCCCTCTCTCTCCCCCTCTCTTTCCTCTCTTTCTCTGAGCAGCTCTCTCTCTCCCTCTCTCTGCAGCTCTCCCCTCTCCCTCCCCCTCTCTCTGAGGGCTGTCCTGCAAGACCAGTCTGCCAGCACCCTCAAGTCCAGGCTGACTGCCGGCCACCCCTTCCTGTGGGTTCATTAGCAGCAGACCCACGCCTGCCCCGCCGCCCTTCACACCTGCTGCAGACGGCCGCTTAGAAGGAAGC
The DNA here is from genome assembly GCF_000151885.1 of Dipodomys ordii. Classification (NCBI taxonomy): domain Eukaryota; kingdom Metazoa; phylum Chordata; class Mammalia; order Rodentia; family Heteromyidae; genus Dipodomys; species Dipodomys ordii. The sequence continues at coordinate 256,508 of NW_012267379.1, forward strand.
GGGGGAGGCCACCCAGGGCTGATGAGAAGGCGCAGCGAGTCATTTCTTCCGGGCTCCGAAGCTGGGCGAGGTACTGTGAGATTAGTTCCCCTGGAAGGAGACATGGGACTAGAGTGCCTTCCTGCCCGTCCATGCCCTGCAGAAATGCCAGCCAGGCACCCGGCAACCAGGGCACCTGAGAGGACGCACGCGAGGGGGACTCTGTTCTACTCTGGCAGAACTCGGGCTTGAACTCGCTAGGCGAGGACCCTTTCGGCTTCATCGTTTCTCAGTCCTATTTACGGGTCTTGCATAGCTAGGATAGCAGCAGCATATGCCACTGTGCCTGGCTGTTGTGCCAGTGTTGACATGGGGGTCTCCAGAACTTCCTGCCCAGCTGTCCTTCTACCACAACCCAAGTAGCTAAGATTACAGGCATGAGTCACTGCACCACACCTATCAAATGATGGAAGACGTTCCTAAGTGATTGTAGTCACATGGTTTTATTTTCAAAAACTCAAATCCAGAAGCGTTGTGAGACTAGATGGCACATTTATACTTGCATTTCATTCACTGAGAGCATCAAGCTTGCTGTGGAAATACAACCACCTTATAAGGGAGAGAAAATGGTGGAGGTCTGTAGCCTCATCTTCACTCACTAAGAAAACAAGACCTGCCGGGCGCTGGTGGCTCACGCCTGTAATCCTAGCTACTCAGGAGGCTGAGATCTGAGGATCATGGTTCAAAGCCAGCCCGGGCAAGAGAGACCGTGAGACTCCTATCTCCAATAAACCACCAGAAAACCGGAAGTGGCGCTGTAGCTCAAGTGGTAGAGCGCTTGCCTTGAGCTGAAGGACAGGGCAGGGCCCAAGCCCAGAGTTCAAGCCCCCCGACCGACCAAAAAAAAAAAAAAAAAAGAAAACAAGACCTGTGGAAATGGTATTCTCCTTGTCAATGGAAAAGCAGAGGTGGGCCAGGAACCCTGGCAGGAGGAGGAGGAGCGGCAGACTGGAGAGGCAAAGGACGAACTCTGAAGACAGTGAGCGACTCTGCAGGTGCTACCGAGGTGTCCTGTCTGCTGAAGCCCAGGATCCCAGACAGAGGAGCGCGTGAGGCTGCACTACACCCCAGCAAAGCTCTGCGCCCCTCTCGTGTGAGGCTGCACCACACCCCAGCAAAGCTCTGCGCCCCTCTCGTGTGAGGCTGCACTACACCCCAGCAAAGCTCTGCGCCCCTCTCGTGTGAGGCTGCACTACACCCCAGCAAAGCTCTGCGCCCCTCTCGTGTGAGGCTGCACCACACCCCAGCAAAGCTCTGCGCCCCTCTCGTGTGAGGCTGCACCACACCCCAGCAAAGCTCTGCGCCCCTCTCGTGTGAGGCTGCACCACACCCCAGCAAAGCTCTGCCCCCCTCAGACAGGACGGCAGAAACACACACACAAGGAAGAAATGGAATGAACCAAAACAGGAAAGAAGTCAAACAGCCCCCATCTGCAGATAATGTAAGCTATACTCAAGAACTCTAAGGACACCATCCCCTTCATCAGCCTAGACCTGATTAGGACCTTCAGCAATGAAGCAGTATAAAAAATCAGCACACAAAAACAACTTGCTTTTCTGTATACCAACAACAAACAGGATGAGAAGGAAATTAGGAAAACAACTTCATTCACAATAGCTGCACCATAAAAAAAAAAAAACAACGGGCTGGGAAGGTGGCTCAGTGGTAGGGTGTTTGCCTTGCATGCAGGAGGCTCTGGGTTCCATTCCTACAGCACCACATAAGCAGAAAAAAAAAGCCAGAAGTGGCACTGTGGCTCAAGTGGTAGAGCCCTAGCCTTGAGCTGAAAAGCTGAGGGACAGCGCCCAAGCCCAGAGTTCAAGCCCACAACCAGACCCAAAAAAAACAAAAACAAAAACACCTAAAATACCTACTAAAAAGCCTAACCAAGAAGGTGAAGGACCTCTATAATTAAAACTATAAATGCTGAAGAAAGACACCAAAGAAGACATGCGAAAATGGAAAGACCTCCCATGTTCTTGGATTGAGAGAATCAGTACTTGAAAATGTCCACACTGCCAAAAGCAATCTAATACAAATTTAATGCAATATCCATCAAAAACTTTAATGTGATTCCTTACAGAAATAGAAAAGGCAATCATTTTTTTTTTTTTGGTCAGTCGTGGGGCCTGAACTCTGGGCCTGGGCGCTGTCCCTCAGCTCTTCAGCTCAAGGGAGCGCTCTACCACTTGAGCCACAGCGCCACTTCCGGTTTTTAGTGGTTTATTGGAGATAAGAGTCTCATGGACTTTCCTGCCTGGGCTGGCTTTGAATCGTGATCCTCAGATCTCAGCCTCCTGAGTAGAGAAAAGGAAATCTTAAAATTTATATGGAGGCCAGGCACCAGTGGCTCATTTCTGTAATCCTAGCTATTTAGAAGGCTGAGATGTGAGAATCACAGTGTGAAGCCATCCAGGTCAGGAAAGCCCATGAGACTCTTATCTCCAATAAACTACTCAAAAAAGCTGGAAGTGGCACTGTAGCTCACACAGTGGAGTGCTAGCCTTGAGCAAAATAAAGAAAGTTAAGGGATAGCGCCCTGATCCATAGTTCAAGTCCCAGGACTAGGGAAAAAAAATTCATAGAGGAAGTAGAGGTGTGGCTCAAGTGATAAAGTGCCAGCCTAAAGCAAAAATGCCAATTGAGGGTGTGAGGCCCTGAGTTCAAGCCCTCGTACTGGCAAAAAAAAAAAAAAAAAAAGGAAGAGAGAGAGAGATTAAAATTCATAAATTCACCTGTTAACACAAAGGCCTCAAACAGCCAAAATAATTCTGGGCAAAAAATACTATAAAGCCATAATTTAAAACAACAACAAAAAGTTGGTACTGACACAAAAACAGAGCTGAAGACCAATGGTACAGATTCGAAACCCCAGAAATAAATCCATGCACCTATAACCAATTGATATTTGTTGGAGAAAGAATAGCCTCTTTAATAAACAGTACCAGGAGAACTAGATTTCCATATGCTGAAGACTCTCAATTCAGAGTGGGTCAAAGACCTGAACCTGAGACTACCTTAGGAAGGAGGAGAGGAAGAACTAGACACAGTGACACAGGAATTCCGAGGACCATGCAACTATGAAAACTGACAGAAAGGATTGCACTAAGCTAAAGAGCTTCAGTACAATGAAGGATATTGTCATTAAACTAAAAAGACAATGGACATGGTAGGAGATCTTCGATGGTCTAACGAGGATCTGATGAGAGTCTGATAATAAGAATAAACAAAGACCCAGTAACTCAGTTGATAAATGGGCAGAGGAGCTTAAATAAACACTTCTCAGAAGTAGAAGTTCAGAGGCTGGGAAGGTGGCTCCGTGGTAGAGCGCTTGCATTGCATGCATGAGGCCCTGGGTTCGATTCCTCAGCACCACATAAGCAGAAAACGCCAGAAGTGGCGCTGTAGCTCAAGTGGTAACCTTGAGCTAAAGAACTGAGGGACAACGCCCAGGCACAGAGTTCAGGCCCATGACCAACAAAAAACGAAGAAGAAGTTCAAATAGCAATTAACACATGAAGAAATACTCAACATCTGGCAAAGGAAATACAAATCAAAATAACACTGAGATTTCTTCTTACTCCAATCAGAATGGCCATCAAGAGTATAAATATCAAATGCTAGTCAGTATGTGGTGACGAAGGGACCCTAAAGCGCTGTTGGTGGGAATGTGAATTAGTGCAACCACTACAGATATCAGTAACCACAAAGCTATGCCATGATCCAGCAATACCACTCCCAGCCATTTACCACAAAGCTGTGCCATGGCCCAGCCATTTACCACAAAGCTAAGCCATGATCCAGCAATACCACTCCCAGCCATTTACCCTGAAGATACAATGAAAGCACGTGTACATCCAAGTGCACTGCAGCACTATTCACAGACCCCAAGTTATAGAAATAACCCAGATGCCCTGCAACAGACAATGGCATCAATAAAGCTTTGATTTCAATCAGGCGCTGGTGGCTCACGCCTGTCATCCTAGCTACGCCGGAGGCTGAGATCTGAGGACTGTGGTTCAAAGCCAGCCTGGGCAGGAACATCCTGAGACTCTTTATCTCCAATTTACCACTCACAAAAAAAAAGAAAAAAGAAATGTTGCAGTGACGCAAGTGGTAGAGCGCTAGCCTTGAGCTCAAAGAGGCTCAGGGACAGCACCCAGGCCCTGAGTTCAAGCCCTACAACAACAACAAAAAGATTTAACACACACACACAAACACAAATGGAAATTTTTTCAGTCTTTAGGAAGAATGGAATGATGCCATTTTCAGGGAAATAGATGGAGCTGGAGTTGGAAAAGATCATACTGAGTTAATTAAGTCAGGCATAGAAAGACAAAGTGTGCATGTAGATCACAGATCCAAAACACAACCTCCTACGTGAACAACACAGGGACCCAGGACCAACCTGAGGCATGATACTACCGACTGAAGTATAGTAAACCACACAGGGACACAGGACCAACCTAAAGCACAGTACCACAGACTGAAATACAACGCTTCATGAGGCAAACCCTTGGGGGAATGAACAGACATTTTAACCAAATGAATTATAGGAAGCTGAACCATGTTTGAATAAGGGAAGGTGAAGAGGGGGAAGGAAATGAATGGAAAAACATGGTGCACAAATATAGTCATAACACTCAGTACACATATGTGAAAAAAAGTAAGAAGCTTGAAAGTCCACGAGACTCTTATCTCCCTTTAACCACCAAAGACACTAGAAATGGAGCTGTGGCTCACGTGGTACAGCACTAACCTTGAGCAAAAAAGCTCAGGGACAGCACCTAGGCCCTGAGTTCAAGCTCCAGGATCAGCACCCAAAAGGGGAGGGGGGGGAGGAAGAGAGGAGGGAGAGAGGAGGAGAAGGAGGAGGATGGGGAGGGGGAGGAGGCGGCGGCGGCCCTGCTAATGTGAACAGGCTGCTTCCACATTAACAGTGTTAACGCAGTGCACAGGAACACATATTCTGGCAACGCCTCTTGTTCACAAGTGAAAACCCTCCTCAGGCAGCTAGGCTTGCCTGACAATCCCCACCCCCAGCCCCAGCCCACTGCCCATCAGCCAGACCTTAGACAGCCCTCCCCTGCAGCTCCACAACTGGGGCTGGCCCCTCAGCTCACTCACCAGCAACAGCAGGACCCGCCTCCCTAGGATCCTTCCTGTAGTATTCTCTGGAAAGAGCAGCTAGGGCCGAAACAGCGGCGTCCTGAAACAGAGGACAACAGTGTACAGAGCTCTGCAGTGAAGTGCCTGGCTGAGGTACCAGGGTCCTTCTGATGTCTAAGCAGTGACGATGTTTAAATCATGTCACTCCCATACTCTGGTTTTCTTCAAGAGTATAAATTTTCCACCTTTTACCAAATTATAACCTTTCTTTCATATATATATATATATATATATTCTTTGACATCTATCAGACACAGTGATCACGTTAAATTTGCTGTACTTGTTTAAAAAAAAAAAAAAACAGAATTTGGTTATTTCTTCCAAAAAGTGTTAATTCCCCATCTTCTTTTTTTTTTTTGGTCGGTCGTGGGGCCTGAACTCTGGTCCTGGGTGCTGTCCCTCAGCTCTTCAGCTCAAGGCGAGCGCTCTACCACTTGAGCCACAGCGCCACTTTGGGCTTTTTTCTTTTTTCTTATGTGGTGCTGAGGAATGGAACCCAGGGCCTCAGGCATGGAAGGCCAGCGCTCTACCCCTGAGCCACCATCCCAGCCCCAGCTCCCCATCTTCTATGACCGGGCGAATAATAAAATGAAGCACCCCTCTTCTCCTTCCCGCTGGAAGCACTGCAGGGATGAGGTAGGCTCGCTTGAGCGGCACAGGGCCTCACAGAGGGGACCGCAGGGTCCCTGGGGCCTTAGGAACAAGAGAGAGCCTGGGGCGAGGATGAGGAGAGACCAGCCAGGGCAGAACAAGATGGCGCAAGGCCACACAAGCGGGTCCACCAAAAGGCTGGAAGTGGAGCTGCGTGGCTCAAGTGGTAGACCACTGGCCTTGAGCTAAAGAGCCCAGGCCCAGAGTTCAAGCCCCACGACTGACCAAAAAAAAAGTCAGCATTCTGGTCACTAGAGGCGACTGCGGCTTCCTGATTATAAACCTGGCAGCAGGCCCATGCCAAATTCCAAATGTAAGGATGACACTGATGGCCCAAATAGGGCTCGCGATGCATTGTGCCACCTGCCGTGCAGGTAAGACGGGGCTCGTGCCCAGCACACCTTGATCTGCTGTCTAGACTGGGTTGAAATAAGGTAGAGACTTCTCAGAGTGTCATCTATCAGCCACTGCCAGCCATCTGCCAAAGACAAAAAGATGGTCACTTACCAAACTCAGAACACTCAGTTGTATTTAAGCAGATAGCCCCTCTGGGAGGGACAGAGAGGCCCGAGTGAGCGCTGCAGACTGCTCAGAGTCCACAGGCTCCCCCGGGTACAGGACGCCAGGAGAGACTGCTGGACGCTGCTGCACGCCAGGCGGAGGCAGGAGAAACGCGTGTAAAGCTTCAAGGGGTCTCTTCCTAGCTCACACCTGGTCTCCACCCATGTTAACCTGAATATTCAACTCAACTACAGTGAGTTGGGAGGAGGCAGAGGATGCTTACTCTAATAAGCTAAGAAACAAAAACCTAGTGACATCAGGCTGGAGGGCAAGGCAGGTCCGGGCTGGGGCGCCTGCTGCTTGGAGCCCCGGCCCTGACCCCGGCATTCTGTCACCAGGTCCTCAGGGGTCCACCAGGGCCATAACCGTGGTGCTGGGTGCATTGTGACAGGCTGAGCCACAGCGGGGTGCTGGGCAGGGGACAAGAAAGGGACCTCCGGCCACAGGACCTCAAAGTGGTTCCAAGACAGGCCTTCTACACTGTGACCTTCTAAGCCCATGCTAGCAGCCTCACTTTTTATTTTGTAACTTGAAGAAGTTGTATAAGAAAATCCTATATACACTCTTGAAAAGAAAAGCACTTACCTATGACAGGGTCACCTTTAAAGGGCATTCTGGAAAGTGACAAGTTCTGTATTAAAACGCACACTAGGAGAAAAGAGGAAAAAGCACCATTAGCACTCCGAAGTGCCTCTCACAGCCCGGGCCTGGCTGTACGTCACGGCGTGCACTGCCAGAATCAAGCTCTCCCCCACCTCCCTGCTCGCCGGCCAGCCCAGGCTGCCTCCCCACTGGGAGGCACTTCAGGTCCTCCACAGAAAAGATACCTGTATGCACCTGCGGGTCCTGGCCTGGTCAGGATCGCTACACAGGCTGAGATGCAGCTCAGTAAAAGAGCATTTATCCAGCAAGGCAGGGGTCAGTCCTCTCCCCTAGACAGATTGCAGGGGTAGGGGCTCTGCACAAGGAGGACCTGAGCAAGGCCACCCATACAAGTGAACAGGGGCTGAGGAGAAGCATTTAGTGCTGTCTCAGGCCAGGACCATCTCCAGGTCAGGGGAAGTGCTCCTGTCACAGGCAGCCATGACAGGTTGCTAGAAAGACAAGAAAAGACCTACGAGTCCAGTTCATGGGTGTAGGCAGGTCCACCACACCAGTTCAGGTCAGGAGCACACTGTGCGAAGACCCAGGAACACAAAAGCGGGCCACAGGACCCTCAGGGAGAGGTCCCTAACAGCATGGACCAGCATTCAGCTCCCGTGAGTCCTTATGACAAATCGGTGCCACGGAGTTAACGTGTGAAACAGGGTTGATCACCACCTCACAGGGAGCAGCTACTGGGTGCTACTCAGATGGCACGCAACGGACAACCTCTCCTAACTCCTGCGCCACAGTGACAACCAAGTCACGCCAGCCCCAGAGTGATCACTCAGTCCACTGTCCTCACACCGGCCCCAGAGTGATCAGTCCGTCTACTGACCTCACACCTGCCCCAGAGTGATCAGTCCACTGTCCTCACACCTGCCCCAGAGTGATCACTCAGTCCACTGTCCTCACACCTGCCCCAGAGTGATCACTCAGTCCACTGTCCTCACACCGGCCCCAGAGTGATCAGTCCACTGTCCTCACAACAACCCCAGAGTGATCAGTATACTGTCCTCACACCTGCCCCAGAGTGATCAGTCCACTGTCCTCACACGTGCCCCAGAGTGATCAGTCTACTGTCTTCACACCTGCCCCAGAGTGA
>NW_012267379.1:266144-266805 GCF_000151885.1 Dipodomys ordii
CCAGAGTGATCAGTCCACTGTCCTCACACCTGCCCCAGAGTGATCAGTCCACTGTCCTCACACCTGCCCCAGAGTGAACAGTCTACTGTCCTCACACCTGCCCCAGAGTGATCAGTCCACTGTCCTCACACCTGCCCCAGAGTGATCATTCCGTGCCCTGTCCTCACACCTGCTCCAGAGTGATCAGTCCACTGTCCTCACACCTGCCCCAGAGTGATCAGTCGACTGTCCTCACACCTGCCCCAGAGTGATCAGTCCACGGTCTTCACCCCAGCCCCAGAGTGATCAGTCTACTGTCCTCACACCTGCCGCAGAGTGATCAGTCTACTGTCCTCACACCTGCCCCAGAGTGATCAGTGTACTGTCTTCACACCTGCCCCAGAGTGATCAGTCCACTGACCTCACACCTGCCCCAGAGTGATCCGTCCACTGTCCTCACACCTGCCCCAGAGTGATCAGTCTACTGTCTTCCTACCTGCCCCAGAGTGATCAGTCTACTGTCCTCACACCTGCCCCAGAGTGATCAGTCCACTGTCCTCACACCTGCCCTAGAGTGATCAGTCCACTGTCCTCACACCAACCCTAGAGTGATCAGTCCACTGTCCTCACACCTGCCCCAGAGTGATCAGTCCACTGTCCTCACACCTGCCCCAGAGTGATC
>NW_012267379.1:267755-277637 GCF_000151885.1 Dipodomys ordii
AGAGTGATCAGTCTACTGTCCTCACACCTGCCCCAGAGTGATCAGTCCACTGTCCTCACACCTGCCCCAGAGTGATCAGTCTACTGACCTCACACCTGCCCCAGAGTGATCAGTCTACTGACCTCACACCTGCCCCAGAGTGATCACTCCGTGCCCTGTCCTCACACCTGCCCCAGAGTGATCACTCCGTGCCCTGTCCTCACACCTGCCCCAGAGTGATCACTCCGTGCCCTGTCCTCACATCTGAAGCTCAGTGACCTCCTGGTCCCCTTGTCTCCACACTTCTACACACACGGTGCCCTTCTTGTGTGCTACATTAATGCAAATACACAATAGCAGTTCTCCTGACGTTATCGTAATTTTTATTTTCCTAAGCACATGGTAAAATGGAAGAGAAATAAATGTGAATACTGGGCTTTGGTCTTTAATTTGTTGCATTTTGACCTGTGCCCCGCCTCATGATGTTACATAAGGAGAAAGCATGTTGCCTTTAGTGGACCCCTTTTCTTCCTGTAGATGTGCTAGATGCTCATCGCCCCTCTCCCGTTCAGAAGCATGTCCTTACTTCCCACCTCAGAGACCACAGTGGCAGGCCTCACGCACCAGACAGGGGCTGAACAGGCTACAAGAAGCCTAAGGTATTCACACAACGGCATCTCGTGTGCTCCCTGCAGACACTGACCTACAACGTTACGCTTAATTTAAATTCTAATTCAGAAAGGAAGATGCTCCCTTAGCTCCTTTGGTTGTATGTGTTCACCCCACGGCCAGCCAGCCCCAGGGCTTCTGAAACTGACCAGGGCGCCGAATCTGAGGACTGGAGCATCAGACACAGAGAAGCTGATGCAGCGCTGGTCATCTGTCTCTCAGAGCGTGAGCTCCACCGAAAGGAACCACCACCCACGGCTACAGAAGGGCCAGGGACGAAGGACAGACGGGTGTGACTCAGGACGTTGTCCCATGGCCTGAGCAAAGGCTCCGCGGCTTCCGTCTGCACACCTACCTGCTTGTCTCATGAGCTCTCCTCCCAGGCCCCTAAAAAGCCAATGAGAACATTCAGAGTTAAAAATCTCCTACTACATAAAGCATTAAACATCCCACCAAGCAACAGATAAAACTTCAGCTGCCCAAGTACAGTAAAATATTAATGAGGTAAACTTGCCACCAAAAGCATTTTACTCCGCTCTCTGGGAAGGAATGAGAAGCCACGACAAGAGCACTCTCTGGTGGTCTTGCAGCTTCCTAGGACACTTGTTCCTCACAGCACTGAAAACACCCCTGGATGAGCAGAATGCACTTCACATGCTGTTTAACCTCACTTCACAGAGATGCCAGAGCAACCCGACGGGAATCGCCCCTGCGCTAGTGCCCGGGTGCCAAGAAGCTCCCTAGCAAGGAACGTAACTCTGACTGAGGAGGCTGTGGCTTCTGGTCCAGACAGAGGAGCAGGGACGACATAAACAGCTAAAACAAACAAAAAAACTGGACGAAACACATGAAAGTTCCGGAGTAGACCCTGGGAGACAGAGAGTACTACTGAAACCCTGGAGCACCTAGAGGACCGTAGGGGTGGGGAGGGCGGCATGGAGTGTCAGGCAAGTCCCCGGGTGCCTAGCCATCCGGTCATGGCAAGGAGCTGGAAATGGACACGGGCATGGCCAAAGCAGGTGGAGACTGCAGTGGGGTAGGGAGCAGGAGCAGCCTGTGGCTGACTCTAAGCTGACACTGGACGGAAGACCGGCCTGAGAGAAAACACTTGGAAGGTGAAAGCAGGCCCTTCCGGAGCCTGCAGTGGGCCGGGAATGGCCCCTCATCCATCAGAGGGGAGAGCCGGATTGTGCATGACACCCTGCCAGGACCCTGGCTAACTGCTCCACACCACACAGAAAGACTTCAAAGCACGCCTGAAGGACCCAAACATGCACAAGACAGAGAAGAAAACATATTCTGTCTGGACCATAACAGGGGCTGGGAAGGAGGCTCAGTGGTAGAGCACTTGCCTAGCATGCATGAAGCCCTGAGTTCCATTCCTCAGCACCACATAAGCAGAAAAAAACAGAAGTGGCGCTGTGGCTTAAATGATAAGAGTGCTAGGCTTGAGCAAAAGCTCAGGGACAGTGCCCAGGCCCATAGTTCAAGCCTCTGGATTGGCACAAAAACGAAACAAAAGGAATACAACAATCCACAAAATGTGAATTTCAGAAGGTAGGAATCCAATGAAGAACCAAGAAAATATGACCACACTAAAAGAATCAATTATGTCAGCCCAGAAATGTTAATATATGAGGTCATTAGGACAGCTGCCACGTCCTCCCCAAGTCTGAAAAGGTGAAGGAAAACAAGCAGCACAAATAGAAAAAGTAGTAAAACAACATCAGGGAAATGTCAAGAAAAATTCAGACCCAGGGCCAGTGGCTCGCGCCTGTCATCCTAGCTACTCTGGAGGCTGATCTGAAAGCCAGCCCGAGCAGGAAAGTCCATGAGACTCTTATCTCCAATAAACCACTGAGACCCCTCTGCCCGCCACTCAGAGGCTCCACAGCACATCCCACAAAAGCGGGTCACTCTCCCAACCGCTATTTAAGATAACAAAGTCTCTTCTGCTAGTCTAGGCAAATGCTACAAAAATTAAATACAAACAAAATTTTTGGAAGTCAATTCATCATTCCACTGAAAAGGCAGGACTTTTACTCAAACCTAGGTGGAGTTCAGGAGCCAGCTCTGACATGAGCAGTAATGGAAAGATTTAAAATGACCTCGCTGGACAGAAACACACAAGACCACAGGATGTGTGACAACGGACAGAGCCGCCGGTCCCCCAGGCCTCAGACCACGCCTGGGTAGCTGGGCCCTGGGAGTTCCGAGCAGCCACACGGCTCAGGGGTCCCGTGTACCACCTGTACTCTCCAGGGTCTAAAACGCACAGCGAGCCAAAGGCAGGAAGGGGCGGGGGAAGGGGCCGCGGGATTCCACCCTTTGAGAGAAGCATATTGCTTACACCTGCAGCAAAATGCTGCAAAGAAAATGAAACAGAGTCAGAGTAGAGAAATGTGGCCGAATCCCATGTGTGACAAGTGCTGGTCTGGACACGGGGCAGGAGTCCCTCGAGAGGAGCCCCCGTGCCAGAAGACACTCGTGTGCTCAAAGACAAATGGGAATGTCATTCCACACGGCCGTGGCCTGAGCTCACACAAGACCAAGCACCGCAGGACTCACACACCACTGGTGCTACACAGCGATGAAAAGCAACAAAACAGTAACACACCACATGGTAAGCCTCAGAAGCACTCCGTGAGCGAATCAGACATAAATAATTTCCTACAATCAGATTCCGCAGAACCCTATGACAGGCAAACTGCAGAGGCTGAGCGCCCTGGAGGCGGGGTGGAGAGAGCTTCAGCACCAACTCCTCTTCCCCTTGGAGGTATACAACCGTCCACCACCACAGAAACACAGCACCCAAAACATGGGGCACCAGAACCTGTCGTGTGAATCTCCATAAAGGTGTCTGAGGGCGTGAGACCCTCATGTCCTTGAACACTGAGTCAAGGGACAGCTGCACCTCCTCAAGCGAAGTAAACCCAGAGCCTAGGAATGAGGACAGAGCAACGCTGAGCTGCTTGTAAGTGCGGTGCGGGCTCAGCACAGGTTCTCAGTGAGAGTCGGCATCAGCTCTGTAGCACGGCTTACCTGTAGAGATGACGATCATAAAGCTAAAAAAAATAAACGATTGAAAATTAGTCATTTCAGAAATGTGGGTTTTTAAGTAAGACAGTCTATGCAGTCTATGTACAATATTGACAAAAACCAGTGAAAGAATAGCGCAGAATGGAGACAGCCAGTCTCACCTCAGCTCGGCCAGGCCGCGGCTAAGCTTTATAGGTGGGTTATCTTGAAGGGAAATGTCGGAGAAGAGTGGCCACCCCGAGGGAGAACAGGACTAAACCTCACCCTGGACCCCAGGGACGACCCTGGCCTCCCTTGAAGAAAACTCACCATGCCAAAAGGACATGGGTATTCTTGCCTTTGAGGGAATTTAAAAGCACTTCAAGGCATCATCCTCAGCTAAAACTTGCGAGATGTTTATTTGCTGTCACTAAACATTTTGCTTTGTTTTCTTTTGGGGGGGGGGGTCAGTGGTGAGACTTGAACTCTGGGCCTGGGCGCCGTCCCTCTGCTCTTCAGCCCAAGGCTAGCGTTCTACCACTTGAGCCACAGAACCACTTCCAGTTTTCTGGTGGTTAATTTGAGATAAGAGTCTCATAGACTTTGCCCCTCCTGGGCTGCTTTTGAATAGCAATCCTCACATCTCAGCCTCCTGAGAAGCTAGGATTACAGGTGTGAGACACCGTGCTTGGCTCCTGAGCTCTTTTTTCCCTCAAGGCTAGTACTCTACCACTTTGAGCCACAGCAGCAGCGCCACTTACAGTTTTCTGACGGGTAACTGAAGGTAAGAGATGCATGACTTTCCTGCCCAGACTGGCTTTGCCTCCTGAGTATTTAGGATTACAGGTGTGAGCCGCCACTAAACTCTTTAAAGTGCCTTTTTAGTTCTTACAAAAACTGACATGGTCTTTTATTATCTTTATTTTACAGCTAGGAAACCCTGACTCAGAGGAATGTGCTCTGCTCAACTGCCTTACTGGGCTACCTCCAGGGCTAGCAAGAATGTTAGGTTCTACTTTAAAAAGAGATGTATAGGCAAGCTAAAGAAATGGTATTGCTAAAGTCATAAAGTTAGTGGCAGGAATACAGTAAGGACCAGCCCGCCGCCATATAAAGGGCAAATCTGAAGGAACAGAAAAGACAATAAAAACCACTTAATTCTTCAGATGATCTTGAAAGGATCATTTTCTTCATATTTTATCTTTTGAGTCACCCAGAAGCTTTAAGAATCTCAAAATCCCAGAATGCCCACATCTTTTCTCCAGAGAAATATGTGCACAAAATTTGGGGTTTAACCTCAAGAGACTCAAGATCACAGCCAGGGACGAGCAGGTGAAAACCAAAGAGCACTCTTCTGTCTAGAGCACCCCGGGCCGGCGGCATTCCCTCCACCACAGGGCCCTGCGCTGTCAGGCACCCAGTGGGTCCCAGAGCACACTGTGCAGCGAAGACCACAGAACAACTCTGCCGCCAGGAAATCTGTAGCCCGCCTCAGTGAGTCCTAGGGCCTAGGACTGACCCCAGTAAGTCACACCCTCCAGGGCAGACAGCCAGGTGCGTAATGCTTTGCATGCAAAGAGTGTGCGCCACACAAACCTGCTGGTGGATCTGCTTGAGGCCTTGCACCACCTGCTCGCCGAGGTAGTCGGTGACAGGCCTGCAGAGGACAAACACAGAGCTGAGGCCACAAGCACCACGCCTGCGCCCGGCACAAACCAGAACCGCCTCCCCTTCAGGCCGTCTCTTGGTCCCCATTTCTGACTTTAGATACAGCTGTGTCGGGCCACAGCCAGCGGCCGTCAGGCCCCCCGAGAAGCTGTCCCCTGGCCAGTGTGCTGAAGGCAGAGGCAGTGCTGTCCCCAGGACCCCAGGAGGGAAGTGCCCGGCAAGGTGGGGACAGGCCCCCCAGCGCTGCCGCCACGCTCAGAGAGGCTCTGGCATCCAGGAGTGTGGACTTGGCAGGTCTCCCTCGCCTCATTCACCAGTGATTCACTGCTACGAGCAAGCCCAGCCTACTAGTGAAGAGTGAGTTCACACTGAGCACTGTTACGTGACAGGCAGAGAGCAGATGGGCCTCAGGTGTGCACTCTGGTAGACAGCACTACACACACACCATTGTGGTACACTGCTGGACAAAGTCAGACCCCGTATGGCCCAGCTAGGAAACGACTCTGTATTTTGCCCATGTCCCTTTCCCACAACCAAGGAGAGCAAGGCCCTCAGCAGGTACGGCATGGGCGCCACCCCTGCTTCAGGGCCAGTGGGTAGAAAGAGGGACCACAGCCCGTCTACTGCTACCCTGCCCAAGCCACTTATGGCAACAGAAGTGACTCCAACCACAGGTCTTCTCAAGCTGGAGTCCAAGAGCAGGTCACAGACATGGAGGAGTCAAAGAGAAGAAAACCAAGCAGCTCTTGGCACATGTGCCGGCATGGCCTCTGCAGACCCTGCACTTCCTGACTGGCTGTGATACTATGAATGAAGCCAACAGGGTCACCTTCAGACCTGGTGGACTTTGAGATCCTGAAAAACCTTAAAGCAAAATACAGGAACCTAAAGACAGTGACGACTAAAACTAAGCAAGTCAGAACAAAATGTTCCCAAACCCCAAATCACAATGACATGGCTTTCCAGACAGACCATGAGTGGAGTGGCATTTCCCACCTGTCTCTCTGAGCTGCCAGCTTATACAGGGCATAGACAACCTCTGCACAGGCCAGAATGGCCCCATGCCGTGTGTGCAGATCTGAAGTCGATGTCATCAACAGCAGGGCTGGAAACACTGCAAAAGAAAGGCAGCTAGCAGGTTGGCAGGTTCACACTGGAGAGCCTGCATGCAATCCTGGATGCCGCCTCTGAGCCACTGCCATGAGACAGGACACGGCATGACACCATGTTCGGACCAGCACAGGCACCGGAGCTCCCAGACACACACTGACAGACTGAGGGGGCGGACAGCCCAGCTTGCAGATCTGCCCGCCGGCACCATGGCCTGCTGGGGATGCTGATGGCGGCAGGCAGAGCACAAGACACACATGGACAACAGGAGTTTGTGCTCCAATTTTCCACTCATTTCTGCTCAGCCCAAAGAGCCGCTGTCTTTGGCATTCAGAAAAGAAAGGCAAGATTCCAAATCCTGACCACATGCCCAGGCTACAGACACTGACAAACCATCATCTACTATAGCAGCCTGAACTGCCCTTTAATCATGATGGTTTCTAAATCTAGACGACCCACAGACTCCTTGCTATGTGTGACGCCTGCCCCGCACAGCCCACGGCTCCCAGTGTGCACATCCCGCCACCATCGTCAGGTTCTGTCCCACAGCTTTAGCAAGAGACACAGAACGTCTCCAGCCACCAATCAGGAGAGCACCGAGTCCTCCTGCTGTGTGCACACGTGTGTGCACACGTGTGAAGAAGGCCCTGCAGGAGGTGGGACCCACACCTACCATGAGCAGCACTGTACTCGGGCGCTCGCGGGACCAGGTTGTGCAGCGCCTTGGCTGAAAGCTCTCGAATGGCTCTGAGAGAAGTGGAGCACTGTTAGCAAGGAGGGATTCGCAAGCCCACGTTCACCACCACGGCCACAAGGCAGCAGCTACCCAATGCTGTGTCAGCCAGTGAATGAGCCACCAAAATGTGGATCACTCAGCCACTACCATGTGGATCTAAGGCCTAAAGTTAAGAGTGGCTTTCCTGTTTTTGTTTGTTTTTTTGTTTTTTTTTATTTTATTTGTGAAGATACTGTACAGAGGGGTTACAATTACATGGGCAGGATAATGCGTACATTTCTTACCAAGCATTGCAGCCTCCTCCTTTTGTTTACCCTTCACATCCCTTCCCAGCCTCTCCCCTCCCCCCCATGGCTTTCCTGTTTTTAATGGTTCTATAAAGAAAAAACAAAATATATTAAAGAGACCTAAGGCATTACTATTTGACCCTTTAAAGGAAAAGTCTGCCAGACTGTGTACATAGGTTCAATGCATTATACTTTAGGACAAGCAACTCAACGTGAGACAAAGGATATTTTATAAGGATAAAGGACAAATACAAAGGCATAAAAATGTCAGACAGACATGCACCTAACATGTACCTAACTCCCATCCAAAACACAGAATGGGAAAACTGAGATGAATGAAACAAGAAACAAAAATATAAGTAACAGTTGGAGATTTCAATAGTGTAAGGATTTAGTCCAATTCACGGGCTACATGTTTTCACTCTCGGTTTTAAGAGCCTTGTTGGCCGACAAGCTGATATGAGAAAGAAAGGCAAAGTAGTTTATCCCACCGGGATACACATACAGACCTCTGTTCCTAACACGGATATTCTGTGTCCCAGATGCCAGTGTGGCTCATACGTAAGCTCACAAAGATGCTGGGGGTGAGGAATTCTTAGGGAAACACAAGACCCAACTTACCTATCCCAGTGGTTGACTTTCATGCTGACGAGATGATCTATCAGTGACTGGGTGTATTCTGGAAAGCCAGCAATATACACACTGAAATAGACAACCGAGAGAGGCGATGAGGGCTGGAAGGAGCCTGTACCCTCACATGCTGCTCAAGAAGAATGCAAGTTACACAATTACTGCCAAAAACAGTTTGGCCATTCCTTCAAAAGTAACACCACCAGCCCGATGACCCAGCCCTTCCTTCTCAGCCTCGGCAGTTACTAGACAGAGGAAAGTGATCCACACAGACTCAACACCCAGCATAGCAGCTGTGAGCCTGCGCAACGGTGACCAGGAGCAGAGCCATCACCTGGGTGCAGCCTCAGAGACACTTCGCAGCACAGAGGAATGGACTTCAGACAGAGAAGCATGAATCTCAAAATTATGCTAAGCAAAAGAACTCACAGAAAAGAGTATGGACCCCTTTAGCTCGTTTAGACAAAATGCAAGAAAATGTACATCCATCTGTGGGAATGGAAGCAGAATTTGTGGCTGAGACGTACGCTCGGTGCCTTGGTATCCCCCTGATGGTTTCCTGCGGGTATACTTATGTCAGACTTGGGAAACTAGACACTTCGTGTGAACATATATGACTTATGTCAGAATACAGAAAAGGTAAAAGATATTTAAAAAAAAACAACTAGCTGGGCACTGGTAGCTCACACCTGTAATCCTAGCTACTCAGGAGGCTGAGATCTGAGGATCACTGTTCAAAGCCAGCCCTGGCAGGAAAGTCCATGAGAGGCTGGGAAGGTGGCTCAGTGGTAGAGCGCTTGCCTAGCATGCATGGGGCCCTGGGTTCGATTCCTCAGTGACATATAAGCAGAAAAAGCTGGAAGTGGTGCTGAGGCTCAAGTGGTAGAATGTTAGCCTACAGCTAAAGAGCTGAGGGACAGCACCAGGCCCAGAGTTCAGGCCCCATGACCAAAAAAAAAAAAAAAAAAGCCCATAAGACTCTGACTCTTATCTCCAGCAAACCATAAGTGGTAGAATGCTGGCCTTGAGCTGAAGAGCTCAGGGACAGTGCCCAGGCCCAGAGTTCAAGCCCCACGACCAACAAGGAACGAAGGAAAGAAGGAAGGGAGGGAGGGGAGGGAGGGAGGGAGGGAAGAAAAGGAAGGAAGGAAGGAAGGAAGGAAGGAAGAAAGAAAGAAAGAAAGAAAGAAAGAAAGAAAGAAAGAAAGAGAAAGGAAGGAAGGAAGGAAGGTAGGAAGGAAGGAAGAGAGAGAGAGAAAAAGAGAGAAAAAGAGAGAGTGAGAGAGAGAGAGAGAGAAAAGAAATTGAAAACTGCCCTGGGGGCTGGGAAGGTGGCTCAGTGGTAGAGCGCTTGCCTAGCATGCATGGGGCCCTGGGTTCGATTCCTCAGAAAAAGCCAGAAGTGGCGCTGTGGCTCAAGTGGCAGGGGCTTGGGCCTTGAGCTGAAGAGCTGAGGGACAGCGCCCAGGCCCAGAGTTCAAGCCCCATTACGGACAAAAACAAAAACACCTCAGATGCTTGGCAGGGTGCGGTCTCCAGCTAAGGGACAGCGCCCAGGATCAGAGTTCAAGCCCCATTACGGACAAAAACAAAAACACCTCAGATGCTTGGCAGGGTGCGGTCTCCAGCTGAGGGACAGCGCCCAGGCCCAGAGCTCAGGCCCCACGACCAACACTGAAGAGCTGAGGGACAGCGCCCAGGCCCAGAGCTCAGGCCCCACGACCAACACTGAAGAGCTGAGGGGCAGCGCCCAGGCCCAGAGCTCAGGCCCCACGACCAACACTG
>NW_012267379.1:278130-279688 GCF_000151885.1 Dipodomys ordii
ACACACACACACACACGTGTCACAGGATGGGGACCCCGTGAGGACAGGGGCATCGGGACCACACACACACACACACACACACACACACGTGTCACAGGACGGGGACCCCATGAGGACAGGGGCATCAGGACCTCACACACACACACACACACACACACACACACACACGTGTCACAGGACGGGGACCCCATGAGGACAGGGGCATCAGGAGCACACACACACACACACACACACACGTGTCACAGGACGGGGACCCCGTGAGGACAGGGGTATCGGGACCACACACACACACACACACACACACACACGTGTCACAGGATGGGGACCTCGTGAGGACAGGGCATCATGAGCGCACACACACACACACACACACACACACACGTGTCACAGGACGGGGACCTCGTGAGGACAGGGGCATCGGGACCACACACACACACACACACACACACGTGTCACAGGACGGGGACCTCGTGAGGACAGGGGCATCGGGACCACACACACACACACACACACGTGTCACAGGACGGGGACCCCATGAGGACAGGGGCATCAGGAGCACACACACGTGTCGCATCCCCCAGTGCCCTTCTTGTTATCTATTGTGGACACCGGGGCCAGTGTGCAGGTGTGCCAGGAAGACAGGGGCCATACACCTCACAGTGCACAGTCCAATCGCCACATCAGGAAAGAAACATTTAAACAAGGAAACTTACAGATGCTGCTCTTCTGCAGTTCACGTTTCGGTCAAAAACTGTAACAATGAGTAGGGCACTATAAAAGAGAGAAAAATTATCAAATAAAAGGAACTCTCCAAAGCAACAGACTTCATGACAGTGCTCACGCATGACCTGCTTGGCTCCCACCATCTTAAGCACCAAGAGGCTCAAGACTCCCAAAGGCTGTGGCAGACTAGTGTGACCTCCAAGCTATCAGGCAGCACAGGGCCTGAGGTGGCTGGCTCCAAGGAAGGGCTATGACGGAACAGACACAGCTCAGAGCCTTGGGCACAATGCTCTTCACCTGCTACAGGGTGAGAGACACCAAGGAAATATGTAGACATCACCTAGAACCAGTGTTTCAAGCCTGTCATCCTAGCTACTCAGAGGAGACTGAGATCTGAGGATCGTGGTTCAAAACCAGCCCTGGCAAGAAAGTCTGTGAGACTCTTATCTCCAATAAAACCACTAGAAAACCAGAAGTGGCGCTGTGGCTCAAGTGGTAGAGCACTCACCTTGAGCTGAAGAGCGCAGGGACAGTGCCCAAGCCCAGAGTTCAAGCCCCACGACTGACAAAAGAAAGAAAGTGGGAGGGAGGGAGGGAGGGAGGAAGGGAAGGGAAGGAAAGGAAGAGAAGGAAGGAAGGAAGGAAGGAAGGAAGGAAGGAAGGAAGGAAGGAGGGAGGGAGGGAGAGAGGAAGGGAGGGAAGGAAGGAAAGAGAAGGAATGGAGGGAGGGAGAGAGAAAGAAAGAAAAAGAGAGAGAGAGAAAGAAAGAGAAAGGAAGGAAGAAAGAGAGAGAGAGGGAAGGGAGGGAGGGAGGAAAGGAGGGGAGGGAGGGAGG
>NW_012267379.1:279738-289008 GCF_000151885.1 Dipodomys ordii
GAGCTGAGGGGCAGCGCCCAGGCCCAGAGCTCAGGCCCCACGACCAACACTGAAGAGCTGAGGGGCAGCGCCCAGGCCCAGAGCTCAGGCCCCACAACCAACAAAAAATTAAATTTTTAAAAAATGCCCTGGATTTGTAAAGAAATCACAAAAGAAAATAAATGGAAGGCTGATAAGCCCAGGAGAAGATGCCCATCTCCATGGGAGGGAGCTGCAGATGCTCTACCCAGCAGCGGCAACCTGTGAGGAGATGGATCAATGACTGATTCCATGTATTTCTGAATCGTATGTTGTTTTCAAAACAAAGTGCAATCTGTAAAACTTCCATCTATGGCTGTTGTAGGGGGGGCGGGCAGGGAGGTTTATCGATACCGGGGCTTGAACTCAGGGCCTCCTGCTCTTGTTTAGCCTTTTTCTGGTTAAGTGGAGATGAGTCTCACAGATTGTTCTCTAGGCTGCCTTCAAATCGCCATCCTCAGAGCTCAGTCTCCTGAGTAGTGAGGATGACAGGAGTGAGCACTGGCACCCACCTTTGCTTTATTTTAGGACCTGAATGCAGGCCTTCCGCTTTTCACCTCGTACCCATGGCATGACTGACATTTGAGCCACCTTCCAGCTCTGGCTCTCCACCTTCTGAAACACAGAGGGTTGAAGCTCGACACTGGGGCTTCAGCTCGGGGTGTCTTGCCCTCCCTTGAATTCTTCTTTTTTTGGTCAGTCGTGGGACCTGAACTCTGCCTGTCCCTCAGCTCAAGGCTAGCGCTCTACCACTTGAGCCACAGCGCCACTTCCGCCTTTTTCTGCCTATGGTGCTGGGGAATTGAACCTCAAGCATTCGAGGCACGCGCTCTACTGAGCCACCTTCCCATCCCCCTCCCTTGGCCTTTTCACTCAGGATTGGCACTCTACCACTTGAGCCACACCTCTGCTTCCAGCTTGTTGGTGGTTAACTGGAAATAAGAGTCACATGAACTTTCCTAAGCTGCCTTCAGAGGCTACGGAGTGGCTCCTGGTGACCTGCCTAGAATGCTCCAGGGCCTGTATTCCATCCCTTGTACCACAAAAAGCAGAAGTTCCATCTCTTAGAAGGAACACAGGTAAAAAGAACCTGGGTGGAATGAGTTAATTCGGTTTTTGGAAGAGCGGGGACACAGAAAGGACAGGACAAATGGTGAACAAATGTAGCAGTGATACTCACCAGTGTGACACTATGTTGAAAGGGAAGTATGCAACTTGTAGGTAGGATAGGAGAGGAAAGGAGGAGCATGGTTCAAAAGAAATATACGCTTTAACTCTAACCCTTCTGTGCGTCAACTAGATGAAACCTGCCAGGCACCAGTGGCCCACGCCTCTAATCCTAGCTCTTCAGGAGTGTGAGATCTGAGGATGGTGGTTTGAACCAGCCCGGGCTTCACAAAGTCCCCATGAGACTCTTATCTCCAATTAACCACTCAAAAAACAGAAGTGGCACTGTGGCTCAATGTGGCAGACTGCTACTTTGAGAAAAAGAGCTCTGAGACAGCACTCAGACCCCAAGTTCAAGCCCCATGACCAACAATAAAAGAGGAGGAGGAGCTGGGAAGGTGGCTCAGCGGTAGAGCGCATGCCTTGCATACAAGAGGCCCTGGGATCCATTCCTCAGCACCACATAAGCAGAAAAAGCCAGAAGTGGTTCTGTGGCTCAAGTGGTAGAGTGCTAGCCTTGAACTGAAGAGCTGATGGACAGCACCCAGGCCGTGTTCAGGCCCCATGACCAAAAAATAAAATAAAATAAAGTGAAACAAAAGTTTTGATACAGGAGTATGCAGGAGGCTGCAAGGACACACCACCAAACTAGAAGTAAATAGGGGAAATATTACAGAATCTCAAATTCCCAAAGAATACAACACAATAAATAGACAAAAGAATCATCAGTCATTAGGAAAATCCAACATAATAAGCTATGACCACATACTCAATACCATGGTGTCAAGTTAGACAGACAAAGACAGGAACACTAGGCACAGACGGCTCTGGAGAAAAGAGACAGGAACAGTGGAAACTGACCACAGCCCCACTGGACAGCCGGGAAGACAGAGACACTAGAGACAGATCATACTCCATAATGCAGACATGGAGACACTGACACAGAGACACTAGAGACAGATCATACTCCATAATGCAGACATGGAGACACTGACATAGAGATACTGGAGAGGGATCATATTCCATAATGCAGACATGGAGACACTGACACAGAGACACTGGAGACAGATCATACTCCATAATGCAGACATGGAGACACTGACACAGAGACACTGGAGACAGATCATACTCCACAATGCAGACGTGGAGACACTGACACAGAGATACTGGAGACAGATCATACTCCACAATGCAGACATGGAGACACTGACACAGAGACACTGGAGACAGATCATATTCCATAATGCGGACATGGAGACACTGACACAGAGATACTGGAGACAGATCATATTCCATAATGCAGACGTGGAGACACTGACACAGAGATACTGGAGAGGGATTACACCACATCCCTCAGATACAGAGACAGTTGAGAAAAAGCACTTCACACAAGGGAGACAGGTCCAGAACCTTCTGAATGATGGGCCACACTGGAAAACTGTCTGGCCATTGTTAATAACTCGGGACCCAGGTATCTGCGCTACTCTGGACCGGCAATCACGTACTTCAAATGGCAGATGTCCCTCACAAAGGAGCCTCTGCAGTGAAGGAAGTACCCACACAACCCCGAAGGCCACACTGGCAGGCCAAGCGAAAGCAGCCTGGGGGCCTTGGCTAGATGCGCTGGGACCCCAGCTTCTGGCGCGTGGCAGCAGGCCGGAGCCGCCTGAGGCAAGCAGGCCTTTACCATGGTGACAGGTACAGACTGACTCAGGTCAAAAGTTGCCAAGCTGCACACACTGAACACACACAGCCTGTGTGTCGTGAGCACTTTAACACAGCCCTAAGAGAGCCGTGCTGCTTCTCCTGCCATCTCTCCAAGGGATCTTTTTAGTTTTGATTCTGGTCAAACACCCAGTTTCCCAAAGAGCCTCTTCTCTATCCAGTCTCCAAGGCCCCAGGCACAGCACAGGGAGGCAGACTTCGAAGCCTGCTCTGGCACCCATCAGGCATCTTCTCCTCCCTTGTGCCTCTCCTCCGGCCACCCTTCACAGTCACAACACCCTGAGGGCACCCTTGCTCCGTGGGCCATTCTCTAGGCCCTCCTCAGCCCCCATTTCTAGCCATCTGAACACAGCCCTGACCCACCACACAGCATCAGGACCTTTGGACAGTCCAAAGATAACCCAGTTCAGGAGCAAAGCCCTGGCCAGGTACCCTGTGGTGCAGGAGTGGAGCACCTCGTCTCTCACATACCCTGGGAATTTCAAAAATGTAAAAGGCAGGGCTGGGAAGGAGGCTCAGTGGTAGAGCGCTGGCCTTGCATGCAAGAGGCCCTGGGTTCGATTCCTCAGCACCACATAAGCAAAAAGAAAAAAGCCGCAAGTGGCGCTGTGGCTCAAGTGGTAGAGCGCTAGCCTTGAGCTGAAGAGCTGAGGGACAGCGCCCAGGCCCAGAGTTCAGGCCCCACAACCGGATCCAAAAAAAAAAAAAAAAAATTCTGGTAAGGCTGGGAAGGTGGCTCAGTGGTAGAGCACTTGCCTTGCATGCATGAGGCCCTGGGTTTGATTCCTCAGCACCACATAAGCAGAAAAAGCCAAAAGTGGTGCTACAGCTCAAGTGGTAGAGTGCTAGCCTTGAGCTGAAGAGCTGAGGGACAGCGCCCAGGCCCAGAGTTCAAGCCAACAAATAAAGAAATAAATAAAGCGGTCAATACCTTAATAGCAATAAACATAATTTTAAAAAACAGCCAAATTCCTCTCAGGGGACAGGCCAATCATTACTTTTGTTTTTTTAATCTGCCAAAGTTACTTATGAAAAAATATTGTGTTTGCATGGTCTGCGCCATGGGGCTGTTAAGGAATCTATCCTGAGGATATAAAATAGTAATTTAAAAAAATACAGCAGGCATGT
The DNA here is from genome assembly GCF_000151885.1 of Dipodomys ordii. Lineage (NCBI taxonomy): Eukaryota > Metazoa > Chordata > Mammalia > Rodentia > Heteromyidae > Dipodomys > Dipodomys ordii. The sequence goes on from NW_012267379.1 coordinate 283,777, forward strand.
GTCTTCTAATTCAAGGTATATAAATCACTTTATAGTCACAACCTGTACGTACATTAGCATTGCAATAGGTTAACAAAGGCAAGTGAAGTAATTTTCCCAGTACTTAGGTCATATAAGTAGAAATGATTTGATTTGATTTCTGCAAACTGTAGTTTGGATGTTAAATATTTATTATGTGCCCTGATTTCCCGAGTATCCTTTTCTTGCACATCAGATAAGTAACCTAGAGATGGCTTCAGCTTCGAAACATGTTTTATTGAAACAGAAAACAGTCACTTCTAATCTCAGGTTTCATTTATGGGAGAATATACTTGTGACAAACGGGGGAAAGCTGTCATGGAGAAGGACACACATAGCTTTGCTTGTGGCGATTTCCTGGAGAACCTGAGTCCTCAGCCAAACAGCACAGCGAACAGAACATGCCCAAGAAAGCCGACTGGAAATTGGCTTTTTCATTCAAGGCTGGTGCTCTACCACTTGAGCCACAGCACCAATCCTAGCTCTTTTTTTTTAAAGTGGAAATAATCGGAAATACGAGTCTCATGGACTTTCCTGGTCAGGCTGGCTTCAAACTGCAATTCTTAGGTCTTAGCCTCCTGAGTAGCCACCTGGACAAGTTCTAATTTTTTACACATAAATTATTTTCACTTAGTGGATATTCCAGAATGAGGAAAGAAAATAGTGGAAGCTGAATTCTGACATCTTTTCAAAGAGAACAGTATATTTGTATGATACATGTTAAAACTTACCTTATAACTAGGAAACAGTTAGATATGCTGCCCACGGCAAAATAGTCAGCTGTAGTCAAAATATCAATTCCATGAGGGAAAGTGCCCTAATTTAAACAAAAAGTAATTGGAGAAAAAAAAACAAAAAGTAAGAAATGGCTGGAATGAAGAAAGGTACCTCAAGTCACGAGCCACACGAACACATCTATACTTGGAAGCAAGGACTGGCGGGTACCACGCAGGCCACAGGCCACAGGAGTATGTCAGTACTCTTCCTGCCCACTTGAGCCAAAATGATCCAAATCCCTAAAACAACTCATTTTTGAAACTCAAATGTTTCCATTTCAAAGTCCTATCTTTTTTTTTGGGGGGGGGGTCGGTCGTGGGGCTTGAACTCTGGGCCTGGGCGCGGGCCTCGGCTCTTCTTCCAAGGCAGGGGCCCCGCTGCCTCGCCCACACAGGGGCAGCAGGAGGCTAGGTGTGGACAGTGGACAGAATGCAGTCAGTTTTGGTGGCAGGACCCATCTGTCTAGAGGGGCAGGCCTGGAGGGAGGAAGAGTACTCAGCTCACTTTGTACTTCTGAGCTTCCCAACACGCTCACCACATGTATGTGTCTTCCCATGGCAAATCCGAGTCCCAAATCCCAAACATGTCGTCTCAGCCTTCCTCGCGCGCCACCTCAGCCCTCCACAGAACTGCCTCATTCCTAAGGCTCCGCTCCTTTCCCCTTCTCGCCTGCAATGGCACCTCGCTATCCCAAACCCCAGAGCTGGGTCCCCAGCCGCGTTCTCAAATGTGTGTGCATAGGGATCCTTCCTCCTGCCCAGGTCTGGCCCCGATCCAGACCGCTCTCCAGCCTCAGCCCATCCTCCTGACTGCCTGACCATGTCCTCTGTGTGCCTGGACTCTGGACCCCACTCTTGAGGCAAGGCTGACCTGTGATCGCCATCAGGGGGGGCAGGACACGTGCCAGCACCCTCAAGCACAACTCTCACACGGCTGAGCATCAGGGGGAGTCATGGGCTGGAGGTTTCCAGAAAACAGGACTACAACTAACACCAAGGGAGCTGGCTTCTGCCTCACCAGGGGGCTGGCTTCTGCCGGTGCAGCACACCCCGCTAACCGCCCTTAGCGCTGTGTGAGGGCAGGCCTGACCACAGAAAACACGTCTTACACACAGTCTCATATCAGTATACAGGTTTCGGTACCTCCAAGTCCATGAGGTAGTCTGGGACCAGAAATACACTTGCCTGCTGTGAGCTGCATTCTTTACCCACATCCAACAATGCAAGAGAAGTCACAGCTTTCAAGATTCCCACCTTCAAACCTACAGGAAGTTTCGGGGAATGAAAGATTTATAAAGTGGCCTTACCTGTCTCCCCACATTCTCCTGGAAGGCAGCCTGAGGAACAGAAAGAACAAACAAAGCAGGTGAGTGAGGTTTGCTTCTGCTAAACATCAGCAGATAAATTCAAAACAAACAGTGCAGTATAAATGACCCATGGCTTTATTTTTTAAATAAAAGTCTTCATTGTTGGCTGAACATGCCCCAAGGGTGGTTTGTCACTGTTTTTACGTCCTGGTGCTCTCTAGAACCACAATTGAAGAATTCAATTTATAAAATCAGACACATCCTGAAAGTAGCCTATCATTGGGGAACAGCTTCAGACCAGAGCCCCTGTGAAGGCCCCAGAAATACAAAACAGAGAATGCCAGTAGGTCACTAAGTAAAAGCCAACACCTGAAACTCCTCCTTGTGGACTCTGACAGCTCTCAGTTGCCCTCAACAGCTTGGGGCGGAGGAGGAGGAGGAGGAAAGCCCTTGCTTGTCCAAACCTCGCAGCCCCAGTCAGCTCTGAACAGGATGCCAGGCACAGAGCAGAGGCTGACAACAAGATCCCCATCCGAGCTTAAACAAAATTAGGTGAGCCCTGCAAGATACCGCACCATTCCTCAGCGGCCTTCCTCCTGCCCCCACCCTGAACTGTGCGAGACTGCCACCAGGCAAGGCAGGCTGTCTAGTGAGGTGACTCTACCAGCAGGCCCCGGCCTCTCCCCAAAGCACCTACGGATGATTTCTCCAACTATGGCTACAAGTAGGCACCAGCTCACCTACGGCTAGAGCAGAGTGCAACTTGGCCATGCAGCAGAGGCAGGCTGCCAGGGGGCATAGAGGAGGGTCTGGAGCACAGGCCAAAGGCCGGCGTTAGAACCCCTCCTGGCCTGGGCCTACGCTCTAACAGGCCAGGTGCTTCTGGAAAATACAGCAGATGCACCGAAAGAAAATGTACTACCAGGTTCAGGCCCCGGTGTCTATGCACCAACCTCAGCAGACAAAAGAGCACTGAGAGCCAGCAGCTTTCTCCCTGGAAGGTGGCCCACGCAACCTTTACATTGAGGAAACACTTTTTGCAGCCTTTTCTTTCTTTTTTGTTTTTTTGCAATGAACTAATTAAGGAAAAAATGCAAAGGATATACAATTGTCAATTAAAATACAATGTAATATTTAGGAATATATTTACTGCTCTGGAGATATCATCAAAACCATACTCTAATGCCACCCTGAAAGCATAAAACGTGAATCTTGGAGAAGGGGGTTGGAGCGGCCCAGCATGAGGCTGACCACACCCAGAGCAGTCCTGACACAAGCAGAAAATAGCTGCAAATGGTCAGGATGGAGAGTCAGGCTGGTTCCTGGCCTCAACACTGAAACCCCTTCTCACAGACAGGAGGGCAAAGAGACAGTGGAGCTACAGAGCTTCTGGAAGGGTGAAGAGGTGGGCAGGAATATTTGCAAGCCACATATCTGATCAAGGGTGACTACTCTCAAACTCAGTTTAATCCAGGCACTGGTGGCTTGCACCTGTAAGCCTAGCTACTTAGGAGGCTGAGATTTGAGGATCAAGTTTAGAAGTCAGCCCAGGAAGACAAACCCAAGAGCACCTTATCTCCAATTCACCAGCAAAAAGTCCGAAAGAGGGCTGGGAAGGTGGCTCAGCAGTAGAGCGCTTGCCTGCATGCATGAGGCACTGGGTTCGATTCCTCAGCACCACATAAGCAAAAAGAAAAAAGCCGGAAGTGGCGCTGTGGCTCAAGTGGTAGAGCGCTAGCCTTGAGCTGAAGAGCTGAGGGACAGCGCCCAGGCCCAGAGTTCAGGCCCCACGACTGACAAAAAGAAAAAAAAGTCCGAAAGAGAGGTTGTAACTCAATGGTACAACCCAGTCTTGAGCAGAATAAGCCAAGAAAGAGCAAGATGCCCTAAGTTGTAGTCCCAAAACCAGAACACAAAACAAAAACAGACAGTTAAGGCTCAAGGTAAAGTAACCATCAGCAAAATGGAAAGCCCACACACTCTGCAGCCAATGGCAGGTCCAGGAGGACAGGGGCATCAGGACCACACACACACACACACACACACACACACACACACACACACGTGTCACAGGATGGGGACCCCGTGAGGACAGGGGCATCGGGACCTCACACACACACACACACACGTGTCACAGGACGGGGACCCCGTGAGGACAGGGGTATCGGGACCACACACACACACACACACACACACACGTGTCACAGGATGGGGACCCCATGAGGACAGGGGCATCGGGACCACACACACACACACACACGTCACAGGACGGGGACCTCGTGAGGACAGGGGCATCAGGACCACACACACACACACACACACACGTGTCACAGGACGGGGACCCCGTGAGGACAGGGGTATCGGGACCACACACACACACACACACACACACGTGTCACAGGACGGGGACCCCGTGAGGACAGGGTATCAGGAGCACACACACACACACACACACACACATATGTCACAGGACGGGGACCCCATGAGGACAGGGGCATTGGGACCACACACACACACACACACACAGTGTCACAGGATGGGGACCCCGTGAGGACAGGGGCATCGGGACCTCACACACACACACACACACACACACACTCGTGTCACAGGACGGGGACCCCGTGAGGACAGGGGCATCGGGACCTCACACACACACACACACACACACACGTGTCACAGGACGGGGACCTCGTGAGGACAGGGGTATCAGGACCACACACACACACACACACACACGTGTCACAGGACGGGGACCTCGTGAGGACAGGGGCATCAGGACCACACACACACACATACACACACACACACACACACACACGTGTCACAGGATGGGGACCCCATGAGGACAGCGGCATCAGGACCACACACACACACACACACGTGTCACAGGACGGGGACCCCGTGAGGACAGGGGTATCGGGACCACACACACACACACACACACACACACACACATGTGTCACAGGACGGGGACCCCGTGAGGACAGGGCATCAGGAGCACACACACACACACACACACGTGTCACAGGATGGGGACCCCGTGAGGACAGGGGCATCGGGACCACACACACACACACACACACACACGTGTCACAGGACGGGGACCCCGTGAGGACAGGGGCATCGGGACC
>NW_012267379.1:290744-319149 GCF_000151885.1 Dipodomys ordii
GAGGGAGGGAGGGAGGGAGAGAGGGAAGGAAGGAAGGAAGGAAGGAAGGAAGGAAGGAAGGAAGGAAAGAAGGAAGGAAAGAGAAGGGAGGGAGGGAGAGAGAGAAAGAAAGAAAGGAAGGAAGGAAGAAAGAAAGGAAAAAAGAAAGAAAGGAAGGAAGAAAGAGAGAGAGAGGGAAGGGAGGGAGGGAGGGAGGGAGCAAAGGAGGGAGGGAGAGAGGGAGGAAGGGAGGGAAAGGAAAGGAAGAAAAGAAAGGAAGGAAGGAAGGAAGAGAGGGAGGGAAGGGAGGGAGGGAGGGAAGGAGAGAGAGAAAAAGAAAGGAAGGAAGGAAGGAAGGAAAAGAGAAAGGAAGAAAGAAAGAGAGAGAGAGGGAAGGGAGGGAGGGAGGGAGGGAGACAGAAACAGGATGTGCCCAGAGGACAGGAACTGGTGGAAGGCCAGCATGGCAGGGCCTCAGCACCGCGCCTTCCAGAGCACAGCGAGCGGACCAGCTCGTGCAGCAGAAAGAAGCCTGCACACGTGCAGGCGGCCCACCCAGAGGAACAGCCCCACACCACAGCGTGAGTGTCCCTCACAGGTTGAAATCTACTACGGGGACGCAGGAAGAGAAGGAAACGGGAGGTGCTGCCTGTGGATGTTTAGAGCTATTAGCCAAATGCTCCCAGCTTTCGGAGCTGCACTGCAGACACAGTTCCAAAGCTCTGGGCCACAGCCTGCCTCTCCTCCCTCGGCAAGGGTCAGGATCCTATACGCAGGCACAGAAGCAGAAGGCACCCCAATACCACCCTCGTGGGAGGTGCCCGGACACTGGGAAGGGCTGAGGCCAGGATCGGCAGGAGACCAGGGTGAGTGCCAGGTCTTCGGGGGCCAGAAGTAAGAAAATGCTCAAGAGTAAGCAGGGGACAGAGTAAGGGGACAAGAGTAAGCTGAGAGGACAGACAGCCAGCAGAGCCCCAGCTGGGAGGCCTCAGTCAACAAAAGGAATCCCAAGAGCCTTACTCGAAACCCCAAGAGAGGAATACCAGCTTCAAACAAGAGGAGAAGGGGAAGAGGCCGTCTGGCCAACTCAAGTGGCCAGCCTGCAGGAGACAGTCACGCTCCCCCTGTCCTAACACACACAATGGCTTCTGTGAACCGTCTTAGACTTTACAAAACCAACCAAGACCTGCACAAAGCTATCCACCCCCTGCATTTGGTATTTAAAAGTATTCTCATATAAACTGAAGTTTTAAGTATTGCACTTATATGCGACTAAGAGCTCTGTGGGCCTGGGCACAGGTAGCTCACACCTGTAATCCTACCTCTGAGGATCACAGTTCAAAGCCAGCCCAAGCAGGAAAGCATGTGAGACTCTTAACTCCACTAAAAATTACAAAAAAATCTGGAAGTGGACCAGTGGACCTGTGGCTCAAGTGGTAGAGTGTCAGCCTTGAGCACAAGAGCTCAGGGACAGCAGCCAGACTGAGCATAAGCCCTGGGACACGAACCAAAAGAAAAAGAGCTTTGTGAGGGTGTGGGGGGTGAGGGTGTGTGTGTGTGTGTGTGTGTTGTGTGAGGGGGTGTGTGTGAGGGTGTGCGTGTGTGCATGTGTGTGTGAGGGTGTGCGTGTGTGAGGGTGTGTGTGAGGGTGTGTGTGTGTGCGTGTGTGAGAGGGTGTGTGTGTGCGTATGTGAGAGGGTGTGTGTGAGGGTGTGTGTGTGCGTGTGAGAGGGTGTGTGTGAGGGTGTGAGTGCGCGTGTGAAGGTGTATGTGTGTGAAGGTGCGTGTGTGAGGGTGTGAGCGTGTGTGTGTGTGAGAGGGTGTGTGTGTGAGGGTGTGTGAGAGGGTGTGTGTGAGGGTGTGGGAGGTGTGAGGGTGTGTGAGGGTGAGTGTGTGTGTGAGGGTGTGTGTGTGTGAGGGTGTGTGTGTGTGTGTGAGGGGGGTGTGCATGTGTGCGTGTGTGTGAGAGGGTGTGTGGGTGTGGGTGAGAGGGTGTGTGTGAGAGGGTGTGTGTGAGGGTGTGTGTGAGAGGGTGTGTGTGAGGGTGTGTGAGGGTGTGAGAGGGTGTGAGTGTGTGTGTGAGGGTGTGAGAGGGTGTGAGTGTGTGTGTGAGAGGGTGTGTGTGTGTGTGAGAGGGTGTATGTGTGTGTGAGGGTGTGTGTGAGGGTGTATGTGTGTGTGAGGGTGTGTGTGTGTGAGGGTGTGTGTGAGAGGGTGTGTGTGAGGGTGTGGGAGGGTGTGTGTGAGGGTGTGGGAGGTGTGAGGTGTGTGAGGGTGTGAGTGTGTGTGTGAGAGGGTGTGTGTGTGAGGGTGTGGGAGGGTGTGGGAGGTGTGAAGGTGTGAGGGTGTGTGTGAGAGGGTGTATGTGTGTGTGAGGGTGTGTGTGTGAGTGTGTGTGTGAGTGTGTGTGTGAGAGGGTGTGTGTGAGGGTATGTGAGGGTGTGGGAGGGTGTGGGAGGGTGTGGGAGGTGTGTGTGTGTGTGAGAGGGTGTATGTGTGTGTGAGGGTGTGGGTGTGAGGGTGTGGGTGTGTGTGTGTCAGAGAGAGGGGGGAGAGAGGGAGGGAGTTATTAGGAAAAGAAAGCACTTTCAAGATATTGAAAATGAGTCATCTGTAGGGAGAGAATGACAATGATTTTTACCCCAGCTCAAGTTTTTATAGAATAGTCTTGCTTTTAAAACCCATAAAATCATGTTTTCTAGGAAAAGGAATTAGCCAAGGACCTGTTTCCCTCTAACCAGGGAAATGTGGGCTCCCGTCCATAATACTGGAGGGTCACACTTCACCTTGAATTCTTAGAATTGCCAGTTACAGGTACTGAATCACTATTTTAAACTAGAATACTGAGTAGTGAGAAGAGGATGAAACAAGAAACTTAAATCAACAAGCCTGACAAGCCTGCTCTGCCCTCTCCAAGGACAAGACGCAGAGTTCCAACCACCCAGCCTTCTGCTTTGCCCTGAGGCTGCGGACACTGGACCCCTGTCTAGGCAAGTTGACCAGAGTCCTGTTCACCCAGGTGTCCTAGGGTGGCGTGGCCAATGGGAATACAGACCCCAGACGCCGAGTCATCTACCCGGGCATCAGGAGAGTCAGAGGACAAGGTAGACTTGGCTTCAGTCTCTCGGAATGAAGAGTTCCCCACCGAACTGCATGTGCCCATGAAGCCAGACTGTGCAACACAGGCTGCTTTCCAGCTCCCTCCATGAGGCCATCCCCAAGAGCACAGGACAGGGGTCCTGCCCAATTCAAGCTTTCTCGGAAGGCTTTTCCCAAGTGACTGGGAAACTGCGGGCACATGTGGCCTACGCGGGCAGGGAGAGCCTGGGTGGCTCCAGCCCCCACCTGCAGGCGTCCCATCACCCCAGGGGCCCCAGGGGAAGCCCTTCGCACAGCTGTCAGAGGAAGAACCAGCCGGGCCACTTCAGCTCTTGCTGCTGGCCACTAACCACACAGTCATTCTAGTAGATTTAGTCCCATCTTCTGAGAAGGAAAAGCAGTCTTTCACCTCTGGGCAGCAAGACCCACAAAGAACTCCCTGAAGGATAAGCAGCAGCCTGAGTGGTGGGCCACAGTAACCCAGCACAGGGCTGTCCCTGAGCTCGGGGAACAAGGACTAGTGTGCCTCGGTTGAGCAAAAGTAGTAAACAAGTTAGCTTTTCCTCAACAAGCAACCATCTTAAAGCAGTTGCTATTTATTTCATTCATATATTTTACCAAACACACTAGGACAAATCTAACAATGCTTAAAAAAACATTGCTTTGGGGCTGGGAAGGCGGCTCCGTGGTAGAGTGCTTGCCTGCATGCATGAGGCCCTGGGCTGGATTCCTTAGCACCACATAAGCAGAAAAGGCTGGAAGTGGCTCAAATGGTAGAGCACTAGCCTTGAGCTGAGGGACAGTGCCCAGGCCCAGAGTTCAAGCCCCACGACCAACCAAAAAAAAAAAAAATGCTTTTAACTAACCGTAGTCTTCCAAGTTAACAAGTGTGTAGGTGCCAGTGAATATAGTAGAATTTGAGGACTTTAAAGGTGGACTGAATTTTTTAAAACTACATTCTCATTTTCAGAACAAAACTAGCTTATCTAGAAACACTAGTATATTTCGAATGCAAACAGACTTCATGATACTAATGAACATAAGCAGGAAAGCACCTTCCTAGCCCTCTGCTCCTCAGGGTACCCACAGCAGACAAGCCACCCTACTCAGCATGAGTCACAACTCAGGAGCAGAAACCGCCGCTGCAGGTGTCTCCACCTGCTTGCTTTCGTCAAGATTTCCCAACACAGAGACGTAGCTGTGTCAGACGGAGCTCTTCCTTCTGGTGGGACTGAGTCGGGAGGAAGCTGCATGTCTCAACCGGCGCCTCCCGGTAAGGCACCACGTCCCCACAGGTCCGGTGGGAACAGCACTCACCCGAGCCTCTTTTTCTCATTTGTACGACATTACGTAGCACCCAAAAGCAAAATACACTGTTTCTGCCCAAGTAATAATAACTACCATTATAAATTTGTGTTGGGGAAAGATGATACTGAGGTTTGAACTCAGGACTCTGCACTTACTCTGCGAGAGGCACGCTACCACTTGAGTCATACCCCCAGTACCAGCTTTTTGCTGATTAATTAGAGATACGGATCTCTCAAACGTGTCTCCTCAAGCTGGCTTTGAACTGTAATCCTCAGATCTCAGCCTCCAGAGTAGCTAGGATTACAGTGCCCCACTGCTTTGTGGTTTTTGTTTGTATGATTTGTTTATCCCCATTGGTCGTAGGGCTTGAATTCTGGGCCTGGGTGCTGACTCTTGAGCTTTTTTTTTTTTTTCCCTCAAGGGTGGTGCTCTACCACTTGAGCCACAGCACCACTTCCAGCTTTTTCTGAGTAGTTTATTGGAGGTAAAAGTCTCACAGACTTTCCTGCACAATCTCCTGAGTAGCTCGGATGACAGGCGTGAGCCACCAGCGCCCCACTTGTTTTTGGTTCTTTTTAAGACAAGGTCATGACTTTTTCCCAGCAAGTCTAGACTTTGATCCTTCTATCCACATTTCCCATTATAGCCAGGATGATACGTCACACCCAGCTTTTTCTGCTGGATGGAGTTTGTTTCACCCTGGCAAGCCTGGACCTACGATCTCTCCATCTCAGCCTTCCAAGTAGCTCGGATTATAGGCATGAGTCACTCGGCTTAGTGGTGAGACCCCATTTCAGCCAGTAACAGCTGGACACAGTGGTACCCACCTGTCAGCCCAGCCACAGCGCAAGCATGGTAGGAGGTTCTGCCATCCAGGCCAGCCTGGGCAAAAAGCAAGACCTTACTAGAAAAATAACTAAAGCAAAAAGGGCCAGTACGTAGCTCAAATGGTAGAGTGCCTAGCTAGCAAATGCAAGACCCTAAATTCAAAATCCTGGTACCTATAAATATCAGAATAGTTTATTACCTGTAAATATTTTTCCAAGTTACCAATCACATTGAAAGGTTAGATTTATCTTTGTCTGAATTTCCCCAGCCCATAAACAGAAGCAAAGTTCACTTTGGGTAACATGGTGAACCTTCCAAGAGCTTCTGGGTCACACCAGAGCCAGCAGAGATGGCTTCCCTGGTCAGTACTGAGCTGGACTATTCCTGAAAACATTTTTCTCTCTGGAAGCTAGGCTATTTGGGAGGCTAGTCAAGAACAGGACATAGCTTTAAGCAACAGTTGCCATTTCCTGAGTTTTCAGGACAATCTTGCCCTCAAGGTAGAGATCTCAATGAGCCAATCCCAGCCCCTCACCGGCTCCCCACGCGGCCCAGCCGGTTTGGTTTGCTCCGTGAAGGCGAAGGCTGGGCGCTGCCCCTGGCGCGGGCAGGCCTGTGCCTGGGCAGGAGTGATCATCAACAGCTCAGCTTACAGAAGAGTTTCAGGTGAGGAAATCACTGGAAGGTGACAGGCAGAGCTGGCAGCAATGTAGAGTTCACTTTCTTTTCCTTCCTGCAAATTGGCTTTATTACTGATCGGAGGGAATGTTGTAGACAAACAGGCTGCCTTTCCATCACATTTCTACCTCACATCGTGTCCCCACTCATGCCACAGCCATTCCATCTCCAGCTGTCTGTGCACAAAGCTGGGAAAAAGTGGCCTTCCAACAGCAATTAGCAAAACTTCAAAAGTGATTTAAACCACGCCTAAAAAGCTCCTTTGTCATATTCCTAAAACAGAAAGGGACAATTCACAGGAGCAGTTAGTTAATCTAGCTTCATTTATCCCCCCCCCCCCAACTAAAAAAATCATCTAGGAAAAGTGATCTGCTGGCCTGTGTTGGCCTCTGAAGACTGGAACACTGGGCAGTGGTAGAGGTGCCTCTGGCCACTGTCCCAGCTTTCTGACCGACATGCCTACTTCACTTTGACCTCAACTGTCCATTTGTATAGGATCTACTGAGAAGTTTGTGAAAGTAAGTTACCAAGATTTTATCATGTGCCAGAATTAATGGCCTTAAAAAGTGTCATTAGAACAGCCACTCATGAAGAACCAGGCAACAGTGCTGAAGGCACACCCGACAGACCGATACTGGGCGGTGCACAGCTCCAGGCTGGAGGCAAGTGCATGCTCCCGCTCACGGGTGCACCTGATTCACCCCCAACATGCCTCCTCCCCCATCAGTCAGATGAGCCAGGAAGGACTGAGCTCAGGCTCCCTCGGAACCTGTGGAACCGGAAACCTGCACAGCTCCAAAGGGCACTGCTGCCCATCGGGGCTGGCATGAGCCCGGGGCCCGGGGCCTTCTCAGCGGAAACGCCACAGCGGCCCCTGCGGGGTCGCTGACTCCCAGCTTAGCAGAAATCCAGAGGCTGTGAGGGCCGGCAGCTCCATCGCCACACAGGCATGGCCTCTTTGTGCACTCAGCAGTTCCTCAGGCTTGGTCAGTAAATCAACAAACCCACCCTCCTTGAGCAAATGAGTAACGTGAGATTCCACAGACTGAGGCTGCACCCAGCCTTGTACCAACGCTTCTCTGACCAGGACTAGGTCATTCTCAAAGCCTCAGGTGCCTACACAAACCTGTCAGCCTCCAGGCCACTCCCACACCAGCTACCAAGTCCTGGCAGAAGCCACCTCTGTAGCCTCCAAGGCCGAGATCCCCTCCACAGGGGACCCGCAGGGAGGCTCAGTCCACACAAACTCCAGACAGACTACACCCAGCCCACCTGCTGTGGTCACCACAGAAAGTAAAACCTCCTGGCCAGGAACCCTTCCGGGCCAGCTCCAAGAGCTCGGCTCTCTCTTCTCTCCACATGCCAAAGGTACCCAGTCCCTCAGCAACTGTAGCAACTTCACACACTCGGCTTGAGGCATGAGTGCAGCTGGGCCCCAAGAACACGCAGCCACCCAAAAGCCAGAGCTCAAGAAACCACAGCACCAAACTAGCCAGACCACAGCATAAAAAGACCACAGTCCATTCTATCGGCCAGTTTTCAGTTTTGCTTTTTTCAAAAACTGGTGTTTTTTTCTACAAAATCTGCACAGAGATTTTGCAGTGTAAGTTCTGGAACCGTGGAGTGTAATTAAGCTCCCCAGCAGGAGTCTGTGGCCAAGGCTTTTCATTGTGGCCCAGCTGGCCCCTTGGTTAGTTCGGACGGTTGAACTTGCACCTTTCCACTTCAAAGGTGGCAGCTCAGCCTTGTGATTTCATTGTTACTAAGAAAAAAACAGGGTAAGAGGTTCATGGCCCCCAGCCTGAGTGTGTGCCCACTCCACCCTCTTCCTCTCTCCTCCAGCCTTGCCCCTCCCCCTGGCTGTGCCAGAGACAGCACCGAGAGGTGAGGCATAGCTGCCGAGATTTTACCTCCAGGCCGGAGGTAAAACAACTGCTTTCACTTACAAGTGGGAAGCAGCCACACATCTGAGCCAAGGGCTCTCCAAAGTCTCCTGGTCAGCCACATGCCTGACCCCAGACCTGGAGGGTCAGCACCATGCCACCATGCCTGACCCCAGACCTGGAGGGTCAGCACCATGCCACACGCCTGACCCCAGACCTGCAGACCTGGAGGGTCAGCACCATGCCACGCGCCTGACCCCAGACCTGCAGACCTGGAGGGTCAGCACCATGCCTGACCCCAGACCTGCAGACCTGGAGGGTCAGCACCATGCCACACGCCTGACCCCAGACCTGCAGACCTGGAGGGTCAGCACCATGCCACCCGCCTGACCCCAGACCGGACTCTGGACCTGCAGTTCCCAACCTCTGCACCAAGGGGTTGCCAAAGAACAAGACGCCATAGACTAACCGAGTTTCCCGGCTCAATGACAGCTGACGTGAACATGAGAAAAATTGTTTTTGCTTATGCTCCCTAGTTATAGATCAGCTTCCAAAACAATGGGAATAAGAAAGCAGCAGAAATCCAGGCGCCAGCAGCTCATGTCTGTAACCCTAGCTACTCAAGAGGCTGATATCTGAGAATTGTGGTTCAGAGCTAGTCAAACAGATCAAAAGACTGATCTCCAACTCACCAAAAATGGCCAAAAGTGGAGGCATGCTCAAGTGACAGAGCACCAGCTATGAACAGAAAAAGATGAAAGCAAAAGGCCCTGAGTTCAAGCTCCAATATGTGTGTACACACACACGCACCAAAAAAAAAAGGATTGGAAGCAGCAGAAAGATCCCTGCCCAAAGCCATATGAACGGCGAACCGCACAGAATGCATGGCGGAAGGGAGCCGCCGGCTGCACCGACCAGGAGCATGCCAAATTGGCTGTCAGGCACCTTGATGGGCCAGAGATGCAGTCTACCTGCTGTGGGCCACCTCTGGGTCTCCCCAGACTCAGATAGGCCATTATCTACAGCCACCTGCCAACACTGACCCTGCAGCTCCACCACTCCCTTCCAAGGGTTGGACAAGAAAGAACAGACAGACATGTTTATAACTTCCTCAGAAGCACCTTATCTCCCAGAATGGGGCAGGCTCCTCCTCTAGATCAGGAGATACAGACCTCCAGGAAGCAAACAGACGCAAAGTCCCTTTCGGAACCCCGTGCACCGCACCATGGGCAAGAAGACATTCCTGAGAACACAGGTGAGCTCCAGTCACTGAAACCCTTGCCTGGGAGCCCACACGGGCTTGACTGGTTGCCAGCAGCATCTGTCCCATGGCATCTAATGGCAAACAGGCCACAGCCTCCAACAGGTGTTCGTTCGCATGCTGAGGCTGAGGGCCCTGTGAAGACCTCACAGTGTCCTCTCCCTGGCTCCTTAGGAAGCAAGTGGCAAATCACTGCCAGCTTCCTCAGCCTAACTTCATGAAGCAGACTGGTGCACAAAATAAACTAAGAAGTTGCTTAACTTTTGTAAATATAACCTCTTTTACATAACCCTTTTAATAACAATTTAAAAAGTTTATATATATATATATATATATATATATATATACACACACATATGTACTCTTTATCTGGCTTTTAACCCTGTATACATCACCTTTATAGCAACAATTAAAAATTAAGTTTTAAAAAGAGTTACTGCCAGGCACCAGTGGCTCACGCCTGTAATCCTAGCTACTCAGGAGGCTGAGATTTGAGGATTGCAGTTCAAAGCCAGTCCTAGAAGGAATCTCCAGGAGACTCTTATCTCCAATTAAACACAGAAAAACAGCAATGGAGATGTGGCCAAAATGGTAAAGCACCAGCCTTGAGCTAGATAGAGCTCAGGGACAGCACCCAGGCCTGAGTTCAAGCCCCACAACCACCACCAACAACAACAAAAAAAAGGCTCAGGGGCAGTGCCTAGACCCAGAATACAAACTCTAGAACTGACACAAAAAGAAGTTGCTGAATTAAGGGTGTGGCTGTTTTGTAATTTCCAAGCAAAAAAAAAAAAAAGACTAACTGCTGAAAATCCAGCAGGGCACTGGTACCAGCCGGTAAGGGGCCCTGGCAGGCCCCCAGCCCCGCAGCCTCGGGCCTCCTCCTCCTCAGGACGCAGAGGGCTGGCTTGGGACACAACAACCTGCTAGGTCCACTTCTGTCCCCAGGACACTTCCCCTCCTCAAAGAGCTCCGCAGATACTGTTTGCATTTCACACTGCTGGACTGAAGTGTGACCCAGGAGTTCTGTGAGTAATCCAAGCCACAAACTATTAGAACGTCAGGGCGGCAGCAGCAGCAGCCTCAAGTACAGGCTGCAGGTGCTAAGTTTCCAGGACTGCTAGGGCCAGCCTCAATACCACCTGCCCCCACACACACCCCGCCAGTGCCACAGCACTAACCACCTCACCAAGAGCCTGCCCACAGCCCAAGCCTCCTCCTGGACAACAGAGACAACCGCCTGCCCACAGGAGGGAGCCATTTTGGGGCTGCTTCATGTTACAGAGCAGAAAACAAACATTCTCGATACAGCAACATCAAGGAAGTAACATACATATCCACCATTCAGCACACGAACAACAGGTTTTACCTGGAAATGGAAGTGACAAAGGGTCGCAGCTCCTGCGGATCATAGGCTCGTGCAAAGGCCCAGCACACATAGCAGGCGGCATCCCTGACATTGGCACCCACGCTGCAGGTACCGCATTTCTTGTCGTAGGTCAGTGCCTTCAGGATCACGGTGACCACTGGCGGGAGACAAAGAAAGTGAACAGCTGGCAGAAGCTGGCACAGAGAGGTGGCACACACGGTCACAACCTGGTTAGAAAACAAATGCACCAATTCAAATCAGGAGGACAAGTATTTTAAAGGTTTCCTGGAGAACCACAGGAAGCCGGGTGCTGGTGGCTCACGCCTCTAATCCTAGCTACTCAGGAGGCCGAGACCCTTGGATCGTGGCTCAAAGACGGGCCGGGAAGGGAAGTCTTCTCTCCAGTTAACCACAAAAAAGAGCTGACGTGACCTATGACTTAAGGGGTAGAGTGCTATTCTTGAGCAAAAAGAGCCCAGGACAGTTCCCAAGTCCTGAGTTCAAGCCCCAAGACCAGCACCAAAACAGAGCCACATGAAGAGATGATAGTTCGTTCAGGAAAGTATGGCAGTGCTGCAGCCACCAAGGCTGACACCTGTGCTGAGAAGTGAGGACACCTACCGCGTCAGGACAGAGGCCACATCTTCTCATCACAGGACCTCAGCAACCTCCAGGGAGGGAAGAGGCCCCCTTGCTGCCTGGATCAGTTAGTCAGGGGTCTTGGGGCCTCCAGGACTGAGGACACAGACACAGTGGCTCAGGCTTCAGCAGCCCTGGGTCAACTCAGGTGTGACCTGCATGTTTTATTATCTCCACCTCCACAGCCTGCAGCGGCTGAGAAAAGAAAGGGCCTGGGGTTTCTCCTCCAGAACCTACCCACACACATGCAACTGGCGCTACATGGAAGCCATGCAGGGGAGACGCTGAGACACTCTGGAAGAGTGCTGGAACACTTCAAGTTTTACTCCATCTGTTCAGGTCATTAGGTTCATTTTTTCAAGTGCTTGGGAAGGGTTTCCTTATAAATGCTTAACATGTTCACTACTTAAAAATAATACACATTGCATTTATTAAAATACTAAAGGAAGCTGGGCACCAGTGGCTCACGCCTGTAATCCTAGCTGCTCAGGAGGCTGAGATCTGAGGATAACGGTTCAAAGCCAGCCCGGGCATGAAAGTCCATGAGACTCTTATAAACCACTAGAAAACAGAAGTGGCACTGTGGCTCAAGAGGTAGAGCACTGGCCTTGAGCTGAAGAGCGCAGGATAGCACCCAGGCCCAGAGTTCAGGCCCCACAACCCGACCCCCCCCCCAAAAAAAAAAAAAACAGTCTCACAGATGTTCTTGCCCGGACTGGCTTTGAATCGTGATCTTCAGATCTCAGCCTCCTGAGATTACAGGTAGGATTACAGGTGCGAGCCACTGGCGCCTGGCTTGATTTTTTTTTCCTTTGATCAGTCATGGGGCTTGAACTCTGGGCCTGGGGCGCTGTCCCTCAGCTCTTCCACTCAAGGCTAGCGCTCTACCACTTGAGCCACAGCGCCACTTCTGGTTTTCTGGTGGTTTATTGGAGATAAGAATCTCCAGCGTCCAGCTTGATTTTTTTTTAAATAATCACAGCAAACTGAATTTTCTGAAAGATCCTGCTAAAAGTCTCAATTTCTAGGTCCAAGATAGACAACTATACTTCCATAAAAACTACTAAATAGACGGGTGCTGGTGGCTCATGCCTATAATCCTAGCTACTCAGGAGACTGAGATCTGATGATCACAGTTCAAAGCCAGCCCAGGCAGGAAAGTCCATGAGACTCTTTATCTCCAATTAATCACCAGAAAGCCAGAAGTGGCGCTGTGGCTCAAGCAATAAAGTGCTTGTCTTGAGCTAAAGAGCTGAGGGACAGCGCCCAGGCCCAGAGTTCAAGCCCCACGACCAACCAAAAAAAACAGAACAAAACAAAACACTAAATAGCTCACATGGTATCTACAAATTTATTAAGAAGAAAGGTAACTACGTGGCTCACACCTGAAATTCTAGATATTCAGGAGGTTGAGACTTGAAAATAGTAGTCTGAAGCCAGCCCAAGCTTGAAAGTCAGCAAGACTCATCTCCAATTAACAAGCAAGAAAAGCTAAGCTGGCAATGTGGCTCAAGTGGTAAAGCACCAGCTGAACAAGCAATCTGAGTAAAAACATAAGGCCTTGAGTTCAAGCCCCAGGACGGGCAGTAATAACACCAGAAATAGGAATAATAATGAAGTAAGCCATATGCCAGTGGCTCACACATGACATCCTAACTCCTTCCAAGGCTGAGATGGCGAGGATGGCAGTTCTAGGCCAGCCAGGGCAGAAAAGTTCACAAGACTATTTCAGCTAATCAGCTTGGATGGAGGTAGGTGCCTGTCAGTCAGCTGTAACAGGAAACACAAAGCAGAAGGGCTGGACTGCAATCCACACGCACCGCGGGCAGGAAGCAAGGTCCTGTCTCAAAAACAACCAGCACAGCAAAGGGTTGGTGGCGTGGTGGGGTGCCTGCGTGGCAAAGCAAGCCCCTCAGGTTACACTCTAAAACCTCTGAACAGAAGGCAGAGTACAAATGTGTAATCATCTACCCATGGAGGAAATGGAGGTGGCCTTTCTGCTCCTCATACAGCAGGATCCTTGTGACCAACCGACCCCACGTGGCAGGCATGGAAAGGGTGGCAGATCCCCAGGTCCACACACCACAAGTCACAAGCACGGGTACGTCCACAGAGCACGCTGCTGACCAACAGCTCCAGCAGTGCCCAAGCCGGCGGTCCAAGGCCACCCCACCCGTTAGGCGTCGGCTGCAGACAGCTGCCGTGGAGCTCAAACGCACTAGAAGGTCGCCCAGAACAACCCACACTTGGAGTCAGCGCTGACAGAGAAACCAGACCACATAGATCAAAACCAGCAAGGGCCACAATGTGCCATGCAGCCCCCAGCAGCCCTAGGAGCGCCGCACCAGACTGAGGACAGGCTGCCGTGCCCGCCAACAGCCCGTCCCCGTGGCCCACCAGCTGCTGGGGAGCGGCCCTCCAACAGCCCGGCCCCGTGGCCCGCCAGCTGCAGGGGGAGCGGCCCTCCAACAGCCCGGCCCCGTGGCCCACCAGCTGCTGGGGAGCGGCCCTCCGGTGTGGACGCACAGGCACTGACCACTTGTGTATGCCACCGCCACACACAACAGAGCTGGGAGTGTGACGTGAGTGGTAGAAGGCCCTACATTCAATCCTCAGAACAGGAGCAACACACACACACACACACACACACAACTATAGGCCTATGTGTACTACAGACAAATTTCCTTCTGCCTTTTTGCTTCTAAGGATTTTTAACAGCAACAAACAATATGTGTTTTTCAGATGGCCTTTTTTAATTTACTTGAAACTACATAAAATCAATTTTTTTTAAAACTTGACACCACCTTATCTGGATGGGTGCCCACTAAGTTGTCATCCTGAGACTGCTTCAGAAAATTGTGAAAATTACATCTGAATGCCTTTTGCACAAAGAAAAAAAAAAAAACTAACAAAAAACTTGTAGCTACTGTGGCATCGGCCAAATCCACTCCCACCAGGACTACGCCCGAGGCAGTGTGCGCATGCAGGATGAGCCTGAGGAGGCGCCGGAGGGAGGGCCCCACACTGCAGACTAACAAGGCCGCCCCCCCTGGTCCTGGCTGCACGCTGTACGTGTGAAGGACCTCAGTTGAGATCTAGCACTCTGCCAAGTCTCATTTCCTGACCCCAGCGACAAGACACCCCGTTTGGGACATACTGTAGCCCCTAAACATCCGAGACAACAGACTGACTCCCAAGCAGCCACTCTGCTCGCTGGGGCCCAGCACAGCACTCCTGCCTCTTCAGAGCCCTGCAACTCCTACAGATCCCACCAGCCGCCAAGTGTCTGACCCCTACTGCAGAGCACCTCCCAGAGCCCCTCTCCTGAAGAGGCGGGGGCTGACACCACCAGGCAGATTCCACAGAGCAGGGGCTACATGGAGCCACAGATCAGACATAGAACCTGCCACCAGGTTGTGAAAACACAAGCCTAGCAAGGGGCACCACCATGCTCCTGTAGATTATACACACAACCACCTCAACGTGAGCTACACAGAACCTGCAACACTTAAATGCCCTCCGCTGTTCTGAAACAACCCTAGAATTGTTCTGTTTGCTGGTATGGCTCAAACTCACCACTGTGCTAATAGAGCTGCCCACTCAGGGCCAAACGACGTCAAGATAATTGGCCATGGCACCTGTGGGAGGGTGAGTGTGGTATTGCCGCTGGCCAGGCTCCCCGGACTCCCCGGGCTCCCGTGGGTCTGGTGGCCCAGATGCTCTGGGCCAGGCCGGCCAGCAAGCCCATGGCCTCGGGGAAACCCAGATGCTCTCTCCACGTGTCAATTTATCACTCACAGGACAAAATCAATTTCTACGCAGACGACTAGGTGTGCGGTGTCAGCACTCCTGGCGCCCACTTCATGCTCCCGTGCGACCGGTCCCACACCAGCAAGGGCACTGCTCAGTGGACGTGGGCTGGCACCCAGCACACCAGAGAGCTGCGGAACATGAGCCCAGCTGGGAGACCATTTTCTGCACCCAAGCTGAAGAAAGATGGTTTTCGAAAATAACCCTCTAAGTGCCTAGTGACAAACTAGCCACAACTCAGGATGACAGGTCTTCCTCTACCAGCAGCAGCATCCCGATCCACAGGCCTCTCAGGCATGCCCTGTCCACTGCAGAGAGAACTGACAGTATCCAGGCCTCTCAGGCGTGACCTGCTCACTCCAAGGAGCACCGACCGCCTCAGAGGTAGCTGAGCGGGTCCCAACACTTGGCCGATAAGGTTAGGGGGCGCTAGGGGCCACAGGAGCCCGTGCACACCTTGCCTTTTCTGCTGTGTTCTGGGGTAGCTACCTGGCCTTCCAGTGTCACAAAGGAATATTCCCCACATACTCCTATGTCTTAGAGCTAAGACAGAAAAACCCAGCATTCAGCCTCCTGGGGCTCCACAGCAGAGATCCAGCCAGCTCTCTTCTACCCGAGCCCCCAGCCTGGTCTTCAGGGACTATATACCCCACCATAATCCTGTTGAAAAGACCCAAAGATCCTCCACAAGCCCACAGTAAACCGCAGAGGCCAGTGTACAATGCCGATGAGCAGATGACCCCCAGAACCCTTCAAAACCTCACTGCCTAGCAGCGGCCCACACAGAGTGAACATTCCACCCACAGATCTTGAGAATAAATGATTTGTACAGCTCACAAGAAAGAGCAAAATGGCAGCTCCTGTAGCAAGAAACAGGGGCCTATGCTTCATCTCAAAACAATGAGAGCCACAACCTGACATGAGAAGACAGGCCAGGCCTGGCCTCCTAGCCCAGGTCTAGCCTCTGCCACATGAGCTCAGCTGTTCAGAGACCCAGGAGACAGTGCACTGGGCACTCACAGAGCTACAGAGGTGAGGAGGACCTGGAAAGTCTTTGCCTGAACTTTTATATAGTCATCACAGAGAAAATTCAGAAACAGCTCCTTCCAGATGCAACAGGTTTTAAATAAGGAAGCTGTTCAATAGCTTTGAACAAAAACCTTTCTCATGGTTCCAATTACATGCTGCAAGTGCATGTCAAATATATATCATACCCCAGAGGGCTTCCTTTTGGCAACTGGAGTCCGAGTGTAATTTAAATACCCTTCTCTCTAGACAGCATGTCGTTTGTTAAATGCCAACTGCATAAGGAAAAGGCAGCCTCCAGGTGAGAGGCGCCGTCAAGCCCAGCGCCCCACACTCCTCCTGCAGGGTCTGTGGAGCCCGCAAGTCCAGGAAACAACGGGTCCTGGCAGAAACAATCCACCCATAAAGATCATCACACAGTTATGTCTCCCAACAACCACTGAGCTGCACTAATTTAAAACAAGTCATCGCGCTGGGCATTCATGGGTTGTATGGGTTCCTGAAGCATAACTGGTGCAAACCCCAGGCCTTGCTTGACTTTCCCAACTCAAACAAGGTAAGGAACATGCAGAGCTAATGATGTGACAGGATGATACGGTCCCAAGACCACAGGCAGGGCACTGGCCAGGACCTAACGACCTGGGGCAGGGTCCCAGGCTGTGCCTGAGTCACTGCGTCCCAAGAGGGGGCAGCACGTGGGGCTGCATTCACTGCCTGAGCCCAGATCGCCTACTTCCAGGAGCAGGTGTGGCTGCAAGACCTGCCTCCCATACCAACAGCCATCATACCTTCCTCAAGAATGTAGTCCAACTTGCTCAGGAAAAATGTCCACATTCAATTTTCTGGGGACGAGAGAAACTGGCAGCAAATAGGGCTTCTCAGACCTGTGGGCTCTCAGCTCCCGCAGGAGGTGGCAGGGCGTGCCCCGGGGCCCTTGCTGGGCTACGGGAGCAGCACAGCCCCAGGGCTCGACAGCCATGCCACCCAGCAGGACTAGTGCTCTGGAGGAGACAGGAGCCATCTTCCAAGAGCACGCCTTCGCATGCTTGGAGCTGCTGCTGCACAGCCTCCGGTGCCACAGACACTCGCCAGACGGAGTAAGGCCACACACACCAAGCCCTCACTCACTCTGCTGCAAGACCCCATGACCACAAAGACCTGGCCATTCAGCCACCGCACAGCCGCTAAGAACCTCGACCCATCTGGCAAGGTGGCCTGGGATCACATGACACACCCCCACAGGCAGGACACACCACCACCAGCCGGGCACGGCCTTCATCATGGCACACATCAGACAAAGAAAAGACGTTCCCCAGAGAAAAGACACTTCTGTATTAGGTCAGGTCTCCAGGAGGGACCTTTAGGATGTTAAGACAATTACAAAGCAAGACAGAAGCAAAAGACAAGACCTATCTACAGCCTGCCTCTGACCACATTCCACGCTGGCACTGAGGATAGTTCCTGCCACACCACATCTGACATACCAGGCCATGGAGTCCAGCCAGGCCTGCTCACTGACTCTTAGATGGTGCACCAAGTCCTCCAGTGTCTCCTGAAATGGGAAATGTCACAGTGAGATGCTCAAGTCGACCTCCAAACTAAATAGCTGGAGATCAGAAGCTTGGGCACCATGTACTAACTTTTCTAATAGATGCGGTCACAGATAGAGGAGAGACAGGACAGGGCAGGGCACTGGGGGACCATGTGAGTCTTGTGATTATGCTACATTAGAATCTCTACCATAAAGGTGGTGTAAGCAAAGCTGCACCTGGAATCAGTGGCAGGCAGGCAGGCACGCTCATGCGCGTGCACACGCACACGCACACACACACACGCACGCACGCACACAACCTGGAAATCTCTGCCAGCTACAGACTACACCCAGACCAGCACCCCAACTTAGATGCTGTGGTTCTATGTGACATACAAGGGAACTCAGCACTGTTTTATAACGTCGTATGACTCTATTACTACTTCAAAATGAAGAAAAAGAATAAATAATAAACTTGTGATTTGGATATAAAGTGCCCTCTCAGAAAGGCTCTTGTGTCATAGGCTTGGTCCCCAGCTGCTGGGAAAATGGAGAGGTAGTTGGATCCTGAGGCCTCTGACCAATCAGTTGGCTAATCCATAGACGAGTTCATGTTGAAGACTACACGGAAGGGAGTCTGGCAGTAGGTCGCTGGGGATGTGGCTGGAGGGCACATCTTGTAATAGAGCTTCCCGCGTCCCTTTCCACTTCCCAGCCACCGCGCTCTCCTAAGCTGGTTCTACCATGATATTCTGCCCCACCACAGGGCTAAGCCGTCAAGTCAGCCGAACACTGACTGAAGCCACCCGCCAAACAGGTAGCTCTTGAGTTGTTCTCTCCAGTGTTCTGTCCGTGGCAGCTTTCACACAGCTTCACGGGCCCCGTCCCCCACAGGTCCCACCCACCCCTCCACAGACGCTATCCTGCGCTATCCCCAACAGCACGCACACAGCCCTCTGGACCCTGTGTTGTGTGGGTTCCAAGCAAAGGCAGGATGGCCTCCCCGGGGAGCAAAGCTCAGACTCCTCCATGGGAGGTGAAAGCAAGTGCTTCTCACAAAGGCCCAGGGTGACAAAGCAGCACTCTGGGATGTGGGGGTCCCCCAGCGCCCTGCAGTGCCCCTGAGGCCCCGAAAACAGAAGGCCTCCCCCACCTGCACCACGACCCACCGCCACCAGCGCCCTGCCGGCCCCGCAGGCCAGCCCTGCCCAGGTTCATAGAGAGGGCCAAACGAGTTCTTTTCCAGCAATCCTAGTTCTTCTTTGCCAATAAAATGCCATCACTTTTAAGGAGACACGGAAATAGCTGCCTTCATCTGTGCGATACATTGTCCTTCTCCTTGGTATCACAGACGAGTAGCCATCACAGGGGCAAAATCCTGTCTGTTCCTGTTCACTGCTGTGCCACAGGCTACCCAAGGGGAAGAATGTGAACACAGCAGAACCAGGGGCGGGAGGGAGGCTCCTCCAGGAGCAAGGGTGTGCTCCCGGCTCATGCCACCCACAGCTAATGACAGAGCGACAAGAACAACAGCTTGAAAGAAGTAAAAGCAGCGTCCAGGAGGATTAAAGGCTTGGCCAGGAAGTCCAGACCAGTTCTACACTGGCTTGTGGCCAGGATCCTGAGCCCCCAGGGTCCAGACCTCCAGCGCCCCAAGACAGAGTCTCTGGCCTGGGCTTTGGGGTATGTTTCACAGCCAGGAGGACCCTAGAAGCCCTGGTGCTCAACCTCTGCAGGTTAGCAGTCCCGATGCACAGGAAGGGGCAAGTGCCCCTCACGATAGAGTACACCTGACACGGTGACACATTCTCTGTGTGGTGCTAATGACAAGCCTGATACCTGTCTTTAAGTGGCTGCTGGGTTCTCTCCCAAACACAGTGTGTGTCCATCATCTTGGGTCACTCGTGGTCATGGACAGGTGGCCAGCAATCCTAAATCGCCTTCCTAGTGTGTCTGACACGGCTCCTGGTAGGCCTCAGACTCTCTCCACCACCAACGTCCTGGAGGTCAGCCCTGAATGACATTTGGTTGCCTATTCACAATTCTGAACTTCTATCACTGTACGTCCAGTGAGCAGCTGGACCCCAGCCCCTGCTCACAGCACAAAGCAGCGCCTATCCCCTGTGCAGCAGCCTGTGCGCCGCTCAGGGCAGCACTTCCCATGAGACTGTGGAGGGGCATCCCTCCAAAACGCTTCCATGTTGAACTCTTGGTCCCCAGATAGTAGATCCAACCAAGACCATGAGAGCTCTGACTCCATCAATGTAATAACCAAATAATTAATTAATCTAATACATTCGTTGTGGTTCAAAGTCTTTGTTTCATTTTTGCTTTTTTGAGATGAAATCTTGCTATGTAGCCCAGGTTGGCCTCAAACTCACAATCCTCTAGCCTCAGACTCCTGAGGACCCCTGACTTGCACCCCACTCCCCCCGTGTTTCATAATTTGAGACTCTTATTGGGGTAGAGGAAAGGGTAGGAAGCAGAGCCCAGCTGGAGGACCCAGCCCAGTGGGCAGGTCCCTGGGGGACTGCATCTTATCTGGCCACACACATCCACTCCTTGGAAACAATGGTTCAGTCACATGCTCCTCCAAAACATATCCCGGCTGCTATGAAATCCCGAGTAATGGGTCTCACTGATCTTGAACTGAAAGCTCAGAAACCAGAGGCCAAGATGAATCTTCCCCATTGGTCACTTATGTCAGGTATTTTGTCATAGCAACAAAAGGAAGTTAAGACAGGGACACAGCAGTAAAACCCCATCGCCATCCAGAGTCCCATTCCAATGAACTGCAGATGGAGGCAGGGGCTGTGCAGGATCCAAGAGCCCTCCTCACACCTCTGCACAGCAGGACCTGGACCCCAGCCCCACAAGGCGTAACAGAAGCTAGTCAGTGGCTCATCCCTGCAACTATAGCTATTCAGGAGGCTGAGATCTGGAGAACCATGGTTTCAGGAGAACTGGGGTAGAAAAGTTCACTGAACTCCACATCCCAAACACCAGCAAAATGCAAATCTAGAGGCATGGCTCAAGTGCAAAGCCAAGTACACAAACCAAGGGAGCTGAATTTAAACCCTAATACTAGGGAGGGAGGGAGGGAGAACACAAGGTATTATAAAGATGTTGTCAAGGGAATAAGAAGCCCAACAGAATAGAAAATATTTTCAGATCATTTATCCAGCTAGAATTATCTAGCTAGAGTTATCCATGCTACACATTAAGAACTTTTACAATTTTGGGAGCATGGTGGCACACACCTGTAATCTCAGCATTCAGGAGGAGAAGAAATACTTTTGCAATGCAACAATAAAAGGACTAAGTATAAATACCTTTAAATAACTTATTTTTTGCTTGATTTTTTTTTTTTTTTGTCCTGGGGCTTGATGAACTCTGGGCCTGGGCTCTGTCCCTCAGCTCTTCAGCTCAAGGCTAGTGCTCTACCACTTGAGCCACAGCGTCACTTCCAGTTTTCTGTGGTTTATCGGAGATAAAGAGTTTCACAGCATTTCCTGCCCGGGCTGGCTTTGAACCGCAATCCTCAGATCTCAGCTTCCAGAGTAGCTAGGATTACAGGCGTGAGCCACCAGCACCCGGCTGTTTGATGGGTTTTTTGTTTTGTTTTGTTTTTTAAAGAAAGGTCTCAATATCTAATGCAGGCTGCTAGTCTGAAACTCATGATCTTCCTGTATCAGCCTCCTGAGTGCTGGGATTACAGGTGTGCCCTATCACAACCAGGCTAAAAAAAAAAATCTCTTCAAGAGACATCTTTCCAAAGAGATACACAAATGGCCAATAAGCACATGCAAAGATACTCAACACTATTAGTCATTAAGGGAAACACAAGCCAACATCCATCCATCAAGATACTCTTTCACACACTGAGATTCCACTTCACCCAGTTAGAATAGCCATTATCAAGAAAACAACAAATGCTGGTAAGGATGCAGCCAAAAGACCTAAATACACTGTTGGTAAGAATGTACGCTTGTCCAGCCATTCTGAAAAGCAGTATGAAGGTTCCTCGAACACACTGTTGGTGAGAACGGACGCTTGTTCAACCATTCTGAAAAGCAGTACGAAGGTTCCTCAAAACCTAGCCATAAAACTGTACCTGCTTCTATGAGCCAGCAATTCCACTCCTGGGCCTTTATTTAATAGAATACAAACAAGGCTACAGTAAAGCCACCTGCACAACCATGTTCACTGCAGCATTATTCACCATACCCAAAAATGGAGGCAGCTCAGATGTGACTTAATAGATGAATGGACCAAGAAAATACGACATAAATATACAAGGGAATTTTACTCATCCATTAGAAATAATATTGTACCGTTTGTAAGGAAGTGGAAAGACTTGTAAAAAATTATATTAAGTGAAGCCAAACCCATAGAAACAGAAGTTGCATGGCTTCCCTGATCGTGGTAGACAGAATGTGCCTATAAATCTGTAAGTAAGGGCTGGGAAGATAGCTCAGTGATAGAGCGCTTGCCTTGTATGCATGAGGCCCTGGGTTCGATTCCTCAGCACCACATAAGCAGAAAAAGACAGAAGTGGTGCTGTGGCTCAAGTGGTAGAGTGCCAGCCATGAGCTGAAGAGCTGAGGGACAGCGCCCAGGCCCAGAGTTCAGGTCCCACGACCAACAACAAACAAAAAAAAAAAATCTGTAAGTAAACACGTTAAGGAATGCAAGTGGTTACAAATGAATTAACTTAAGTGTAATAGACTCTATGGAGAGATCAAATAGTATAACTTTTTAGAAAGACTAGGTTAAAACCCAACAAAATAAGCACTAGGAAATGGCTATATGCAAGAGGGTGGTAGGGCCATGGGGAGGGGTAGATGAATGAAAGTAGATGGGAAGGTAAGGCGAAGGCAGTCAGGAATTCATGGTGTACAGCACAGAATTAAGACAGGTAAGGGAAGGGGTACTCAGAAGTGGGGTGGGAATGACCAGGATGCATTGTATTCATAAGCTGCTTTGTTAAACGACACCTCCTTCGCACATGTTTTAGAAATGGAAGCCAACATGGAAGGATGCAGCCCAGTCCGCTGCTGCTGGGAGACGGGGCGGTAGAACGCAGCCTGAGGGCTCCTCCAGGTGGACAGAGGACTGCCATGTGACCTCACAAGACTGGAAGCAAAAACTCGTCCACCGCAGCCAAAGACGAGATGAATCCAAACGTTGCTATGCAATCTGTATACATCTGTACAAGGCAATGACATTTACTCTTAAGAAGGAATGAAGTTCTGAAACATGGGTGCACTTTGAAATCATCACGCTCAGTGAAAGAAGCCAGAGCCAAAAGGTCACTAAGAAAAAGGAAAGATCACATAGTAAAGATTCCATTGTAGGAAATTTCCAGAATAAGTGAATTTATAGAGACAAAAAGCAGACCGGCCGCTGTCAGTGTGAAGGAGGGGCAAGCAGGGCCTTCTTGTGGGGGGACATCCTGCGCATGTCCCTGTGTCACCGAATGCTTCACTCTAAAGTGACTAGTGGCTAAATTTGTGTGAAATTTCACATCAGTTTTAATAAGGAATGGTTCTTTAGAGCCAACTCCTTTCCCTGCCCTGTCTGACAACTCAGCCCTGAGGACCCAGCAGGCACAGGCAAGGTCAGCAGCCACAGTGCCGCCAGGGTGGGCGTGCAGGGGCGTCCAGGATGCAGACAGCCAGCAAAGGTGCAGGAAGGGGAGTGACAGTCAGAACCAGGCAGGATAAGGAAGTATACATACCTGTGTCCCCCTCCCCAAGAACTCATCTAGGAATCCTACCCCATGAGGCGGGGCTTCCGACCCCTTCCAAGGCATCAGTGGGTGGGACCTCTGAGAGAGTGTTTGGGAAGGGCATGAATGCCCAGAGCAACCACAGCGCTCCTTCTTCCTGATACAAGAGGACACCTGAGAAAAAGCTCCCGTGGTGCCGTGCTTTGCCATGGTCCTGTACTCGCTTGGACCGAGGGATCAGTGTCTGGGTTTTGTTGTTTTTTTTTTGGGGGGGGTCCAGTCGTGGGGCCTGAACTCAGGGCCTCTACCACTTGAGCCACAGCGCCACTTCCGGCTTTTTTCTTGTTTATGTGGTGCTGAGGAATCGAACCCAGGGCCTCGAGCATGCAAGGCAAGCGCTCTACCACTGAGCCACCTTCCCAGCCCTCAGTGTCTGTTTTGAGCTACCAGCCAGGGGAATTTTGTTAACCAAGACAGAAATGTTCCCATCTTGAGTATCATGCCATGTCTGTCAAGAAGACCACATGGAACAAGGTGGCAGGAGAATCAGAACACAAACCCACGAAGTCCTGATTTAACCCAACAAGGGGCTCAGCAAGTTGGTAAAAATCTACATGAATGTTTTTTGTTTTTTGTTGTTTTTTGGGGGGTCCAGTCGTGGGGCCTGAACTCTGGGCCTGGGCACTGTCCCTCAGCTCTTCAGCTCAAGGCTAGCACTCTACCACTTGAGCCACAGCGCCACTTCCGGCTTTTTTCTTGTTTATGTGGTGCTGAGGAATCGAACCCAGGGCCTCGAGCATGCAAGGCAGGTGCTCCACCACTGAGCCACCTTCCCAGCCCCAGATCTACCTAAATGTTTTAACCAATTAAAGATAAAAGTTAAATTAAGTTACAAATGAGATACTGGAAATGACTACATAATTTTTAAGTATATTTAAATATCCATAAAATACCTAGTATATATAAATCTGATATATAATATACATATACATAATTATTTACATTTAAAACACAATGTTTGGCTTTGACAGAAGAAAGAAAATCTGGTGAAGACAAAGAAACTGAAGAAATTGTAGAAAATGCAAGTTCAAAGGGCAAGAATAGGAAATGTGAAAAGAAAAGGCCTAAAAGTACAAGGCTGACAAAGGCTTAAGTCAGGTCCCAGGAGAGAAAACAGAAAGAAGAGACCTCCAAAGAAGTAATTATGGAGAATTTTATAGAAAGGTATGTGAGATACAGGAAACATAGGTATATAAAGCAAGACACAGAGAAGGAAACCCACATCTAAACACATTAAGTCAAACTGCAAAATTCCAAAAGCATGAGAAAAACCCTAGCATGGTCCCAGAGAAGCAACAGCTCCGATCCTGACCAAGTACACCAACAGCACATGCCCCTTGTGCAGAAACAGGGCCAAGAGACAGCTGCCCCCAAGAACAAGGCCAAAAGAATGTCCAAATAAGGACAGAGCTGGCTTGCTACCAACACACCTGAACTAAACAGCCAATAGAAACAAGTTCTGAGATTCCAAACAGAAGTGAATGAAAGAAATGTTGCATGCACAAAGTCTAAACACTGACTCAGAAATAATTCTAAGAATAATGTTGTCTTGTGTTCGGCAAAAAGAACTATAAATTTGACCAACGTAATTATTCAGGTATACAGTGCATGATCTGCAGGGTACACGAAAAAGCTTATTTCTGAGTTATTTTTAAACCAATAAACTGCCAATTCCAAACCAATCATTTTTCAAATGAATTTTCATGCTTTACCTGTTAAAGGTATTGCTTTGTGGTCTAAGGACATGCCTACTCAATTTCTCAAGACTTGTTTATGTCTATGAATGCGCAATCTTTTTAAGATTCCTTTGTGTCTAAGAAAATATACTCTCCAGCGACTACCTGTTGGGTTCCATATAAATCCATGGAATCAAACCTGTAGTTCTGCTGTTCAAATATAAAACATCATATTAATTGTATATTTGTATTACATATTTGACCGTTACATTATATTTGTGTGCATATACACATTGTATAGAATACTGTATGTGTATGTGTATATCCAGTATTTTGTAAATTAGCTGATCAGTAATGGCAAGAGGTATTTCAGCTCTCAGGAGAACACCAGGTCTGTCCATTTATCTCTGTAGCCTTATTAGCTTTTGTTTTTAGTCTCTGGCACCTGCACCTGCCAGTCAGGGGTGGCCTCCAGCACCACATATACGTTGCACAGAGATGAGAGGGTCATGGCTGAGCGACCAGTCCATACCAAGGAAGGTGTGGGCACCGCAGTGACCTGGCAAGGTCCTCCCCCCAACTGCCTCCGCAGCTGCTGATTCACGCCGACCTCTAACTGTGTGCAAACCTCTTCCTGGACCAGGCAGGGATGTCCCCACAGGGCTAAGCTGACAAGAGGCAAAGTGCCCTGGACACTGGTGCACATCTGCTGCACCCTGTGCAGTGCAGAGAGGAGGCGGCTGAGAGTGCTGACCCTGAGCCTCGGCCCCCTTCTCTGCTCTGGGGTAACCAGGGGAGTCACAGCGGATCCGAATGCTCACAGTAATGCCCAGACCTAGCATGTGTTCAATAAAACATGATTCTTATTTTCAGAACCCGACATGAACTTAAGGTAAGAAGGGAAAAGGAAACAGACCAAAATGAGTATCTGGAACCATAAGACTAAAAGACACCTGTTACAACTGAATAGAAATTGATGGGCTCAGGACACAGCCAAAAAGAAAGCATGGCCTTGAAGATCAAGCTGGGTAAAGACCAAGTAAATGACCAGCAGTGAAGAAGCCGCAATCATTAAATTCTTGACTCCTTTCCCCATATGTTTCTGTCTATTCATGGTTATTCTTATCATGTTTCTCATCACTGGTGTTATTGGTAGCATAAGGGGAAAAACAAAAAATCTAAATGCCAATGTTTACCTTGTCCCTGTTCAGTTTAAATTCATCAGTGGGGCCAAGAGTTGAAACTGCTTCTGGAGGAAACGCTAAGCAAGACAAAGGCCCTGCTGCCCAGTGTACACGGCTATGCCGGGCAGGAGGCAGGCAGGGAAAACAGTGGGGATGCTCAAGACCTGACCCACGTTCCCAAAGACAAAGTAGACTGCTCCTCCAGGCTCCGGGTTTCCCTTCGGACACAGAGCAGACGTGGCAAGCAGCAGCGGGAGCGACGGGAAGAACTTGGGCCTAGCTACACAAGCAGAAACAAAAAGCCTTCCACCCACTCTCACCCTGAAGACTCAAACCACTACCACGCCAGAACTTTCTTCAACTGTCAGAAAAGCATGTACCTTGCAAAGGCTGCCCACAGAGCAGGCTCTGGTTGCAGCCACCAAGCCATCACACCACCCACCCCAAGACAGACAGACTGGGAAAGACCTTGGGAAGAAAAAGGAACATCCAGCAGAATATTATTAGCTCCGGAGTCACAGGAACTCAAACAGATCATCATCTGAATGAATGCATACACATATACTTCAGTAATGGCCTTACAAATGGAGTCCTTCATTTACCCATCAGAGTAAAATAAATGTCCACTAATAAAACTTTCCCCAAATTTTCTCACACACTTTGCTCTTATCCTACTAGAACTGCCAAGGTAACTCCAGTTTTACTTTTATGAATCACTAAACTAGCTGACAAAACAAAACATGAGTCCACTAGTTAGTCTCAGACTTTGTTTAAAAAGAGAAACCTGGCTAGACAGCGCCCAGGACTCTGTCTGGCAAGGAAGGACCCCAGGGGCTGAAGGGCAGGATGCAGGCCTCCCTGGCCTAGACGGGCCTGGGGCCGGCTCGCTGGCTCCTGCGTGCAGGTTGGGAGGGACGTGGCCTGCCTCTGTCTTGGCCAGCAGCCCGCTGGGCCTGCAGAGGCTCTGGGCAGGTGTGTCTGCAGAACAGCAGGACTTGCCCCTGGGCTGCTGCTCCGGGCCTGGCTGGCAGCTGCGAGTGAAGCAAGAGTAGCACCTAGGGCCAGATCCAAGTCTAAAGGAAGTCTCCAGACCACGGAGAAGCGCTGTCCTCAGTGCAGACAGGGCTCCAACCACACAGATTTGTGGCCTCCAGCAAGCGCACCCTCAATACCAGAATTCAGCAAAGGGTAAAATCAGGCAGGGAAGGAAAAGTGGGGTCACAGAAGTTCCTCAGAGACGATGTAATCAGAGGAAAAGAGGCAAGGGAAGAAAGGGGCCCCTGGACCCAAACGAGAATGTTTTGGGGAACTCAGGGAAATAACTCGCTATCCTTAGTCTCCCACTGCAACCATTCCCAGTGGAAAGAAATTAAGAGCCCCTGGCCCTCAGAGTAGCACTGCCAGGCCAGACACAGAACTCCGGTCTGAGTCAGATTCTCAGGCCTTTTATTTTTTTGGTGAGACTGGAATTTGTATTCAGGGCTTGTACTTGCCAGACAGGCTCTATGCCTTGTACTCAGGGCCTCACGTTTCCTGGGCAGGCTCTCTGCCACCTGACCACTACACAAACTCTTCTTGTGCTGGTTATGTGTTTGGTTATGTAGGGGGTGGAGGTGGGTGTTTGTTGTTGTTTTGTTAGTCATGGGACTTGAACTCTGGGCCTGGGCGCTGTCCCCCAGCTCTTCAGCTCAACGCGAAGAGCTCTACCACTTGAGCCATTGCACCACTTCTGGTTTTCTGGTGGTTAATTGGAGATAAGAGTCTCACAGACTTTCCTGCCAGGGCTGGCTTTGAACCGTGATCCTCAGATCTCAGCCTCCTGAGTAGATAAAATTACAGGCATGAACTACCAGCACCCAGCTAGTGTTGGTTATGTTTTTGAGATAGGGTTTCACTTTCCCTTTATGCCCAGGCTGCCCTGGGCTGTGATTCTGCTATTTGTATAGTCATTCCATTTTGGGATGATAAGACACACACCACCATGCCCAGCCACTGGTTGAGATGAAGTCTCTTTATTAAAAGGTTTCTAGGTAAAGTGTATGATCTTACATGAAGGAAAAGCATTCTCTGGCCTCTCATAGATGGAAAGATGGCCACATGATGGCCCTGAAGCACAGAAACAAAACACTAAGCACACAAAACAGGTAAAAGAGTGCTGCTGCTGAAGAGACTGGAGAAACAGCGAGTCATGAAATGGAGAAGTACCTGTAGCCAAGTCTGGCCACACTGCTGACCCTCCGCCCCTCTAGTATAGGGAGCGTCCTGCAGACAGACTCAGGTCTGGCCACACTGCTGACCCTCCGCCCCTCTGGTATAGGGAGCGTCCTGCAGACAGACTCAGGT
>NW_012267379.1:319414-338713 GCF_000151885.1 Dipodomys ordii
GGAGCGTCCTGCAGACAGACTCAGGTCTGGCCACACTGCTGACCCTCCGCCCCTCTGGTATAGGGAGCGTCCTGCAGACAGACTCAGGTCTGGCCGGGGAAGAAATGTCCTGATGCAGCCGGCTGGGCTAACACTGCCATGCAAACCCAGCAGCACCCTGTCCAAGGTCAACGAGAAGCAGCCAAACAAAGGACGGCCACTGCCTCAAAGGCTCCTCCAGTCAGCAGCACCTTCAGGCGTCTCTGTCTCACAGGACAGATGAGACAGTCACCCTCCAGACTCCGTTTCTAGTCCAGTTTATTTCTCTGTGCTTTTCTGAGTCTGCATGACCTGTTCTGTGAGCAGGGGACCAATGTAGATGGCACTAGACAGGGTCCCTGACTGAAAGAGGTTCAGTGAATAATGGTTACTACTCCCATTTCTCCTCCTAAGATTTGACCTTTCTTTCCAGAAACTTCATTATAAGACTTCTAGGTAGGGGCTGGGAAGGTGGCTCAGTGGTAGAGCGCTGGCCTTGCATGCATGAGGCCCTGGGTTCCATTCTTCAGCATCACATAAGCAAAAAGAAAAAAAAGCCGGAAGTGGCGCTGTGGCTCAAGTGGTAGAGCGCTAGCCTTGAGCTGAAGGGCTGAGGGACTGCACCCAGGCCCAGAGTTCAGGCCCCAGGACCAGACCCAAAAAAAAAAAAATCTTCTAGGTAATACGGAAGACTGAACACCAACCTAAGGGATGGAACGTCACACCTGAAACAACAAAAAAGACTTGCCTTCATATGACTTAAGACACAGGGTGAAGAACAGGGAAGCAGCATCAGAAATGATTAGGAGGCTTGAAGTACGTGAAAACTGCCCCAAACTCTCTTACACAACACAGTCTCCAAAAGGCCCAAGAACTCAGAACCTACAAAGGAGCACCACAGAGAAGCCCCCTTGGGAGACATAGTTGGCCCCCTAGATGTGGCCCCAGATGAGGTCGGAATGGCGGGCAGGGCACAGTGGAAACAGGAAAGTGCCACAAGCAATGCACAGGTTCAATACCTACCCTGCCCCAGCCAAAAACGATCATTACCTAAGAGAGACAAGAATCAGATATCAAAACAAGACCACTCAGAACTCTGGGAAATGAGAGATGCTGACTATGAAAAGGAGCCACTTAACAGAAGTGCCTGAAAACAAAGCTAAGGAAACTGAGAATGCAGAGGAGAAAGAAAAGTATATGCAGGCAAGAACGAGTTACACACCAAGAACCAGAGATCGTCATTCACAGCCTATCCTAAAATGGGTGACATAAATCCATGTTGGAATCCATCAGGCTGCGCCGGATGGCTCTGGGCTGGGGCAGGTGGCAAGGCGGTCAGGGCTCGTGTCGCTGAGGAAGAACTGTAAACTAACAGCATTACCGTGGACAGTGCTTGAGTGCTGGGTGTATGATGTCCACATTGGCTGTAGGGTGCAAAACCCGGGCAAGGGCAAGAGGGCAGCGTGGCACTCTATGAAACAACGAAGCAAGGCCTAAACCAGGGAGGAGGGAGCAAACACCTGAAACGGGAGTGCAGCGCGGGGAGGGGCAAGACCTGGAGACTGATGAGACTCCCTGGAATCCACATGGCAAATACCAAATCCTCAGCTGAGAAAAGGTCATACAGTGCGTGGGAACACACCGTGGGACTGGGACACAGATACCTGGACTCTGCAGGAGCCTCCTTGGAACCCGGCTAGCTGTGGCTGCTCAGCAAAGCACAAACAAAATGGCCTGTCCCTTCAGAGACTGGAACCTTCCACTCTGCTCTCTAGGAGTCTAGAGCTGTCCTAAGTCAGCCCGCTCTTGGGGGTGTCCTCTGATACAAGCCATACGTGGAGGTAGCGGGTGACTATCTGTTCCCTTGAATGGCCTTAGCCACATGCGAGGGGAGAGCGCATCGCCCATGCAGCTCTGCCACAACCCTGCCCCAAGACCACAGGGACCTGGAACAAACAGCAGACGTCTCAAGCCACGGAGCCGAAGGCAGTTTGTTGCTACCAAAAGACAAGAGAAATTGCACAGAAATGCTGTTCTTGTGGAAGGAAGGACCATGGAACTATCTTTTACCTTTTAGATTATATAGATATCTGATTGAAACAAAAGTTAACTGAAAAAAATAAGAATTAAATATAAAGGTAAAGCCAAGCTAAATCTTAAGTCTTAAATGAAGGGGAGAAAAGAAAAAGCAGCAGGTCTGCTGGATGGAGCCTGTCCTCGAGCTCGGCGCTCCGATCTGCAGCTGACAGCACCTCCTCCCTCCTTCTCCCGTCCCCAAACTGACACACACACAGCCTTACTGTGAACAGGTCAGGGCCCCAGAATAAATAAGCAAGCAGTCTGAGAGAGAACAAAATGACCCCAAGTTAAGTATCGGAATTATTTTTTAAAGAGGGTGTGTGGTGGTGTGCAGTGTAAGCATCCTGACAGTGCGCGCGCGCGTGCGCGCCCGGCCCCACAGCCGACGCAGGCCCCAGCACGCAGGAGCAGGCTCCTGTGACAGGCGTGAGGCTGGCTCCCGCCCTGCCAGCTCAGCTCTCAGGGGACCTCAGCAGAGACGCTTGCGAGCCATGGTAAGACCGAAGGGCACACAGGTGGAAAGCTGTCTGGCTGCCCCTCACAATGAAGACACCATGAGGGACGCTGTCAGCGCGGAGGGGAAGAAACTTACTTCAGAATAAGCCTGTTTGCCTGCCACGGTGCATCCACCCTAGGCTCACTCACCGGTGTCTACTCTGTATCAGCTATCAGAGCAGGACCCCCCCCCCAACCTGCACCCTGGCGAGGACACACCTGGCCCTTTAACCCTTTCCTGTCTGGACGGCACCATCATGGCCCTCACACAGGCACAGCGCTGGCGCCCAGATCACCAGGTCCCGGCTCCATGAGGCTGCACCGAGCTCAGTGGGTGCAAACACATGAATCGTAGCTGCGGGCGGAGGAATATCAGGTGCATCTCTACGCCCTGAGGGCTCAACTCCTACACTTAAATCCCTCCCACTGGAACAGCCGGCTCCAGTTTCACCCAGCCAGCAAGCCGGCGTGAGAACACCTCCTGCTCCTCAGCCTCGGCAGCAAGCCCCAGACGCTGTAGCCAGCACTACCCACCTCTGGTAAGTGCTTACAATTTCTTCCTAGATTTGAGTTTTGTTTCAAAACTACACTGGTAATATTTTAAAGTATCTAGCTTGATGAATGCTTGCTGGTGTGTCTCTCTGCCCTGCTCTGTGCTCCGAGGATTACTCAGGACCTAGCAGGTGCACTGTGGGGATATAGACCACGATTACAAAACTCCTAATGGAGCTGACACTTAAATACTAAGAATACGAATAAGCCTATTTAGAAATTGAGTTCTTCCTTCTGCCATAAAATTCATGAAAGGTAAATCAAAATACATTTTCACTACTGCTTAATTGTTCCCTGCTGGCTTAATTTCTAATCTAATTTTTTAAACTTTTGAAGTTTAAGTACAATTTTGACACCTTTCAAAAGCAAAATTTTTACCAACAAGGTTTTCATTTGATTGCTAAGGCCAATACAATCAAAGGGTGGCTTTCCTTCTATGAAAGTTCTCATAACTCTGTGTGAAAGTAATTATTGACCCGATCATTGGCAAAGTCTGACCAGGTCAGATTTCACTTAGGTAGAATTGTCTACATTGTTTTGTTGGCATCCATGTCACTCACATGAACCAGGGCACTCCAGGGTTTAAGGCTGGTCTATGAAGAACAAATGAGGCAAGCTGGGATCAGGGGCAACAGGCCAAGCCAGGCACTCAGACCCTCCAGCACTGTGTGTGTACTGGGCTGACACGGCAGAGCACCTGGCTGTTTTCTGGATCCTTTCTTCCAAACTTACTACATAAGATACCTCCTCGCTAGGTCATGTCTGTCCTGAAGTCTACCTTCATCTTAAAGAACAGAAAGTCTGGGAGGGAGTGGCGGCCGTCGCTCAGAAGCTCAACTGGAGTAAAACTCACAAATCTTGTTCTTGCGACAGCCCGGTGGGTAGAGGACAGTGGCATGCCCTCGAATGGCGCAATAACGCCACATCACAGTGTGGTAATTATACCATACCCTTCAAGATGTTCCACCTGCCAGGCTCGGTGCCAGACAGCTGGACACACAGCACTGCCCTAGCTTGCAGGTGGATATGCAGGACAGGCTTAGATACCTGGCCTGCCAGGGCTGCCCCACAAAGCCAAGCTGTAATTACCCCCATGGCGTACTGTCAGAGGTCTCGTAAAATACTGTCTTTCTTGTCTTGTTTCCCAAGTTCAAACTCCTCAGGAACTTTTTAAACACGCCAAATACTCACTGTTGCCCAAACAACTGGCAGCTACCTGCAGTGTCCACAATCAGGGACCTGCAGCAGACAAGACAAACAGACCTTGTAGCCAACTGAAACCACAGGCTGCTCACGGCACTGTGGGCAGGGAGAGAGCGCTAGGCCCGGGGCCCTTTCCACAGGCAAAGTCAAGCAGCCTGACGAGATACTAAAGCCACAGGCTGCTCACGGCACTGTGGGCAGGGAGAGAGCGCTAGGCCCGGGGCCCTTTCCACAGGCAAAGTCAAGCAGCCTGACGAGATACTAAAGCCACACAGGCGGCCTCTGTATGTCAGCCCACTGATCACATGCGCTGTGTTCAGACCTTGTCTACACTGTAGTCCAAGGGTTCAGAGAGGAAGGTCAGAGCTGAGCCTCCAAGGGAGGTGTAGATGTGAAAAGAGCTTCCCTTGGCAGGCAGAGGAAACACAGACAGGCCACATCAGCTCACGCCCAAGTAAGGAGCTGTGAGGGGAAGAGGTGAAGGCTGGATGCACCTGCTACAGGGCCTGCTGGGCCCCTCTCCTAACACACGGACACTGCCGTTTCATGGAAGGGACTCCAGCACTCCACGCTCCCACAGCTCTCCAGGAGTGCACTCACACAGAGGAACACAACCCCACCCCTAGGCAAGGGACCGTCAGCCACGCACCCTCCTCACTTGTCCTAGGAAAAACTTTACCTCTGAATGCAAATCCAAACTTACTGGAAGCAAAGTTCTAGGTTTCATTGTTTTGGCAACAATGTGCTGTTTCTGGAATATTTTACACCAGTAACTGCCAAAGAGTACAAAGTCCAGCAGTTATAAACTGACCAAACAGGACTGCTTCAAGCCTCTGCTCACAAATGTATTCACCTAGCTGCTGTATGGCTGTAGGTTGGTTTCTTCATCCTTGTAAACCTCTGGAGTAGGACGGAGAGCTCAACAGCTGGCATCATCATTTAAAAGCTTACACAAGCATCCATTTTATCCCATTCTCCACCACAGCAGCCGTTTTATAGACAAGTGAGCTACACCACCTAACACCTGCCTCACAGCAGCCGACTTCCTCGCTTTAATTGGCAATTGTGCAATTGGGAGAGGTCAATTTACCCCAAGTTACTAAAACTGCTGCATCCAGGACTCCCATTTTTATGACATTCCTTTCAAGCAATAAATCCCAGAGCAAAACTCTCACCTAGGGACCCTGGCACTGGAAGCACAGAGGGTGCCCGACCCAGACTGCCCAGAGTCTTGCAGCCAGAAACACACACGCCAAGAGCTCAGATCAAGGCGTCAGCTAGCCACAGCTGAATGAAGCAGCGTGGGCTGCTAAAGAACAGTTACTCCCAAGATTCATCTTTGGCAGCTGCATTCTGCATGTTTTCTAGACTTGAAGAAAGCTTGGGGGCTCCAGTGTGTGTCGGTGGCCACTGTGGCCTGCTAATTTCTTTAGTCCAAAAGCACCAGCAGCATTCAGCGGTGTTGCTGGGAAGCCCCATCATCTTCTTGCCTCCTGAGGGACTTTCTGAGCCTTTCAGTGTGTGTGGTTCGATTCTGCTTCCACCCTCGGTATCACCAGGACACAGCTCTGTCATCATTTTGATCAGAGTGCTTCCAGCTAGTGATGAAATCACCACTCTCAGATCTGTGCCATGACATACCCCCACAGCCATGGGAACCTGACTTGCAGAGGTTCTCACGCCTTCAGAACCAGGAGTCTAAGGAGCATGCCCGCACAAGCCCAACTGACTTACCCAGCCACCCTCATAGGCTAGAACCAGGCACAGGTCCTCTAGCTCCTGACAGGCGGAGAGACTGCACACTCACCACCCAGGGCAGATACGCCCCTCGGCACAGGCTGAGCCTGCACAGAATTACCTCACGTCTTTTGTTTTAGGAAGAAAGGAAAAGAGAGTCATAAAGCTATGATCACACGTTTACTTTGCCCCCCTTGGACGGGGTACCTTGCAGCTTCCATAGCAGGACGCAGCAGAGTTGGGCAGACCCCCACCCCCACCCCCACCGAAAGCTCAGGCCCGGCCTCTCCCACCATGGGGCAACTGAAACTGGTTTTTGTTTGGTTTTTTTTTTTCGTGTGTGTGTGTGTGCGCGTGCACGCGCGCGCGCGCGCATGTGGCGGGGGGGGGGGGGGCCTTGAACTCAGGGCCTGGGTGCTGTCCCTGAATTGTTGAATTTGTTTTGTTTTGTTTTTTGCTCAGCTCCACTTCCAGTGTTTTACTTCTCATCCAAAATCCCTGCTTCACTCTGACTGCTCTGCTGAGCCTCTCAGCGGATAGCTTTAGGGTTCAGTTCTTGAACCCTCTGCTCTACTAGCTTAGGGAAGGCACCGTAGTTCCTCTGGGTTCCTTGTTGTTTGGAACAGGGCCCTTCGATGCAGCCTTGAACTCTCGATTACCCCTCAGCCTCCCAAGTGCTTGCTGGGATGGCAGTGTGCATGGTTGTCTGTCTGGAGTTGGTCTGGCAGTCCTGAGGAACAGTGCCTGGGTCACGCCTCCAGCCCCTCTGTGCCCCCACTGTTTTCAAGGCTGGCCCTGAGCCGTTTCTCTCCTACTTGGGCTTCCCTGTGCTGCTAGGGATAGCAACATGCCACTGTGCCCAACCACTGGCTGAGATGGGGTCTCAAACCTTCATGCCCAGGCTAGCCTCAAATCACAATCCCTGAACCTCCACCGCCCAAGCAGCTAAGATCACAGGCTTGAGCCACTGCCCAGCTCATGTTTTCAAGAAACAACCAATCAGGAGAGAAACCAAATCTAATCAATTTTCTAAGAACTGGAGGCCCTGTTCCTTCAGCTGGCATGCCCTGCGCCCACTGCTGTGGTACCTGAGACTCCCAAGCCATTTCTGTTCCTAAAGGACTGGTTTCCAGGTAGACATCTGACACCCCAAGTAAAGTGCTGCTTTACACTACATCTCGCATGCTCAGTTTTACAGCTGCAAACACTTTTCCTAAATCATTTCCACTGACCTTTGACTGTTAAAAAGCGGTTAATTTTTTTTAAGTATTTGCAACACAAACCAAGATGTCTGGCCTGGATTCCTCACCGGTGGGCCAGGCCCCACCCACTCCGTCACTGTGGGCTTCTAGCCAGTAGCTGCTGTCCGTGCTGGTTAGGAGGCACTGTGAGAGGAGGCTGGCAGCCTCTAAGGGACACTTGGGGTTGGGGAGAAAACGTGAGCGCTCCTCTACCCAGGCATTATTCCCTCTGGCCCCCAGAGCACAGAGGCTACGAAGGCTTAACTTGGCTGTCTAGGGGCATATGCAGGAAAGGGCAGGGCAGGCCTGTGGGCTTATCCCAACTCACAGATGAGACGGGTGGCGGACAAGAAAGAAAGTCGCCCAGGGACTGTGGGCTGATCCTGCAGCACTGCAAACTGTGTTAAGTCATCTGAACACAGCGTTTTTATTTAAATTGAGCCAACATAAATACTCCTTACTAGGCCTAGGGGAGTGGCTCGGTGGTAGAGAACTTGCCTAGCATGCATAAAACCCGAGGTTGCATCCCCAACACAAAATGGCAAACAAGAAATAAAAAAAGCAACTTAGTGATAAAAGTTAGCTTTTTATTTTTGGTTTAGAAAGTGGTAGGATACAGTCCCACATCTAAACATTCCTGATTTTTAAATATCACATAAGAATATACCAGCAACAAGGTTAAGCAAGGCAGGGCTGCCACACACACACACTTTATAAGGGTGAAACCTCGCAACTCCTATGAAGGTCCCCCAGAGAAGTTAGCTGATGGCCCCAAGACAGGACCCTGTCCAGAAACTCCATAGAAACAGATACAGAGGGAGCTGGGAAGGTGGCTCAGTGGTAGAGTGCTTGCTTTGCATGCATGAGGCCCACCCTGGGTTCGATTCCTCAGCACCACATAAGCAGAAAAAGTCTGAAGTGGGCGCTGTGGCTCAAGTCTAGTCTTGAGCTGAAGAGCTGAGGGACAGCGCCCAGGCCTGGAGTTCAAACCCATGATTGACAAAAAAGAAAAAGAAAAAAGAAACAGATACAGGGAAGGTCCAGATTCGGGCCCCCAAAACTTGAAGAATTTCAGATATTCTCAGAATTGACACTAAACTTTCATACATCACTACGCCCTTAGCCCCAGGCAATTCTTGAGAAAGCAGAAAGCCTTTCAGGATGTTGGCAGCTGGTAGAGCAAACCAGAGAGGATGCAGCATCACTGCTCTGATGCCCTACCACAACCCTCCAACCCACTCGCCTAACACCCCTCTCCCCCTGTCCACCTTTGCAGCTCCGGGCAGCACAAGAGGGGCCCTCCTCAGACTCAGCACATGAAGCTGGCTTCAAAGAAAAGGACTCAGAAACAGAGGGAAGACACAGTGAACTTCCTTAGAAGTCGCCACATCTTGTTGAAGAGCCAGCAGTCACCACCCTAGTGAACAGACCAGAGTCCAAACACAGAGGACAATGAGTCTCCTGAAGGAACGAAAACCAAAAAAGCCACACTACATCCCTCGACCCCCAGGAAAACCTTTCAAGTACAAATGTTTCCAGTGTCCCTTCACATGCAATGAGAAGTCACACCTCTTCAATCACATGAAGTATGGTCTCTGTAAGAACTCCATCACTTTAGTGTCAGAGCAAGATCGTGTGCCCAAGTGCCCCAAGTCTAACTCGCTGGACCCTAAGCAGACCCACCAGCCAGAGCCCACCACAAAGCTGGCCTCTAGCAAGTCCCTCACACACGGACTCTCCAGCTTTGAGCCAAAGCCCCCACAGGGCTTCAGCAAGGAAGACACCAAGGAGAACCTGGAACTTGGGGCTCGGGGAGCCCACAAGTGTCTGCAGAAGGACAAGGCTCCTGACACTGTGCTCAGCACCCAGCCCAGCCTGGACAGTGGGGCTCGGCCTTCAGCGTTTGTTCCAGTTGGAGAACACAGACTTAGGGGGCCAGAAGACACAGAGGCTCCTGAAGTGCTGGCACTAACCAACCCTACCACCAAAGCCAGCTCTTTCCACACCAAGTCTGCGTTTCACACGCCTAGCTACCCCTGGAAAGCTGGTTCCCCCTTCCTCCCACCTGAGTTCCCACATAAAATCCCATCTACAAAGGGGTTCAGTGCCATCCCCCCCTATGTGCACCCAGCCATCCCAGAATACCCCCCTCCCTTCTACACAGAGCACGGGCTGGCTGCCATCTACTCCCCCTACCTGCTAGCTGGGAACACACCTGAGTGTGACACCGCCCTGCTTCCTGTCTACGGGCCCCATGACCAGAGACACTTCCTGCCTCACCCAGGGCCCATCCCCAAACACTTGAATCCCCCTCCATCAACCTATGAGCACTACAGACTGCTTCAGCAGTACCACTCCAACCTACCAATTCCTTACGGATTTTATAGGCCAGAGTCTGCATTCTCCTCCTATGGTCTCAGGCTCCCACCTGTCACTGGCATCGCACGAGATCAGAGCGCTCGTCTGTTTGAAGAAGCTACACTGGCCTACCCATCTTCAAGTCCTTCTGAGTTAAACCTTTCAAATCCACACAAAAAGCCCACAGACTTTGAGAAGGAAAGTTCCACTTCCAAGGCAAAAGACACTTCCAAAGATGGGCAGAGGGACACGGAAGGGGCCAAAATGAGCCCCCGTGCAGGTAGTGCAGCCACGGGTTCCCCAGGAAGGCCAAGCCCCACCAACTTCACACAGACAAGTCAGATGTGCGAAGGGCTGTGTGACCTCTCAACCAAAGCTCCCCCCACAGGGACCCTGGGGGGACTT
Organism: Dipodomys ordii; assembly: GCF_000151885.1. Taxonomy (NCBI): domain Eukaryota; kingdom Metazoa; phylum Chordata; class Mammalia; order Rodentia; family Heteromyidae; genus Dipodomys; species Dipodomys ordii. Next base: position 329,503 of record NW_012267379.1, read on the forward strand.
CCACAGCCAGAGCAATGCCCCACAGCCTTCAAACCTATCCTGAAGAGTGAAGAACACCCTCCTTCCCGGCCTCCCACAAATAAGGCAGAGTCTCCACAAAGGTAAGAGTGGGTCATTTTCTAAACCTCTGCTGTATTGTTTTAGGCTTGGGGCATCTAGCCACGTTCACACTTACTCAGAGTGCTTTATGTGGCTGCTTCCCAAGTCCTCACTAAAGCTTTTTCTGACTTCTTCCAGCCTCCTCCAAGCCACGGACAGAGACTCTCCCCATGCAGAGGCCCCGCCCAGCAGCCCAGAGGATGGTTCCAGGATAAGCCCCCTCAACCTCTCCAAAAAGTCAGAGGCAACAACACCTATAGCCTCTCATGGACCCATGTACACAGGCAGTGCCCAGGTAGACAACCTGGGCTTCCCAGAACTGCAGGACCTGCCCCTCAATCTCTCCGTGAAGGACCCCTGCAACACGTGGGCTCCGAGGCCCGCCCTCTGCAGCCCACTGCAAGGGACAGCAGCTGCTGCCACTGCCGCTCTTCCAAAGCCTGGGGAAGAGCCGAGCCAGGCAGAGGCCCGGCAGGAGGAGGCCCCCAGCGAGATGACCCCGGGTGCACCTGTAGTAGACAGCAGTGAGGAGCAGAAGCAAACTGCAGCCGTGGCCCTCTGTCAACTGGCGGCCTACAGCCCAGGGAATATCGGGGTGGGCTGTGGGGAGGCCACAGCCCAGGAATCTGCCTGCCAAGACATGCCCACTCTGAGTTCCACAGAGAGCCAGGGGACTCAGTGTGAGCCCAAGCCCAAAGGTCAAAAGAGGACAAGTCTAAGGGATACAGGAAAAGCCCAGGCAGGAGCTAAGAAGCCCAAGCCAAATGACGCAGCCCCAAGAGTGCTCACTCTGCGCAGAAGGACCCGGGTGTCCTGAGGCTGCCCACAAACACCCTCACCCCGGGGCTCAAGCAGCACCCTCTCCTTTTATTTTTGTCAGACAGGGTCTTGCTGTGCTGCCCAACCTGGCCCCAAACTCAAAAGCACTAGAAGAGGTATGTGCCTAACTGAACCTTCGCTTTTCACCCAATTCTTACAAGTGCAGTTAGGAAGGAAGGAAGAAGGAAGGAGAGAGGGAGGGAGAAGGGAAGGTGGACGGGAGGGAGGGAGGGAGGAAAAGGACAGGGTGGGCAAAAGAAAAAGCGTAATCGAGTAATTCAATTCCATTTTTGTAAATGTTAAACATGAATGTTAAAAGGTGTTTTCCAGTTGTAAAAGCATAAGAATGGCTCACAATAGATAAGTGAAAAGCCTGGCTTCCATATTTGTGAAATGTACAAAACTAGCAGGCGGCTCTGCACTGCAAGCTACCTTACAGGAGGGTCTTTTAAATACTTTTCTCATGAATACTTTAACTGTATAACAAACCATTTTAACTGTGTTAACTGTTTTTCTATTAAGTCTAGCTACACGTTTTGAAATAAATAACAATTACTGGGGAAATACCAGAAACATCACTTTCAACATTATGAAGTATTGTGATTGTTCTGACTAAACAAGCATCAGTAGACTGCTTATAGAAGTAATTTATTTCCACCAAGGAAAAAATGTGGTAAAGGTATGAGCAACTTACTCCATTTGCTTATGATGTCACAGTGAATTTTTTGATTCACCTGGCCTCATCCCTACAATGATGTACATGTTGCTAATTTTCCAATAAACTCATGTGAATTTTAATGACACACAAGATGAAGACAAATATAAATTTGCGGGATCCTTTAGAGTATTTTGCCATAAAACTCACTGAAAAACAGTGAACTGCTAAGACAGCAGCAATTAAACTAAGAAAGTACATATGTATGTAAGTTTCTATCTGTGAGTGTGAAGAATCAAGAACAGGTGCATACAAACCTTTGCCCCCAGGGTCCCTCAAAGACCATTCAGGGGTCCTGAGCCTTGGAGGTTTCAGAGAAAAGTCTCAGGAACCCTGCCCTGCTAGATCTCAGGAGCGGGGATACTCTCTCCATTCTCATCTCCTACAGTTCATGGCCAGTCACCCGAGACCCTACATTACAACCAAGTTGTAGGCACTGCGCAGGGGAATTCTGTGGTGATTACATGATAAATCTTGTCCTGCAAGCAGCTCTCAGTTCCTCAGTAGCTGCAATACAGAGGAGGTCCCAACGAAGTTGTCTGCTAACAGCAGATGACAATCTGGAGTAAACATGCAAAAGCTCCTGCAATGACCATTGCTAAAACAAAACTGCTGCCATCCCCAGTTGCTTATTTAATATGAACAGGCATCTTACCACTAAGAGCTGAAGATGAAAATGAAAGAAAGTAGGGTTGATACAAACCTGGCCTTTGCAAGTAAAAGCAGCACTCACCAGCGTGTTCCCAGTAAAACCAGTCTTGTTGAGCAATTCATTTTTCAAATTCTATCTAGGCAAACTTAAGTAGGCTGCACCTTGTTGCTATGGGATTTGAGAAGTGAAGTCTCCACTCTCAAACACTGCTTTGTGAAGATACACAACAGGAGATAGTTAAGAGATCCCTACACACAGAGTAGGTCACGCCCAGACAAAATTCTCTGGGAAATGTAGCAAAAAGATGGATTCAGGAAGAACAAAGGTCAAACTGCTGTGGGGGGGGAAATGTCTATGACCGTAGTGAACAAGGACCCTGTGATCCCTGTGTCCCCTGACCACTACAAAAAGGCAGCCGCAGAGTTCTAATCCTAGAGTTGTAACAGAGACAGCACAACACACTTTGAAACTGGTAGAATTTACTTAAAATTTCAAATGCCAGGGCTGGGAAGGTAGCTCAGTGGTAGAGCGCTTGCCTTGCATGCATGAGGCCCTGGGTTCGATTCCTCAGCACCACATAAGAAAAAAACAGAAGGGGCACTGTGGCTCAAGTGGTAGAGCAATAGCTTTAAGCTGAAGAGCTTAGGGACAGCGCCCAGGCCCAGAGTACAGACCCCACGACTGGAAAAAAAAAAAATTCAAATGAGGGATGTAGTGCTTGTCACAACTCTTTTAAGGGACACCTGAAATGCCACTGCTGCAAACTACACCCAAAGATGAGTCTTGGAGAACCAGGCAGTCTCTGGTGCCTTTCAAACCACCGCTTACCACTCACCCAAACTTCACAAGTCCATGATGCAAATCTCAACAAGTACACAATAGTCGCTGACCTGCCTTGAATTTTTTATAAGCACCAATGCTTTTATATGCACCAATATGTGATACCACATTCTTCCCACACACACAGACACTTCCTAATAATAAGTACCTAGAAAGTAGAACAAGGGGCTGGAAGGTGGCTCAGTGGTAGAGCGCTTGCCTTGCATGCATAAGGCCCTAGGTTCGATTCCTCAGCACCACATAAGCAAAAAGAAAAAAAAAGCCGGAAGTGGCGCTGTGGCTCAAGTGGTAGAGTGCTAGTCTTGAGCTGAAGAGCTGAGGGACAGCGCCCAGGCCCAGAGTTCAGGCCCCATGACCAGACCCAAAAAAAAAAAAAAATTAAAATACTTTCAAATGAACTATGGGAAAAAAGGGGGAGGAAAAGGCTGGGGTATATGTAGCTCAAAGGGCAGTGTACTTCCTAGTAAACACAAGGCACTGGGCTTACTCTCCAGTACAAGGGAGGAAGAATCCTCTAAAATAAGATTTTGAGACCAGACTTGCTCAGGCACAAGAAATAATCAGTGAAGCCGGGCACCAGTGGCTAACACCTGTAATCTTAGCTACTCAGAGGAGCCTGAGATCTGAGGATCATGGTTCAAAGCCAGCCTGGGCAGAAAGTCCGTGAAACTATTATCTCCAATGAGCCACCAGAAACCCGGTGGCTCTGACGGGAGAACACCGCTCACCTTGAGCTGAAGGGCTCAGCAACAGCACCCAGGCCCACAGGAAAGAAAGAATCAGGGAGCTGAAGGACAGAATAATCGAAACCACTCTATCTGAGAAGCAGGGGAGAGGATAAATAAATGAACCAGAACCACAGCTCAAATGGTAGAGCACCATGAGCAAAAAAGCCAAGAGCAGAAAGCCCTGAGTTCAAGCCTCAGTACAGGCACAAAAGACCGGGGGAGGGGGCTGAGAGTGGGTGAGGGAGGGGAGGGGAGTGTTGGGTTCAACCTAAGAGACCTGAGAGATACAACCAAGTAACCAACATACCTACAATGGCATCTCAGAGCAAGAGAAGGGTAAGATGCAGGGGAAACGCCTTCAGAAGTTAATAGCGGTATACACCTCAAATTGGATGAAAGATATGAATCTACACACCCAAGATGCTCAAAACAACACTGATTACTAGTTTTTATTCAAACCAATGTGCAAAATTCTCCATTAAATAAGAATTGCGAGGAAGAAAATAAGAGCCACACTAAATATCCAAATAGATCAGAATGCTTGACTTCAAAAAGCCAAACACTTGCTGGGCACCAGCAGCTCACACCTGTCATCCTAGCTACTCAGGAGGCTGAGATCTGAGGATCACAGTTCAAAGCCAGCCCTGGCAAGAAAACCCAGGACACTCTTATCTCCAATTAACCACCAAAAGAAGTGAAGCTGTGGCTCAAGTGGTAACACACTATCCTTGAGAACAAAACCTCAAGGACCTTGCCTATCAAGGCCCATAACCAGCACCAAAACAAAAACCTCAAAACACTGGAAAAAATACAGAAAATGCAAAACTAGGCACACACATTCTGTCATAATGGAAGCAGTAATGAAATACAGTACACCTATTCTTGAATTTAACAGAGGAAATCCTGATGGCCTGCTACCCTACATAAGCCCCTTCAAACCCAGCAGGAGCCCTCCATGACTCACATTCACACTGAAGAAGGATCAAAAACTCTGAAAAAGCTAAAAGGATCAAAAGCAGGACTCATGAAGATAAGCCCTGGCATCTGAGACACCTGAAGTACCGAAGACCAAGTGGTCTTCAATGAGGTCCTCCAGGAAACAGAGAACACAGACACTTGTTCATTGAAGTAAAGGTCAAGAAATAGGCTTACAACACATGCGGGGATGTGGAGAGAGAGAGAGAGAGCAAGAGCGCGTGCGTGCGTGCGTGCGTGTATACATGCATGTATGCAAGAAGAGGAACTGCAGAACTCCCTAGAAAGACATCCAAAGAAAGCGCCCCCTTCAGAACCTTTGCCCCGTGGCAAAGCTGGTCTCCTCAAGGCAGCTGCCTTGAAGGTAGATCGAGTAGGAACCTTTGCCTTCCAATCTAACTTCCCCAGGGCCACTTCTTCCTTTTCAGCATGCAACCATGAAGGTTTCCCTGTCCTCTACAACACAAACACAACTTCTATGTAACAACATGCTCATCTGAATCCTGTCCCCTAGACAATGTCTTTCCAAAGTGTCTGCTTTTGCTTCTCAAACTAAATAGAATGCCATACAGGGGACACAACAGCTCAGAGGAGACCACAAAATAGCAGGACTGCTGAACCATGTGCCTTCAACTACAGTTTTATAAAGATAAGACTTCTCTCAGAGGAATGGTGTAAGATCTAAAATAAACACATGCCCAGGTATGATAGTCCACACCTGTAATCTGGCTAACTAGAGGTAGAAGTTCAAAATTTAAAATTAAATTTAAGGGCTGGGAAGGTGGCTCAGTGGTAGAGCGCTTGCCTTGCATGCATGAGGCCATGGGTTCGATTCCTCAGCACCACATAAGCAAAAAAGAAAAATTTCGGAAGTGGTGCTGTGGTTCAAGTGGTAGAGCGCTGACCTTGAACTGAAGAGCTGAGGGACAGCGCCCAGGCCCAGAGTTCAGGCCCCACAACCGGACCAAAAAAAACCAAACAATAAAATTAAATTTAAGGGCTGGGAAGGTAGAGTGTTTACCTTTTATGCATGAGGCCCTGGGATCCATTCCTCAGCACCACATAAGCAAAAAGGCTGGAAGTGGTGCTGTGGCTCAAGTGGTGGTGCTAGCCTTGAGCTGAAGAGCTGAGGGACAGCGCCCAGGCCCAGAAGTCAGGCCCCAGGACCAACATAAATAAATAAATAAATTTAAACATTTTTAAGTGAAAACATAAAAAGCATGCTGCACAGATGCTCAGTAAGCGTTCAGACCTAGCATCGCCGTGCCTGCCCTGTGCCTGCCGGACCTCTGCTTATACAACTCTTCACAAAACAGGCCCTACCAGCCACAGGAAAAGCCTACAGCAACTTTCAGTTCCCAAGAAAGGTACTACCAGGCAGAAGGCCGACTATGAGCATGAGCAGTTCATTGACTCTACATTGTGTTTCAAAGCTGCAACAACAGCGGGACACTTTACGGTACCCATACCTTACCCTTACTCTAGGGGGCAGGGGATCAGTTCAACGTGTGACGTCCTGTGACACAAACGGGTGCCAAGGAAGAAGGGACGGGAAGAGCAACGATGGAGTCCGAGACCCTGCTCCACCAAGTCTCAGGCATCCAGTGCTCAACAGTGGGACTCATCTCTACAGAGGCACCTGGGGACCCGCTGACTCTTGAAGAGGGCCAAACTGCAACATCCACCTCTGTATTCGATAGTGAGTCACCACCACCCCGTTCCCAGGGCACTGGGCCAACCCTTCCTTACAAGACAGTTTGACCTCTGCTGTACCGATCACAATTCCTCACAAATTCAAGGTAAGAAGAAAGGTGATAAACAATCCATTCAGTCTAGGCTACAGAGACAGTTGCCACCTACTAATACCTGGGAGCACAAGCTCAAGCTGTTCCTCAGTCAGCAGGGACACAAACCAGACCACAGTGAGATGACATTCCATACTCATAGGGTGGCTTTTTTTTTTCTGGTCATAGGGCTTGGGCACTGCCCCTCAGCTCTTCAGCTCTTCACTTGAGCCACAGCGCCACTTCCGGTTTTCTAGTGGTTTACTGGAGATAAGAATCTCATGGAGTTTCCTGCCTGGGTTCGCTTTGAACCACAATCCTCAGATCTCAGCCTCTTGTGTAACATTGCTATTTTTTTTTTTTGGTCGGTCGTGGGACTTGAACTCTGGGCTTGGGCACTGTCCTTGTGCTCTTCAGCTCAAGGTGAGCACTCTACCACTTATGCCACAGAGCCACTTCCTGTTTTCTAGTGGTTTATTGGAGATAAGAGTTTCACGGACTTTCCTGCCCAGGCTGGCTTTGAACTGTGATCCTCAGATCTCAGCCTCCTGAGTAGCTAAGATTACAGGTGTGAGCCACCAGCACCCGGCTACATTGCTATTATTTTTAAATAAAGAGAAACAAAAAGAAATGGCGGTGAGGTTGTAGAGAAACTGGAATCCTGTATACAGATGATAAGAATATAAAATGGTACAGCCATTAGAAAAGTTTGGCAGTATCTTAAACTGACTCAGTAGTCTCTCCTACAAAACCTTGTACACAAATGCTCACAGGAGTATTATTCACTACAGCCAAAAGGCGAGAACAACTTAAATGTCTGCCAGATGATGAAGAATAAAATGTGGTAACTGAATACAACAGAATACTATTCAGCTGTAAGAAGATCTGGCCTGCTACACAGTGGATGAACATCAAAAACAACGCCCTGAGTGAAGGAATTTAGACATAAAAGAGCACATATTACAGAGTGCTTATGTGAAATGTCCAGAAAAGGCAAAACAGAGCAGTAGAGAGAGGATCCATTTTGCCCAGGAGTTGGGGAGTTAGGGTGAGTGTCTGCACGCAGGACCAGGGTTTCTACCTGGAGCTATGAAAACGGTAAGTTAAGTTACAGTGCCATTACACAACCCTGAGTGTACTAAAGACCACCTAACTGCACACCTTTCGTGAGTAATAGTTATCTAGAGAGTAGAAATCAGCTCTCAAGGTAAGAAAACCAGACAACACAGCAGCCCATAGCCCTCCAGACCCAGAATGCAGGGTATCTGCTTAGGGAAGTTCCACAGCTTATTCAAGAGGTCATCAGGAAATTATCAAGCCTGGTATGAGGAAGGAGTCTGGAAGGTGCATTGAATGCACTTTGCTACACTAACACTGGGTCTATAACTGGCCATGCCAGGGATACAGCTCAGCAGAGGAACGCCATCATACCACAAAAGGCCCAAGGACAGATTTACGTGTTTCAATTACTTACCCTCTGAGAGTCGCAATGGGAGTAACAGGCCTCGTCTACCAAGTTCAGCAAGTGCCAGACATCCACCATGCCATGCCTTGTCCATCTCCTGAAAACTGAGTTCAGAGTTCTATGGTCAGCTCTCAGTTCAAAGCCCACAGTTGCGCACATAACATAGGCTACCCATGATGCTCTTTTTGAAATAAGACATAGCATGAAGATAAATGTCACACCCAGTACACCTCTCTTCAGAGCTCTCAAAAACAAATCAAAGTCCTTGGTCAGCCCAAGTTCCAACTCAGAGCATCACCACTGTACCATATGGACCAGTGGCAACACCAAATAAACACCAGGCTCAGAGGGTCTTCCCAAGCCAGCCGTGAGGCTCCAGGTACTCTGCATACCCAACCTCAGCCGGGGATCCCAGACAATTCAGATGTCATTGATTAAACACAATGATTCCCAGTGTTTACTCATGTGACCAAATTCAAGATTTAAACATCAGTAGACAAATCTGAGGATTATGGTTCAAAGCCAACCAGAGCAGGAAAGTCTGTGAGACTCTGAGCTCCAATTAGCCACCAAAAAGTCAGAAGTGGAGTGGTGGCTCAAGTGGTAGAGCACCAGACTTGAGCAAAAAAGCTAAAGGTCAGCACCAAGACCTGAGTTCAGTACTGGCACACAAAAAAATTGTATTTTTTAATTAGAATAAAATGGCATTTAGAGATTTTACTCTTGCAGTAATGGGGACTGGGACATGGATGTTTCCCTTTTGAGCTACGTCTTGCTGTTACCTGGCTGGCCTAGAGCTTCTGTCTCAGCCTCCCAAGTAGCTGGGCCCACGGCGGACCACATGGCCACCTGAGATAAGGCCTTGCTCTTAGAATCCACAAACTGTATAGACCACGGTAATGACGATGTGCCTTGTGAAGGTTAAAATGTGTTTGTGACTTTAACTAAGTATCACTATTCCACAATACTGTGAAATATGTGACATTTATGTAATCATCTAATCTCAATTTTTTTATAAAAGTGAGGGAAGGGGTGGGTGAGGAACGATGGGTGACAGCATTGTCTGACACCTTGTATTCATATGCTGTTTTATACAACTACTTAAAGATAACAATAAAATGTAAAAAAAAAAAA
>NW_012267379.1:338953-360787 GCF_000151885.1 Dipodomys ordii
AAGGAGGAGGCTACAATGCTTGATAAGAAATGTACTCATTATCTTGCCCATGTAATTGTAACCCCTCTGTACAGTATTTTCACAATAAAAATAATTTTTTTAGAAAAGCAAAACAATTTATAACACCTTTATTAATTTTTTTTGGGTCGGTCATGGGGCTTGAATTTTGAACATGGGCACTGTCCCTGAGCTCTTCAGCTCAAGGCTAGCACTTTATCACGAGCCACGGCACCGCTTCTGGTTTTCTGGTGGTTAATTGGAGATAGGAGTCTCATGGACTTTCCTGCCTGGGCTGGCTTTGAACCTCAATGCTCAGATCTCAGCTTCCTGAGCAGCTAGGATGACAGGTGTGAGCCACTGGCGCCCAGCCCATTTCTAAATCTTAATGTCAGCATTTGTATCCTCTTGAACTTTATTAGAAAGAGAGGCTTGTCCATGAACCTTAATAACATCTGAATAGACATACCCATATGATAACCCAAATACAATACAACTAATGTCTTTTCTAAAGGGAGAGTGCGTCGCTGTGGCTCCTGCCAGGCAAGGCTAAGATCAGCACGGTACATTCATGCCTGGGAGGGTGCCTGGTCCTCAAATGACAGGAGGACAGGAAGAAACTTCCATCAGGAACTAAAAGCAAGCTCCAGCCCTCAAACTCAACCCAAGAAGCATCCAGAAACACAAAATCCATTGACATAAAAGGCATACAATGATGGGAGCCAAGAGAAGTGGAAGAAGGGCCAGGAGGCTCAGGCTCCACATGCCGCGCTGCTATTGTGGCTGAGGACTCAAGAGCAGTAAGATCACTTCTGCCCTCTAAAACTCAGCTATATAAATGATATGTACAAGCTGGTGCCAGTAATCCTCATGCCTAACTACTCCGGAAGCTGAGATCAAAACTGCAGTTCAAAGCCAGCCCGAGCAGGGAAGTCTATGACTCTTATCTCCAATTAAGCACTAAAAAAAAGCCAGAAGTGTAGCTGTCACTAAAGTGGTAGAGTGCTAATCGTGAACAAAGAATCTAGGGGGGAGGGGGAGTTTAGGTGTGGAGATGGGAGGGGAAAACAAAGGAGGAGGCAACAATGCTTGATAAGAAATGTACGTATTACCTTGCTCATGTAATTGTAACCCCTCTGTATGGTATTTTCACAATAAAAAAAAAACTTAAAAGAAAAAAGCTCAGGGACAATGCACAGGCCCTGAGTTCAAGCCTCAAAACTGGCACCAAAAAAAAAGTAGAGATGCACAAATAGCATAAATAACAGAAACAATGCACAAATATCATAAATAACAGAAACAATGCAAGATTAAACTAGTCAGGATGACTGACACTAGGCCAAGACTACAAGCCAAGAGAAAGGAGTAAAATCTGGAGGAATGGCTCACACCAGGGCCCCACAAAGCCCATGGAGACGAGTAACACCCAAGGGCAGAGAAAGATGCAAAGGAAAACTCCAGAAGAATTTAGATAAAAAGCTCCAGCTAGGCTGGGAATGTGGCTTAGTGATAGAGTGCTTTCCTAGCATGCATGAAGCCCTGGGTTCTATGGCTCAAGTGGTAGAGTGCTAGCCTTGAGCAAAAGAAGCTCAGGCCCTGAGTTCAAGCTCCACGACTGGCGTAGATAGATTAGATAGATTAGATAGATAGATAGATAGATAGATAGATAGATAGATAGATAGATAGATAGATAGATAGATAGATAGATAGATAGATGGATAGATGGATGTAGATAGATAGATAGATAGATAGATAGATAGATAGATAGATAGATAGATAGATAGATAGATAGATAGATAGATAGATGGATAGATGGATGGATGGATGGATGGATGGATGGATGGATGGATGGATGGATGGATGGATGGATGCTCTAGCTAAGAGCACGTGATCATGCCTCATAAGTAGGAGGATAACAGTCTGAGGCCAGCCCAACAAGAATACAAAACTCTACCTAAAAATGACTAAAGCCAAAGAGAAATGGAGAGATAGCTATAGCAGAAGACACCTGTGGAGGCCCAATCCTAAGATGGTCACCAAAAAAAACACTCAATGACCAGTGAGTACGTACAGCAATACCATAGGGAAAAAAAGGAAAAAGAAACCACTTCAGGAAAACCACTGCCCCCAAGGAGATGGGTGTGATCCCAGGCCTTGCCACCCACCAAGCCAGCTTCTGAGAACTCTCTGAGAGAGCAGGGCGGGCTAGCTGCCCAGGCAGCACAGGGAGAGGAACAGCAGCAGCACGCCGCCTGTCCAGACCCTCCAGAAAGAGGCTCCAGGATCACAAGCCCATAGAACCCCAACAGAGAATCTGTATTTGCTCCACAAAGCAACCCCGATTAGGAGAGTACTTTCTGCTAGGAATAGTTCTACTACACATAGCATTACTTCAACACAGATGCCCAATGTGACATACTGTTTCCTGCACTTGGTAACTGTCACTGAACAGCCCTGAGGCTACACAAGGCAGAGAGACCTGCTACAGAAGGAAACCGACGGGGTTGCTGGCAAGTCTGTCCCTAGAGACACAGGTAGCACACCTGGAACATCCAAAGTGCTGACAGTGCACTTCTGCAGCCAGCCATAGCCACAGAGCATGACAGAACACCGCAGCACCAGCTCCTGAAGTGCCAAGGCAAAGCAGCGTCCTGAACAAGACCGAGTCCTGTCACATATAATGTAACAATCCTCAGGGAGGCAGTGGACCAGTCCCCTGCCTGGGAATGGTCCCAGGTCAAATTCATCACCACACACACACACACACAGGCCATGAACTCTCAGATCAGAATGCCCTTTTAAAACACTAAAACATGGGCTGGGAAGGTGGCTCAGTAGTACAGCGCTTGCTTTGTATGCATGAGGCCCTGGGTTTGATTACTCAGTACCACATAAATAGAAAAAGCCAGAAGTGGCGCTGTGGCTCAAGTGGTAGAGCTGAAGAGCTGAGGGACAGCGCCCAGGCCCAGAGTTCAGGCCCCACGACCAGCATAAATAAATAAATGAACAAACAAATAAATAAAACTTGAGCTGGGCACTGGTGGCTGTAATCCTAGCTACTCAGAAGGCTGAGATCTGAGGATCTTGGTTCAAAGCAAGCCTGGGCAGGAAAGTCCATGAGACTCTTATCTCCAATAAACCACCAGAAAACCAGAAGTGGTGCTGTGGCTCAAGTGGTAGAGCACTCGCCTTGAGCTGAAGAGCACAGGGTCAGTGCCCAAGCCCAGGGTTCAAGCCCCACGACCAATCAAAAAAAAAAAAAACAAAACACTAAAATTTGCAGGGCACCAGTGGTTCACGCCTGTAATCCTAGCTACTCAGGAAGCTGAGATCTGAGGATCGTGGTTCAAAGCCAGCCCAAGCAGGAAAGTCCATGAGACTTTGATTAATCTCCAATTAACCACCAGAAAACAAAGTGGCGCTGTGGCTCAAGTGGTAGAGCACAAGCTTTGAGCTGAAGAGCTGAGGGACAGCGCCCAGGCCCAGAGTTCAAGCCCCACAACTGACACACACACAAAAAAAACTAAACTAAAATTCCAGTGAACATTGACTCCAGGCCTCTGTCACAAATGCCTCCCTCGACAGCTGCAGCACCACAGGCTTGTGGCCATACTACAGATGGAGCACCCTTTCATCAAGAAAGCTCTGTCTACAATGCAGACCCAAGTTCACACCTAAGAATGAAAATCCTGTTTACACAGGTTCCACACTAGCTTCACTTCTTCCTAAAGTTTAAATATAACCATGTTGACAATAGCAACACACAAGATGACCAAAATTGCCAAGTTTAACTTCAAAAGGTAAAAATAGGTTTGGGGTTTTGAAGAACAGCTCGACTGAAAGGGGATGTAACAGGACCAAGAGCAACGCTGCAGCTGTGCTCCTGAGTGCGAGAACGAACCTGAAACAGTCCAGCACAGACCCCACCACGTCGTCTGCCAGCTCTTTGGGAAGCCTTCCAGCCATCCTGCCAATTCTGGAAAGAAAAGCAACAGTTCATCAGACACACATGCTCATTCCAGCCAGCCCTGCCCAGCAACCACCTATGTGTCAGGGAGGAGCAGGCAGCATCGTACCCCACAGTAATGTGGGCACTGAGTCCATTACTAATGGTTAAGAGCCACCAGCACAGGAGCACCAGATGCTTGCTAAGCTCCAACTCCGGCTGTTCACCTGGCGGGGGGGGGGGGGGGAGGGACCATAACCCCCCTTCCATTCCACAGGAAACACTTTTGGCTCTCAATGATGTCAGAGGGTGGGGAGCCCACATAGGGCAGAAAGAGTCCTGAAGTCAAACTCACAGGAAAGGCCCTTTCAACCTAATCTCATACCAAGCCACACTGACTACGGGCTGAAACTTAGCACTGCTGATATGAATGCCCTTTGGCCCGTAGGGAGCTCCAAAACATATGTGGTCCCAGTGGAACCTGTAGATAGAAAAGCCCCCGCTGACCCGTACTTGTCAGCCCTTTTCCCTGTTTCATTTTCTCCACAATGGAGTCTCACAGATAACTTAAAACTATACATCTATACCTGCAGAGCTCACAATCACACTAGAACCTAAAACTCACATCTTAAAATTAAGTTATAAAAGAAGAAATATGACTTAAAAACAGTCATTCTATCTTTTGAGAACCTGTAAGGAGTATGAAGCTCTCAAACCCCATGTGAAGTATTTTGTGGGTTTTTTTTGGGTCCGGTCGTGGGGCCTGAACTCTGGGCCTGGGCGCTGTCCCTCAGCTCTTCAGCTCAAGGCTAGCGCTCTACCACTTGAGCCATAGCACCAGTTCTGGCTTTTTCTGCTTATGTGGTGCTGAGGAATCGAACCCAGGGCCTCAGGCATGCAAGGCAAGCGCTCTACCACTGAGCCACCTTCCCAGCCCAGTTTCCTCTATTTTTAAATGAACCCAGGAAACCCATTTTTGTTACTGTTCCTAATGGAAGCCCATCAGGGAAGTCAACCAGGTGAAGAAGGCCCAGTGCAAGATGAAGGCTAAGGGCAAAGCAAAGGCTCAGAACAAGGGTCTGCCCCAGCACATAGGAAGGGAGGCTGAGGGCAGCTGAAGCAGCTGGGGACCTTCCAGGCAAGCGTCTGAGCCTGCTCCTGCAGGATGGGCCCTCAAAACCCAGTAACCCTCAAAACACCTTGGCCACAGGACACCAGCTGCCCCAGAAAACCTGGGAGAAAAAGTAGGGGAGTAGGATTTGAGACAAGCCAACAAAAGGGCCGATGATGAAATATGCCTGCAGTGATGATCAGAGAGCAACAAGGAAGAGGCCAAGGGGCTCCGTACGGATGGTGGCGTTCCGAACGGCCTTGAGCAACCCAGGGAGGGCACCAGATGTCACATCGCAGCAACAAGGAAAGGGGAACCTGGGCAGCACATGAGGGCGATCTGTAGTCTAGGTGGAAACCTGCCCTGAAGGAGCAGATAGAAGTAAGCAGAAGGTCAGCCTGGCCCAGCCCGCTCAGCCAGGGTCCCCATAGGAAAGGGCACAGGGCGGAAGGTGGGCAGAAGTCTCCATTGTGTGACTAGAGTACTGGGCCAGCCTCCCCACGGTAGGAGCTTCAGGAGTTGAGATGGCCACTGAGGGAAACATGAAAGTGCTACAGATTCAAGAACCAAGTGCCCACCTCCACCACCCTGAGAGCCCTAGCTCCCCAGAAACACCCAGGGCGGTGGCCAGGCGGGCCAGGGATGCAGAAGGAAGTGTGACACGCTGAGAGTTAGTGGGGAGCCTAAGGCTACCAGGGAGCAATCCGTCCACGGAGAGGACAGGCCAGTGGCCATATGTGCAGTGAGGGTACCAACATGGGAGGGAAACAGAGGAACAGCCCAGGCAGGGTCCCAAGCCCCACCTACCTATCACACTCTCCACCCCTTCTGGGATGTCATAGTCCTCCTCAGCATCAGAAGCCACGCTGTCAGTCGGTGGCTTCTGCTCACTTTGATCCTGGGTACAGAGCTTCAGATTGGCAGCCAAAGACCGGCTGCCACGCTGATACCTATGCAAAACAAAGCACACTCAGGTAAGCTAATACAGCCTGAACCTACAATCAAATTTCTTGGTGATTCAAGTCATCAGTTTGGCTGAGGATCTGGCTTAGTAGTACAGTGCTTGCCTTGAATGCATGAGGCCCTGAGTTTGAATCCTCAGCACCACATAAGCAGAAAAAAAGCCAGAAGTGGCCCTGTGGCTCAAGTGGTAGAGTGCTAGCTTTGAGATGAAGAGCTGAGGGACAGCGCCCAGGCCCAGAGTGCAGACCTCACAACTGACCAAAAGAAAGAAAGAAAGTAAAACCTAAGTATATTACCAATTATAGAATTGGTAAATACTATTATAGAATTGTATGATCAGTTATAGAGCTGTATTGCCAATTATATGTAAGGACTTTAAATTACAATCCGTCCCCAGTACTTGTGAGCGTGAATTTGACATGTCTAGGTAGATCTGGATGCTTCCAGGTGGCCCTCCCAAGTATGAGTTAGCCTCATCCAACCAACTCAGCTCAACAGAATAAAACACTGTCCGTCCTGCCTGCCCGTCAGCTTGACTAGAGTACAGTCCCTCTGTGTCCCCCGCCTGCTTCCTACCCCTGCAGACCTCGGGTCTCACCAGGCTGCCTGTGTGTACTGATTCCTTAGGCTGACTGTGGGAATGGATACACCACTCACAGCTGACACTCTACCATCTGAGCCATACCTCCCGTTCTGGCTTTTTGATGGTTACTTGCAGGTAAGAGTCTCTAAGGTTTTTCTGCCCAAGCTGGCTTCAATCTGTGATCCTCAGATCTCAGCCTCCTAGATAGGTAGGATTATAGGCCTACCCAATAAGCTCTTAGAGTGAACTGTATACTAAATACCCAAGAAGTATCTGAACCACAACATATTTCTGTAGAATTTGCTGCCATTTGCAACAAAGTTTAACCAACTGAACTTAAAATATGGCTTCCCAAATCATACTTCAAATATAGCTTCCCAAATCATATTTCAACTGAAGGTTACTAAAAACACGCATCCTAAGAACATTGCCAGAGTCTGTGCCACAAAGCCAGCGATTCAAAACCACTGATCACACCCAGCACCATCTTTACCACCAAGCAAAGACATTCCACATCCAGCTTTCTCAGAGAATAGCCTATATCCACACTGATCACAAATCAAAAAGGAGCTTCCGGCTAGGACTGTGGCTCAGTGGTAGAGTGCCTGCCTAGCATGCATGAAGCCCTGGGTTCCATTCCTCAGTACCACAGACACAGAAAATGCCAAAAGAGGTCCTGTGGCTCAAGTGGTAGAATGCTATCTTTGAGCAAAAGAAGCTCAAGGACAGTGCCCAGGCCCTGAGTTCAAGCTCTAGGACTGGCAAAAAAAAAAGAAGCTCCCCCAGCAGCCACACCAGTGACCACATCCTGCACATGAGCAACAGGGAAGACCAAAGCAGGCTTCTCTTGTCACCACTCCAGCTTCAGCTAGTATAGCTGGAAGACCTATATATAACCAAAAGGAAAATCACTCCTTTCACAATGAGAAACACTTCAGAAACTAAAGAAAAATTAACTCAGAAGGTAGGTTTTCCGTCAGCCCATGTGGCCGTCCCCACCTGGGTAAGAGCCTGCCCCCTGACCCTGACTCACCTCCACGTTGCCACCTTCGGCTTCAGAAAGGTGAGCCCAAGACGCTGCACAAGCTTCACGCCCAGCTTCCGCAGCCGGGTCTGGCCGCACTCGGGGAGTCTGCATCTGTCAAGGCACTGGAGCACAGTGCTGGCTGCAAACAAGAGCGTGCGGCTCAGCAGAGGCCAAACTCACCCCGTATCCAATACAACCAAGCCCACAGGCAGGTGAGGCTAAGAAATACTGAGCACCAGAGCCCTGACCTACAAGACCCCCTTTTTCCAGGGTTTCTGTCAAAAGCAGGATGGTAGAACCCACTGAGTCACTCAGCACAATGCAGGGACGGTGACAAGGACAGGAAAGGAGGCTGGGCCCAGTGGGGAGCATGGTGGGAAGCAGCCTGTCAGGACCCTGTGCTACACAGGCCAGTCAGACTGGAGAAGCCAAGGCCGAGAGAGCACAAGGACGGCATTCTATGGACAGCCAATAAAGGCCCAGGGCAGAAGCATAGGCCCAGCTCTCAGAAATGGGCCTGAGGTGAAACAGACCGCACAGGGGAGAGGAGGACACAGGCAAGTCAGGATGGAGCCAGCAGAGCAGATGAGGGGGCAGGGCCCCGGGGGCAGGGGGAAAGGGGGCTGGAGCACAGAAGGAGGGAGGGAGGGAGGACGAGAAAGGGGGCTGGAGCACAGAAGCAGGGAGGGAGGAGGAGAGGTTAATGGGGATGGAGGGGGGAGGAGGTGGCAGGAGGGGACGAGGCGACAGGGAATAAAGTCAACGGGGAAGTGGCCGCTACAGGACCCCTGCAGGGTGGTGGCAACTGTGAACAAGACACAGCAATAAGGCACTAAGAG
This sequence comes from Dipodomys ordii, assembly GCF_000151885.1. NCBI lineage: Eukaryota > Metazoa > Chordata > Mammalia > Rodentia > Heteromyidae > Dipodomys > Dipodomys ordii. The sequence continues at coordinate 347,420 of NW_012267379.1, forward strand.
CCTGGATCTCTAGTACAGAAACGTCAGCAATTTCCTGCATTTCAAATAACTAATAAAGTCTGCCAAAAGTCCCACCTACCAAGACACACAAAACAAAAAAACCTAAGGGCTATGAGAGCATCTAAATACACCAAATGAGATTCCTACACTACGGATCAATGTTCAGGGACCATATGCAGAACATACTGACATCATACCAGAAAACTGACATCACTAATTCACCTTACCATAAGGTAGACAGTCTTCACGTTTTCCATGCTTAAATATTTGAGCCTGAAAAAGAAGGTGAACATCAAAATGTTATAAATACAAATGTACAGTTTAAAAAAAAATAAACTATCACACCGGGCACTGCTGGCTCAGGCCTGTAATCCTAGCTACTCAGGACGCTGAGATCTGAGGATCACAGTTCAAAGCCAGCCCGGGCAGAAAAGTCTGTGAAACTCTTATCTCCAATAAACCACTAGAAAACCAGAAGTGGTGCTATGGCTCAAGTGGTAGAGCACTAGCCTTGAGCTGAAAAGCTGAGGGACAGAGCCCAGGCCCAGAGTTCAAGCCCCACAACCAACAAAAAATACACAAATAAACTATCACAACAGCGTATTGCATCCTATAGAATTTTCTGTGAACACACATTTCCTAACAGCAAGAGAAGAGAACTACTAGCGATTGAAGAAGGAACCTTCCCACAAGTCCCTTAGAACAAGGGTACAGCTGATGGAGTCAAACCCTCTGAGGGGGATCTGCTCCAAACATGCAGTGTGTAGACTGAGCGAGGCTTCAAGGAGGAAGCAAGAGAGCCTCAGAGAGGTGGAGTTATCTGTGCAAAAGTAAAAATGCCAAGGACTAAACTACCCACACAGCAAACAGCAAGGAGACAAAGGACTCCTTCCTCAAGAGCACTAGTCAAATCGGAAGAGCATCTGCCCCACCCTCACAGGTAACATCCACAGGCCGCAGCCTCTGACAGGGTCGCCCTCCCTGAAACCACAGCTGTTTGCGCATGTGCACCACTCACTGCTCTGCAAGAACTTGCTGGCTGCCACCAAAGAGTGTCCCAGTGAGACTGGGACAGTGGCTCTCACTGGGACAGTAACTCCAGTGGACACTGATTCTCACTGGGTCACTGCAACACCGTGTCCTGACCCGCAGGACTTCAACGAGGGCGGTGAGCCTAAGCGAGAAGGAATGAAGGGACAAGAGACACGAAGAAGGACAGCAAGACGAGGATTCTGATCAAGCTGCCAATTTTTATTTTTTACACAAGGGTATTTATATGCTTGGACTTAGGGCGTGGTGAAAAGGTGGGATTCTGTAAACTCAGCCTCAGGTTGTACCAGTGAGATAGTTAAGCCTATTATGTTTGAGAGGGTCTTGCTGGCACACTGGCTCTCACTGGGTCACTGGGTCTCACTGGACACCAATTCTTACTTTCTGAGTTCTCAGTTGGGAAATTTATTTCCAATTTGATGCCTGGTAGACAAGTGTAATTCTGAGCCTCCAAAACACTTAACCAAAAATTCCTAAGACTTAGTTCATCTACAAAACAGCAAATACATTTTTCCTCTGGGGGACAGTAACTTGAAGCAGAAAAGTCCTTAAGAGCCGGGCGCTAGTGGTTCACGCCTGTAATCCTAGCAACTCAGGAGGTTGAGATCTGAGGATCGCGGTTCAAAGCCAGCCTGGGCAGGGAAGTCGTGAGACTCTTATCTCCAATAAACCACAAGGAAACCGGAAGTGGTGCTGTAGCTCAAGTGGTAGAGCACTCGCCTTGAGCTGAAGAGCTGAGGGACAGTGCTCAGGCCCAGAGTTTAGGCCCCATGACAGAAAGAAAGAAATTACTAAGCCGGGCGCCAGTGGCTCACGCCTGTAATCCTAGCTACTCAGGAGGCTGACATCTGAGGATCGAGGTTCAAAGCCAGCCCGGACAGAAAAGTCCGTGAGACTCTTATCTCCAATAAACCACTCAGAAAACGGGAAGTGGCACTGTGGCTCAAGCAGTAGAGTGTTCACCTTGAGTTGAAGAGCACAGGGACAGCGCCCAGGCCCAGAGTTCAAGCCCCATGACTGACAAAAAAAAAAAAAAAAAGATAGAGTGGAGAAAATTTTGAAAAACAATCTGGCCAGCTAAGAAAAAGTTTAAAGCTGTGAACAAGAAAGACACAGTGGGGGCTGGGAAGGTGGCTCAGTGGCAGAGTGCTTGCCTTGCATTCATGAGGCCCTGGGCTCAATAACTCAGCACCACATAAACAGGAAAAGCTGGAAGTGGCACTGTAGCTCAAGTGGTAGAGCGCTAGCCTTGAGCTGAAGAGCTGAGGGACCGCGCCCAGGCCCAGAGTTCAGGCCCCACAACTCATTCCCCCCCCCCAAAAAGGACACAGTGGCTAAAGTAATTAATGCCATTTATATACTTAGTGCCATTATACTTAGAGGAGGAGTCCAATGCTGTCATAAGTTCTTCAAAAAACTAACAAGCCACTTAATAAAATGAATGCTAGGAAGATGAAACATTCTAAGGGAGAGGGCAAAAGCCACGGGAAGAAGACACTAACAGAGGAAGAAAGGGTGTGCAAACATAGTCGTTATATTTATTGTACATTGTGTAAAAATGGAACTACATAGCTTGGGGGTAGGGATGAGATGGGGAAAGGCAAAGGAAAACAATGCAAGGGTGGCACTGATCTCATAACCTGAATTCTGGAATCAAAACCCCTTTATACAACTACTTAATTAAAAAAATGTATTTTTGCCAGGCACCGGTGGCTCATGCCTATAATCCTAGCTACTCAGGAGTCTGAGATCTGAGGACTGTGGTTCAAAGCCAGCCAGGGCAGGAAAGTCTATGAGCCTCTTATCTCCAACTAAGTGCCAGAAAACCAGCATTGTGGCTCCAGTGGTAGAGCGAGCACCTTGAGGTGAGGAGCTCACAGTGGCGCTGTGGCTCCAGTGGTAGCACTCGCCTTGAGCTGAAGAGCTGAGGGACAGCACCCAGGACCCAGAGTTCAAGCCCCATAACCAACAAAAAACAAAACAAAACACAGTCTCTCACTTTGCCGGGTGCCAGTGGCTCACGCCTGTAATCCTAGCTACTGAGGAGGCTGAGATCTGAGGATCATGGTTCAAAGCCAGCCCAGGCAAAAAAGTCCGTGAGACTCTTATCTCCAATTAACCACCAGAAAACCGGAAATGGCAATGGCGCTGTGGCTCCAGTGGTAGAGTGCTAGCCTTGAGCTGAACTGCTGTGGGACAGCGCCCAGACCCAGAGTTCAAGCCCCAGGACCTGAGGAGAAAAAAGTATAAGCTTATTTGTAAGATTCTCCTTTGAGAGCCTTAGCGGGTATCCGGCTCACACAGGGCCACCTCGGGCAGCACTTTCCTAGGTTCAGCTACCTTGCACTCCAAAGTAGCAATAGTCCAAGAGAGCCAAGCACTTGTAAAGATGATGGCAGAACTTAGATCATCCTAAGAGTTGTGGGGTCATGGAAGCATTCAAATGAAGACCAGGAGCCTAGGCAAAGTGTGGCAGAGTCAGGACCCCTACAGCCAGCCCGAGTCAGGCAATGCAAGAAGATGCAGTGAAGACCCCAGGATGCTGGAAACTGAGTCAGGACTGAGAAACACCTATCCAGGAAAAATGCAAGCAGAGAGAAACTAGTCTGAGAGAGGTCACGTGGGTTACAGAAGGCAAAACCACTGGGTGGAGCTTCCCCAGCCCTTGGCAATCAGAGCAGGCCAACTCCCAGATTTAATTGTGTCTTGCTTTGGTCTTATTCCTCCTTTTCTTCCCTTTGGGAATATTTCATCTGTGTCTTGGTATATTAGAAGCAGGACCTCATAGCGAGGAGTTTTTCTTTAGAAGAGATTTTGAACTTGGACTTTTGAACAATGCTGGAACTGTTAAAATTACGGGGACTCTAAAAGATGGAGTGAATGTATTTTCCATTATGAGATGCCCATAAGCCTTTGGGACAAGAGGTAAATGCTACAGTCTGAATATGAAATGTCCCCCAGGCTCCTATTTAGAACCTCTGGTCCTCAGCATTTGGTACTATTTTGAGAACTTATGTGGGCTCTAAGAGGTGAGGCTCAGCTAGAGGGAATACGTCAGTGGAGGTAGGTCCTTAGGAGGATCTCGTCCCTGGCCCTTTCCTGTCTCACTCTGTTTCTGAGAACGTAAATTGCTCTCCCGCCCCCCAAGATGTACTGAATGCTCTCATACTCTAAGCTAAAATATGTCTTCCTTCTTCAAGTTGTTTCTGTCAGGTATTTGGCCACAGTGACATTAGATGTAACTAATTCAGAGACCAAGTAATTAGCCAAGTGCTCAAGGATCACTGCAAAGCTGGGAGGTGGCAGGAGTGGTGTGAAGGGAGCTAAATCAGCAAGCATGGGGTTGGCAAACTAACAGAAGAAACTGACCAAAGCTGGGTGCTGGTGGCTCACACCTGTCATCCTAGCTACTCAGGAGGCTGAGATCCGAGGATCACGGTTCAAAGCCAGCCTGGGCAGAAAAGTCTGTGATACTCTGATCTCCAATAAACCACTAGAAAACCGGAAGTGGCGCTGTGGCTCAAGCAGTAGAGCGCTCGCCTTGAGCTGAAGAGCCCAGGGACAGCGCCCAGGACCAGAGTTCAAGCCCCAGGACTGACAAAAAAAAAAAAAGCAGAAGAAACTGACCAGCATGACAAAGAGGCGGGTCATGGCGGGGAGGGGGGGAGGGAGCACCCTCAAACTGGCACCATGTAGGCCCTCTCTGGAAGGAAGGTCACATTGGGAAAAACTAATCTTTTAATTGGGACCGAATAAAAAAATGTCACTTTAGCCAGGCACCAGTGGCTTACACCTGTAATCCTAGCTACTCAAGAAGCTGAGATCCGAGGACCTCACTTCAAAGCCAACCTAGGCAGTAAAGTCACTGAGACTCTTATCTCCAGCAAACTACTAAAAAGAAGCCAGGGTCTGGGAAGGTGGCTCAGTGGTAGAGTGCTTGCCTTGCATGCATGAAGCCCTGGATTCCATTCCTCAGCACCACATAAGCAGAAAAAGCCAGAACTGGTGCTATGGCTCAAGTGGTAGAGCGCTAGCCTTGAGCTGAAGAGCTGAGGGACAGCACCCAGGCCCAGAGTTCAGGCCCCATGACCAACACAAAAATAAATAAATAAATAAATAACAAGAAGCCAGAAGTGGAACAAGTAATACAGCATTAGCCATGAACAGGGATATGGACAGCACCCAGGCCCTGAGTTAAAGCCTAGGATGAGCACCAAAAAAAGTCTTTCTAGAGGCTGGGAATATGACAGACCCTGAATACATGCCTAGTATACACAAAGATCCTGGTTTGAGCTCCAATACCTCGAAAAAGAAATTAAAAAAAAAAAGGAGGTATGGACTAGTGACAGACTGTGTGACCTAGGTTCATCCCAAGAATTGTGAAATAAAATTTAAAAATAAGTAGAAAAGTGAGCAAACTTCCTCGTACTCAGCCCAACTGCTAAACAGAGGAGGCAGAACCAGCCAGCCTTTAGCCACTCAGGCTACTGCTGCCTCCCCTAGCCTGTGAAGACACAATGGAAATGCCCACGTCACAGAGCCACTCTGATACCTGACACATGCCTCCTCTCCTTCCACTTTTAAATATATTCACCAGAGACCAGAACACAGAATCTCTCTCTCTCTCTCTCTGGGTCATAAGGCTGAAACTCTGGGCCTGGGTGCTGTCCCTCAGCTCTTCAGCTCAAGGCTAGTGTTCTACCATGTAAGCCACAGTGCCATTTCCGGTTTCCTGGTGGTTAGCTGAAGATAGGAGTCTCATGCACGGACTTTCCTGCCTGGGCTGGCTTTGAACCTCAATCCTCAGATCTCAGCCTCCTGAGTAGTTAGGGTAGGATTACAGGTGTGAGCCGCCGGCCCCTGGCTTTTGTTTTTTTTGGAGGGCGGGGTACTGGGGTTTTAACTCTGACAGTCCCTGAGCTTCTTTTGCTCAAGGCTAGCATTCTACACGACTTGAGCCACAGTGCCGGGGCTTCATGCATGCTAGACAAGCACTCTACCACTGAGCCACATTCCCAGCCCTACCAAGTCAACTTAGACATATTCTTTTTTTGTTCAAGAACTATGCTTCACTAGAGTTGGTTTATGTGAAATACAAATTAAAAGTTAACTTACTTTATATAAATTCAAACATAACGAATACATTTATTTTACAAGTGTTATCTATTTAAAGTGCAAATACCTCTTGAGCAGAAATACTGGGATATTCACATTAGGGTCAGAAAACACCAAAACCCACACCGTTCTCGAACCACTAGGATAAGGAAGTCCACATTATGAGTGAGGAGAAGCTAATTATACTTGGACACCCTGGACAGGGCTGCCTCCTCCAGGTGCTGGATGTCCCACTGAGGTGAGGCTGGGACACAGGCTGTGGGAATGCCAGCCTGGGAGGCACTGACAGGCACCCAGGCATCTTGAAAGGGGAAAAGATGGGGTGTGATCGTACAGGTGCTAAGCCAGGCCATGCTGGTAATGGCCACTTCCTGATTAGCAGGTTACTCTTGCAAATAGACACTTCAAATGGAAACCACAAAGTTACCCTAATCGGCACATTTCCTAGCACTCCTGCAGAGTCCCGCCTCTACCCTAGCAGGTTTCCAGCTTCAGCCACGACACTACCCTGACAGCAATGTAGAAAACATAGGGAAGGAGATGAAAATTGAAAATAAAAGTTGTAGGAAAGCCAAGCACTGTGGCTCACGCCTATATTCCAGTTTGAAGCCAGCCCAGACAGGAAAGTCTATGAGACTTTTATCTCCAATAAACCACTCAGAAAAACCACTCAGAAGTAGCACTGTGTCTCAAGTGGTAGAGCACTAGCCTTAAGAGAAAAAAAGAAAAGAAAAAAAGCCCAGGCCCTGAGTTTAAGCCCCAGGACTGGCATCAAAAGACTAGGTGGGGGAGAGGGAAACAACAGCACTCTAGTCTTCTAGTCTTATTCACTAAATAAAAGAATTTGAGCTGGGCACCAGGGGCTCATGCCTGTAATCTTAACTTTTTAAGAGGCTGAGATCTGAGGGTCACATTCAAAGCCAGACTGAGTAGGAAAGTTCCTAAGATTCTTATCTCCAATTAACCACCAGAAATCTGCAAGTGGCACTGTGGTTCAAAGTAGTAGAGCACTAGCCTTGAGAAGAAAAGATCAGAGACAGTGCCCAGGCTCTTGAGTTCAAGTCCCACAACCACCAAAAAAATCTAAATAAAAGATTATAATTCAGGTAGTGGCAAGTTGTCAGGAGAACATTTCTTAAAACTGGTCACTGGTGCCCTGGCACAGTACACTTGTAACAGTCTCCGCACTGTGGAGACACCAGCCCCTACAGACCTGCATGTGTGCGTGCATCATGTGTACGTGCATGTAGCCGTGTACTCATGCATGCATGCACCCGCCCGCCCGCCCCCACACATACACACTGGCAGCAGAGTCCAGCTGCCCAACACTGCCCAGAGAAAGGGAAACCAACACTACAGAGCTTCACGGTAGAGAACTGCTCTGGAAGTTTCCAGCTGCATCCCCAAGAGGACAGGGTGCACACTCTCAGTACAGTCGTCCCTCGCTGTATCACCATTCACTTATTGTGGCTTCACTAAGGCACACTTTTTAAATATGTAAATAGTCCTCCCTCACCTGTCGCAGGTGTTACATGCCAAAGACACTCACTGTGGGTGAAAACCTGCAAAGCAGCCGTAAATGAACCACAGTATGGTAAGGGAAGACTATCCAACACTGCGACCTCACAGATTTTCACCTGTTGCAGGGGTCTCTGGAACGTAACCCTGCTAGGTAAAGGATCACTGTCTATTCTCAGTATATTCTCTGACATGCAGAGGAAGTCATAAAGTTAGTGATTCTCTAGGAAGGAGCCAGGAGAAAAGAGGGGCAATCATAGGGCAAGGACTTTGTGTATTCCTGTCTTCTCACATAAAGTAAAGAATCGTCCCGCACTCAGGAGGCTGAGGGGAGCATGGCAAGTTCCAGGCCCACCCAGGCTACAACGCAAGGACCACCCACCAGTCCCTCAGTGTCTGTCAGTGCATGGTCTGTGCCGAGAGCAGTGAAACCCCAGACTAATCAGGCAGAAGATGCTCATCGTTTGATTGTCTTAAGAATGCATACTGAGCCATAAAATGGGAGGTGCACTGATTTTCATGGAAGCATAAAGCAGGATCCAACCTAGCCACCTGCTGAAAAGCACAGGCTGCACCAAAGCAATTACACCACCAACAGTTTAGAGAAAATCACCACTCAGGGGAAGCAACCACAAGGTCTGCTTCTGTTGTTCTAGAAACTAGCACAGGGCAAGATATAAACAAAAGAGTTTCTTAGTAATCATCCTAAACCACCACACCTTTAGATTGCTACCCACCCAAGCTGGCTTTTCTGCACTGTGCAAATCAGCTTCCCCTCCCCAGGGCATGCTCTCTAAACCTGGCAAATCATAGGCTGTCAGCCAGTCAGGAGCAAGTTCACCCTGCTGCCAAGCAAGAGGTGCTGGTTTGAGGTTCCCTGAAGGCACTCCCAAACCCAGGCCAAGAAAAGCAACTCCACCCCAGGCCCCTGGAGAAAGGTCCCGCACTCCCGGCCCAGGAGTGACTCACTGGCAGTGTGAAGCCTCTCAGTCCACCTGTCCTCCCCTTGTAGGAAGTAGGTACTGGCCACCCCTGGCACAGATCCACAGAGGTTCTACAACAGCAGCTCATCCATGGAAAGCCCTGTTCTGGACTCTCAGAAAGACCTTACCATACCTATGCCAACCCACAGCAAGAACAAGACATAAGGCAAGCAAGGCTTGCCTGCGTGTCCCAGAGGAAAGCAGCATTCCCACCCCACCAAGACAGGCTCAGCAACAACACTCATCGGCATGGTACACACGAGGGACACGGTTACGCAGAAAAAAATCAACACCCACACAGCCAACTCCCGGCCAGCTCTACCCAGAACACAGTGGGTTCTCGCCCAGACCAGGGAGCTCCTCGTGTCGGTGAGGCCAAAGCCTCACACTGCCATCTCAGAATGAAGTACTACACACAGGCCCTCATGCTTGCCTGCAAGGCCTCTCCCCACAGCACTATAGGAAAGAACTTCCTCTCACAACTGGGAGCCTAGGAGATCACAACTCACAACACATCTACTGGCTTGCAAAATTAAGCCTCTGGAAGGGCCCACAACCCTAAGCTGAAGCTGGGCAGGGAGTGTGACAGCTCAGGGGTGGAGACACCAGCTGCCCTCAGGAACCAGCTCAGGAAGTCGGAGCCTGAGACATCACCTACAAGAGGCAGAAAGAAAGGAACCTCCAGAAATGTGAAACTTAGCCAGAGCTGGTGGCCTGTAATCCTAGCTACTCAGGAGACTAAGATCTGAGGATCACAGTTCAAAGCCAGCCCACGCACAAATGTTCATAACTCTTATCTCCAATAAACCACTCAGGAAACCGGAAGTGGCGCTGTGGCTCAAATGGTTGAGAGCTAGCCTTGAGCTGAAGAACTGAGGGACAGCAGCACCCAGGCCCAGAGTTCAAGACCCAAGACCAACCGAAAAAACAAACACAAAACAAAACAAAAGAAGTGAAACTTAATTGCTGAAGTTGTCTATGGCTGGGATAAGTGGAGTAAATGATTAAAATCAGCAAAGTCTTGCCGGGTGCCAGTGGCTCACACCTGAAATCCCAGCTACTCAGGAGGTTGAGATCTGAGGATCGCAATTTGAAGCCAGCTCAGGCTGAGAAGCTGCATGAGACTCATATCCAATTAACCACTCAAAACCAAGAAGTGGAGCTGTAGTTCAAAATGGTGGAGCACTAGCCTTGAGCAAAAGAGGTCAGGGATAGCATCCAGGCCCTGAGGTCAAGCACACAACCAACAACAACAAAAAGAATCAGTAAGATCCCAGGATGAAAAATGTATTTTTCTTCCCCATTTGGGGCTAAGACTCACTAATACGTGCTTGCCTAGTTGCACAAGACCCTGGGTTTAATCCCCAGCACTGCAAAACTGAATGAATACACACATATATACGTATACACACATACATATGCTAGGTAAGGGCCCCAACTAGAATTGATTATTAACAACAACAAAATCATATGAAATGAGGTCCATGACCTGGAAGGAAAACCACCAGCAGAAAAGACTCTGGGCAACAGGGCAAGGAGAGGGCCCTGCTGTGCCCTGGGGGCACAGCATTCCAGCCCTTCTCAAGTCTACCGGTGTGATTAATACAGTTCGGTTTCTGCCAGGCGCTGGTGGCTCACGCCTGTAATCCTAGCTACTCAGGAGGCTGAGATCTGAGGATCTCGGTTCAAAGCCGCCCAGGCAGGAAAGACCGTGAGACTCCTATCTCCAATAAAGCACCAGAAAACCGGAAGTGGCGCTGTAGCTCAAGTGGTAGAGCGCTAGCCTTGAGCTGAAGAGCTGAGGGACAGCACCCAGGCCCAGAGTTCAGCCCCACGACCGACAAAAAAAAAAAAAAAATACAGTTCGGTTTCTAATGATTTTTAGGTATAAAATAACTATTTCTCAATCAACTGACATATGCCTAGAACACTGGTGGTCACTTCCCACCCACCAGGACCTGAGCGGGTTGGAGGCGCACTCCGCTCAGAAAGGGAGGCCTCTAGCTGTGCCTGCAGAGCTAGGCACTGGGACACGGAGGGAAAAGCAGGTGTGCTCCCAGAAGCAGGCAGACGGGCTCTGGCCCTGAAACTTGACTATGAAAACACACAGATACAAGCCCTGTGTGGAACTAGAGAAAGGAGGTACCCACAGCAAGAAAAAAGTGAGCGGGGAAGGGCTGAAGCCTTGCAACACTACGATACACTGAGGGCCTGCATCTGAGACGCACCAGGGCTCCCAGAGACCCATCAACCATGTACAGCATGCCTCACGGACACCCACAAGCCCGAGTCTGAATAGCCATACTTTTGCTGTGACATGAGACAGCAAAAGTAGCTGGGATGAGCCGGGCGCCGGTGGCTCACGCCTGTCATCCTAGCTACTCAGGAGGCTGAGATCTGAGGATCGCGGTTCAAAGCCAGCCCGGGCAGGAACATCTGTGAGACTCTTGTCTCCAATAAACCACTAGAAAACCGGAAGTGGCGCTATGGCTCAAGTGGTAGAGCGCTAGCCTTGAGCTGAAGAGCTGAGGGACAGCACCCAGGCCCAGAGTTCAAGCCCCACGACCGACACCCCCCAAAGAAAACCGGAAGTGGCGCTGTAGCTCAAGTGGTAGAGCGCTAGCCTTGAGCTGAAGAGCTGAGGGACAGCACCCAGGCCCAGAGTTCAAGCCCCACGACCAACAACAACAAAAAAAAAAAGTAGGGGGGGGGAGGAGAAGGATTGGGATTGGGGGGAGGGGGGAGGCTGGGAAGGGATGTGAAGGGTAAACAAAGGAGGAGGCTGCAATGCTTGGTAAGAAATGTATGCATTATCCTGCCCATGTAATTGTAACCCCTCTGTACAGTATGTTCACAAATAAAATTAAATTAAATTTAAAAAAAAAGTAGCTGGGATATAGGATATACCTGGCAGAAGCTAGCATTCCACAGTGGAGCCCTGCACCACCCACCAGAAGGAACTGGTCCGACACATGGCTCAGCACACAGACCTGTGGCTCACAGACCTGAGAGAGGAGCTGACTTTCAGAACAAGGTATCAGCTACCCCAAGTTCTTCAAGAAAGAACAGAACAATTCCCAGGAGCCAGTTCCCAGGCAATTCTATGATACAGTGAGCAAGCAGCCAAAGGACTGCCAATGAACCAACTTCTGCTAAAGACCAGCTTCTCTGATGAGTGTACCAGTCACAGCTGTACAGGTGCTCACAGGTCCCTCAGCAGTGCTCCTGATGGACAGGAGCGTGAAGACAGTTGTCAGTCACCGAGCATCCCCCAGCCCCCTGGCCTGGCTCACAGGGGCAGGAAGAACCCCTGCCTGTCTTTCCTGAGCCAAAGCCTCAGTATATTCTCTCTGTGGCTCTTTTCCACTCCCTGTCCCTGGATGGTCAGCCCTGGCAGGTCCAGGGAACCTGCCTGATGACCACAGACGAGGGAGCAGAGGGCCACCCTGGCAGACAAGTGCCATGGACCTAACAGGCGGGGAGGGCATGCAGCTGAGGGGTAGATCCACCGATCCAGAGTGGGCCGGCTCCCTGTCCGGTCCAGAGAAGGTTTAGGCAGAGTGGAACAAGGAGCCGGGCTGCAGGGAGACGGCCTGCAGGGGAGGAGGAAGACGACTATGTGAGGCTGACATGCTCTGGTCAGGACAGGGGACCTGAGAGCCAATCCACCAGACAGTGGCATACAAGCACCTCAGTCACACAGGTACTGGTGGCTGAGAGGAACAATTATGGGAATTATCATGGGTTTGGAGGTGTCCTGGTGTACCCACCCAGTCCACAGAACACGGACAGAGATCAAGAAACAAAGGCCAAAGAATTAGGGATGAGAGGTCAACAGCAAAGACCAAGGGGTGTGTGTAAGAGTGTGGGCAGCCCACATCACACACCAATGAACCAGGATGGGCAAGGAGAGGGAGGGCAGTGCAGGGCTGTGGCTCCTGGCCACATGCAGCAGAAGCCACGGAACAGGGCCAGCAGGGAACACTGGCCACCACAGCCAGCAGCGCCACCTCGTCCCACACTGGCAGGCAGGATGAGGAGGAGGAAGCCTGACCTGCCGGGCACTAGTGGCTCACACCTGTGATCCTAGCTACTCACGAGGCTGTGATCTGAGGACTAAGGTTCCAAGCCAGACCCCGCAGGAAAATCTGAGGCTATTATCTCCAACTAATAGCCAAAAAAAAATAGAAGTGGCCAGGCACCAGTGGTTCACATCTGTGATCCAAACTACTCAAGAGGCTGAGATCTGAGGATTGTAGTTTGAAGCCAGACCAGGCAGGAAAAGTCTATAAGACACTTACCTCCAATTAATCACAGAAAAGGCCAAAAGTGGTGCTGTGGCTCAAGTGGTAGGATGCTAGCCTTGTGGAAAAGGAGCCCAGGCCCAGAGTTCACGACCTAGGACTAGCCAAGAAAAAGGGGGGAAAGCCAGAAATGGAGCTATGGCTCAAAGTGGTAGAGCACTAGCCTTGGGCACAAACAAGCTCAAGGACAGAGCCCAGGCTCTGAGTTCAAGACCCAGGACTAACACACACAAAAAATAATACAGTAGGGCTGGGAAGGGGCTCAGTGGTAAAGCGCTTGCCTTGCATTCATGAGGCCCTGGGTTCGATTCCTCAGCACCACATTAGCAAAAAGAAAAAAAGCCCAAAGTGGCGCTGTGGCTCAAGTGGTAGAGCGCTAGCCTTGAGCTGAAGAGCTG
>NW_012267379.1:360837-365008 GCF_000151885.1 Dipodomys ordii
GGCTCAAGTGGTAGAGCGCTAGCCTTGAGCTGAAGAGCTGAGGGACAGCGCCCAGGCCCAGAGTTCAGGCCCACGACCGGACCCAAAAAAAAAAAAAAAAAATACAGTAATTCAATTCTCTCCAAGTGTAGGACCCCTGCTCCAGAGTGTGGCACCACACTGTCCTACAAGACTCACACCCACATAACATGCTGTGACACGAAGTGCAATAGCTATGTAACGTCTACTGAAAGCCATGAACAGTCTGAAAAGGTCTAACTCACGAACCCATGTCCTCTGAACCTGTATCCAGGACAACCTATAAGACAACACAAGGCCTGATGTTCCTGTCCTATTTTCTCTGCCCCAAAGCCTGCCTGAGCACTGTGACTGAAAGTACAACCTGTCCTGGACTCATGAGCGCAGAGTGTCTTGACACAGCAGGGAGCAATCTCCCCAGGAGCCTACAAGAGAACGATGCTGGGCTTGGATGCTCTTTATCTGAAGAGGACTACAGGCTCTAATTGGCCTCCACATATCTCTGAGGCAAGAGAGGTTTGTCACTTCTTTTCCAGATGGAGCAAGGCACCTAGGTCACCGGGACAGGTGAAACACAGGCACGGGCGAAGCACACCCAGAGTCCACGGCCGGGGCCCCCATTAGCCAACCTCCCTACAGCAAGCAGACGAAGTGTAAAACACGTCCCTCCTACCTGCCCAACCTAGGGACCCAGTGTCCTTTAGCCAACACACAAGAAACAAGGAAACCTGTACCTATCTCCTGCAGGTGGCACACAGCAGACGGGGTAAGTGCTATTGGGGGATTTCTCAGGAGCAAACCTGGAGCCCTCTGTATGCTCTACTACTGAGCTACATCTCTAGAAATGATTTTGTCTTTTAACAGACTAATGCGCTGGGAAGGTGCTCAGTGCTAGAGCGCTGGCCTTGCATGCATGAGGCCCTGGGTTCGATTCCTCAGCACCACATAAGCAGAAAAAGCTGGAAGTGGCGCTGTGGCTTAAGTTGAAGAGTGCTAGCCTTGAGCTGAAGAGCTGAGGAACAGCGCCACGACCAACCAATAAAAACAAAAACAAAACAACAACAACAACAAAAAACAGACTAATGCTTTTCTCAATGACAAAGAAATACATGAGCACATACATGAGCACCCCCACTATGAAGGGAGATGTGGTCCATTCAGGTAGCCTTCATTGCCAGCAGTCTGGCTTCAGAAGCCCAGGTGCCTGTCTCTTCCCACTCACCAGAGAGAACAAAGAAAAATCATGTTAGGGCTGGGTATGTGGCTTAGTGGTAGAGCTTGCCTAGAATCCATGAAGCCCTGAGTTCAATTCCTCAGTACCACATAAAACAGAAAAAACTGGAAGTGGTGCTGTGGCTCAAGTGTTAAGAGTGCTAGCCTTGGGCAAAAGAAGCTATGGGACAGTGCCGAAGCCTTGAGTTCAAGCCCCAGGTCCAGCAAATAGGAAGAAAGGGGAAAAAAGGAGGAGGAGGAGGCAGAGGAGGAGGAGGAGAGGTAGAAGAGGAAGAGGGAGGGAGGGAGGGAGGGAGGGAGGATCGATCGTATTAGACTGGAATCACAGTGGGAAAACCATAGGAGCCATCAAGTGAGCAGAGTGAGAAAACTCACTCAAACGACAATTTTTATTTTTAGTAATTGTTTCCCTTCCTTGAATCTCCTCAATTTGCATTTAAACCTAATGCCCAAAATGGGGCTGAACAAAAGGGTGTTGTACAAAACAAGGTAAAGAGCACCACGGGGACACCAGTAAGGTAGAGTTGCCAAGCACTTGTTTCCCTCCCAGAGGAGCCAAGAGGCCGGTGCTTCAAGGGAAATAAAACCAACCCTAGTTTCGATGGGACTTGTTCAGGGTTCACCTGTTTCGCCTAACCCACACTAATGAACAGGTGGATAAAAACGGAGCCAACTGCATCAAAGGAGACATGCAATCCTGAAGCACAATACACCTGCAAGTTTCATCATGCACAGGATACCCAGCCCTCCGCCCGTGGTGAAACCCGCTCCGCCGCTGAGCACTCAGCACTTCCTCTGCCCTGGAGCCTCCACAGACCCTCCAACAGAGAAGGGGAAGCACATGCTGACGCTGGAAAGACTCAGGCTTCCTAGAAGCAGCGTCCAGGACCTTCGCCTTCAGAAGGTGCTGGACGGGATTTGCCCACACTGGGAGCCATGGGAGGTCGGCCGCCAAAGCTGTTGCACCACAGCAGTTTCATTCATCTACTTCCCAGGATTTCAGCTGTCTGCGTCAGACAATTGCTCACCATAGCCCAGGGCAAATCTCTCCAGATAGAACCGAGGTGCTGTTGCCAAACCGCCTCAGTGTTCTGTCCCAAACCCCCTCCTCTGTCAACACAGGCCAGGCTGGGGGACAAGCCCCTGGAACTTTCTCATACCTCGGGAGAAAGGAAAAAAGAAAACTTCTCTCCTCTTGATGTGGAATTTGGAGATATGCAAATAAAAAGCACCCCCCCCCCACCACTATCTGACTGGTTTAACTCCACTATACTGTGAGCAAGGACAAACAGGAAGCTTGCCTGTTCTTGGGTGTCAGCGCAATCTGTGCTCACAGGAGAAGGCAGAAACAGAAAACAGAGGACCAAAAAGGGGAAAAACAGCGGGGCACTGGACACAGCCCAAGCAAGAAGGTCCACGAGAGTCTTACCTCCAATTAAACACCCAAAAAAGCTGGAAGTAGAGCTGTGGCTAAGTGGTGGGGTGTTAGCCTGGGCTCAGAGACAGAGTCTAGGCCCTGGGTTCAAGCCCCAAGACTGGCGGCAAGAGGGGGCGGCCCTGAAAAAGAAGCTGTGGGCAGAACTGGAAGCAAAGTGACCACCACAACCTCTACACGCCAGGAAGGGCTGCGAGGCTCAAGGACGCGTTCAAAAGCAACAGCTAGGATCATTTCAGTCTTCCAAGTGACCTGAACATGGCAGGCCACAACAGTCTCGCCTGGGTGAGCCATGCGCTGACTGTGCCAGCCCAGGGGGGCAGAGCCAAGGGGGAAAACTCGGAGGCCGGACTAACGCCTGTAGAAAACCCTAGAAGCCCCACAAGAAGGCCGAATGTGGTAGTGCAGGCCTGAAATCTAAGCACCCAGGAGGGCGAGGTAGGCTGATGATGAGTTTAAGGCCAGCTGAAGTCCACAGCAAGACCCTGCTAAAAACAAAATGATGTCATGGCAAAGGTGATCTAAAACAATGAATCACCTGAGGTCAACCAAGCCTGTCCCCCCTCCCAGCCACCCTACCAGGCAGCAACCACACTCTGAAGAGCCACCGGGATCAACAGGCTCAGGTTACACTTTTGTCTTCTCCATTGTTCTCTTAAGACTTTTCAAGAAGACTCCTGCCAAAACCTTAAGGACCCGCTTAGCCCCATACCTTCAATTAAACACCACCCTTACCAGAATAACCCAAACCCTAAATGCACACTCCCTCAGGCCCACCTCAGTGAGCACCGTGACCTCCACGCCAGCCGCCAGCCGCCAGCCGCCAGCCGCCAGCCGCCTCCATCCCTCCCCAGGAGCAGCTCACTGAAAGTCACTACAAATTCCTCCTGAAACACCCCACAGGCCACGGAACAAGAACCTTCCGGGTCACGGCTGTGCATTTGTACTTGAGAAGCCCCACATTTCATTGATGTGGCAGGTATGCAGCCATATTATTTTTAAAGACTTCAGAAACAAATACTGTTTTTGAAAACAGCCTTGGGCTGAGAATATGGCTTGGTGGTAGAGTGCTTGCCTAGCAGTCATGAGACCCTGGGTTCGATTCCTCAGTACCACACACACACACACACACACCACACACACACCATACCACACACACATCACACACACACCACACATCACACACACACACCACACACACACCATACCACACACACATCACACACACACACACACACACATCACACACACACCATACCACACACACATCACACACACACACCACACACACACACCACACACACACACCCATCACACACACACATCACACACATCACACATCACACACACACATACCACACATCACACACACACCACACATCACACACACCACACACACACCACACACACATCACACACACACCACACACACATCACACACACCACACACACACACACCACACACACATCACACACACCACACAC
>NW_012267379.1:365947-374315 GCF_000151885.1 Dipodomys ordii
ACCACACACACACACACACACACCACACACCAGCCTGTATCAGTGACTCATGCTACTTAAGTGGCAGAAAAACCCCTAAGACCCCTTTCTTAAAAGGAGCTGGATACAATAGTGTACCTGTTTACGAAGGGAGAGACACTATATCAAAAATAACCAGCAAAAACCAGAGTAGAGGTATGGCTGAAAGGTAAAAGTACCCACTAGCAAGAGCAAGGACCTGAATTCAAATTCCAATATTGGGGGGAACAGAGGGGACAACTATTGTAAGTATAATCCAGTAACAGAGGGCTTGCCTAGCACACAGGGCCCTGGTTTGATTCCTGGCACCAAACAAAAAAAAAAAGAAAAAGGAAAGTATGAACTGGGGGTAATGGGAAAACTTAGCCCTACTATCTACTGTTTGAGCTTTAGTACCATAAAAACTAAAAAATAGATGAATACATCAATACTGTTACATGCCCAAGGGAATTGAAAATACAAGCTTAAACCAAAACTTGTGCATAAAAGCTTCTATCAGGGGCTGGGAAGGTGGCTCAGTGGTAGAGCGCTTGCCTTGCATGCCTGAGGCTCTGGGTTCGATTCCTCAGCACCACATAAGCAAAAAGAAAAAAGCTAGAAGTGGCGCTGTGGCTCAAGTGGTAGAGCGCTAGCCTTGAGCTGAAGAGCTGAGGGACAGCGCCCAGGACCAGAGTTCAAGCCCCACGACCGGCCCCAAAAAAAAAAAAAAAAAAAAGCTCAGAAACTGGAATATTATCTGACCATAAACAGAAGCAGAGCACTGACACACGCCACGTGGTGGGTCAACACTAAGACCACTACGCTCAGTCTCAAAAGCCAGATAGCAGAGGCCACACCCTGGAGTCTCCAGGCATGAAATGTCTAGAACAGACAACTCCAAGGCCCGGCACCGGTAGTAGCCTCGGGGGCTGTGGAGAGCTTCGTGTTGCAAAGCCTTGTAAACATGTAAAATGACTAAACTTTTCACATGAAGAGGCAAAATGTTCCTGGCATATAAATAAACATCTTCATGTGAATCACATCTTAATTTGTTTATTTCCTTACTTTTTATGAAGCTGGGGATGGAGCCCAGCAACTCCCTAACTCATGGTTTCCTCTTGTTTTTTGTTTGGTGCTAGGGATCAAACTCAAGGCCTTGCTGTGTTAAAAGGGACACAGAAAAAAGGAGGCATTTCCCACGTTTCTTTCTGACATGTTTTGAATGACAGTTCCCTGAGGACAAGAGTGATATGGATTAAGAAGAAACTGCACTCGAACATTCCTCTCTCCGTGGCCCTGACACTCAAGGGCCTGACGGTGCTACCGGGATCCAGCAAGCCACGCTGCCCAGAAGCCTGTCCGCCCCGGGTGACCAGCCCAGCACTGGCCTGCTCCCCCCACCCAGCCCTCATGTGCCCTCCACCCCGCATCAGCCCAACATCACCATCTGCATGGTGAGGCAGGTGGGCAGGCACAGACAGACACCTGCATTCACAGATTACCTGCATTCACACAGGCCCCACAAGGCCCTGCTCTCCTAAGTGAGCTGTCGGCATCCTCAGCCTCCGAGACAAGGACAAGAATAAATTTCAACCACTGCGAATAAAAGGAGCAGGACCAGGTGCTAACTCTGGAGCCCACATCCCCAAAGACCCTGTCCACACTTTCCAAAAAGAAGGCTGGTTCCTGAGCTCAGGCCCCAGGAGGTCCTCTCCACTCTCTCAAGGATGCTAACCAGGGAGATTCCTAGCAACAGCTGCCCAGGCTGCACCTCTTCTGTGGAATTCACACTAGATATTTTCTCCTCGTCAGCACTTCAATGCCACACAACAAACAAGCAAAGCAAAAGATCAGCAAGAGGCAGGGCATGAGGCGCCTGGTAGGTGCCAAGACCCATGTTTAAACAATGATGCTAAAAAGACCGAAACCCACTCATCTGGACAAAATCAGAGCTCAAACCCTAACTTCAAAGCCCTCCTTCACTAGGGCTGGCTCTAATCACTGTGTGCTGTAACAAAATTAAGCAGGAAGAAACTGAAGGCCTACACCTCCATGGGCAACACCGCCCTCTGGTGGCAGCCTGAGACTCCACAGCGTTCATTTTTGCAGAAGTCTAGCTCAAGGCACACAGCAGTGGGAAAAACTATACTGCCCCAAGGGGCAGATGACTCCCACCATGCTCCAGTCACTTCAGCAGAGAATTCCAAATCACTACATTCTGGGTCCAGTGCAAGTGCTGACCCTGGCGTCCCCACACCCTGTCCCTCCACGTGGTCCTCACCAGAGCTTGCAGCGTCCCATCGGTGGCAATGATGCCCTCTGCAGTCTGGAAGGAGCGGGCCAAGGTGCACAGGCTCCAATCCAGGAAGCTAGCCATCTTCCTCTCTCTGACATCAGGACGGGTGATAAACCTGCCAAAGCGAACAGAATCACAAGCTCAACAAGCCTCCACCACCAAAAGTGCACCATGTCCAACTGCCCACCCGCCCCGCCTGGGCCCTGGGCAGCCTCTAAGTTGTGCTGTCACACTGTATGCAGGCGGGCAGCCCCTACGCAGGCTCCTTCACAGCTCCTCTTTCTCCAGAAGACCAAATCCTGCCCACGGTCCCAGCAGCTAATTCTCCACCAGGATCTCCCAGACACACACAGGCCTCCCTGCTCTGCCTCCTCCTATCTGGTCCCCAACTCATCTCCCATCCTCCTAGGCCACCACAGCTGAGAAGGGCCTCTAAACTATCCCCTTCCACCTCAGGACACACCCCAGCAACCTGGCCCAGAACCAACCTAGCCCAAAGACCTGTCTCCAGAGCAACCACCACGAGCCCCTTTCCTTTCCCTCTCCCAGCCCTGTATCCTCCCACCCAACACTCACCCTCCAGCCCCTAAACCAGGCCCCGGCACTCCTCACTCTTCCCGCAGCTCCCATGACAGTGCCCCTCTCTGTGGCGCAGTGATTCAGGCCTGACTTTACCACTCAAGAACAAAGCCCCATCTTTCCAAGGCTGATACTGAAACAGCAAGCCACAGAAGGACAGAAGGACACGGCCGGAGAAAGTGCCGTGCCCCCACACCCAGCACAGGCAGTGATAACCCGGAGGGGCCTACAATGGAGAGCTGGGCAAGAAGAGCGATCGCTATCTGCAGTGGGAAACTGCGGTCCCCAGAAGCAAGAAGAGCATGGCCCAGGGCGGGAAGGGGCTAAGCGGGTGCTAAGAACACCGAGGAGCAAGGTCAGTCAGGTAGCACAGGTGGCCAGGGCAGGCAAGCTGAGCCAGGCAGCAGGTCTGACCAGTGTCCTCACTACACTTCCAGGACACTCGACTAGAAGGGAGATGTGGAGGTGCCGACACATGACTGGTGATTCCTCTTCAATGGTGGGGCCATCTCCAGAGAAGCGTTCCATGTGGAGACTCTACATGCAGTACACACTGGAGAGCTCCACGGTGCCCCATGCAGTGTGCGAGGACTGGAGCTACCAGTCCATGACGCTGGCTCTCCTCCAGCTCTGGCCATCTCCACTGGGACCTAAGCGTAAGTCACCCCTCCGCCAGTCCTCCTCCCCATCCTGTGTCTGACCTGATCAGCTGGCCTGCGCAAGAGCTGCCTCCATACTGGCTTGGTGACAAGTCTCCTCACGCATACAACCACATTACTGTGGTCTATTTCTCAGCAGAGCATAGTGAGCAGACATAGACACCTGGCATTCCGCATCCCGTGAACCTGCCTCCATTCACATATGTATATATGCACAGCCAAACATGGTGGCAAGTGCCTAGAATCCTAGAATTTGGAAGACTTAAAACAAGAGGATCAAGGCCGGGCACTGGTGGTTCACGCCTATAATCCTAGCTACTCAGGAGGCTGAGATCTGAGGATCGAGGTTCAAAGCCAGCCCAGGCAGGAGAGACAGTGAGACTCCTATCTCCAATAAACCACTAGAAAACCGGAAGTGGCGCTGTGGTTCAAGCGGTAGAGTGCTCATCTTGAGCTGAAGAGCTGAGGGACAGCGCCCAGGCCCAGAGTTCAAGCCCCACAACCAACAAAAAGAAAAAAAGAAACAAGTGCAGTTCCGAAGCCTCAGGCAGAACATGATATTCAAAGCAGGCGCCAGAGGGGGCAGCAGCATTAGAAGTGACCCCACACGGTAGGTAAACACCCTTCACGTCCCCCAACAAGACAACAAGTGGACACAGGAGACAAGCAGAGACCACACTGGTAACACTCTAAGGCCCAGAAACTCCCACAAACACTCATCTCGGCAGCAGCTGTCTCTTTTAACACTTTCTCATCTCGGCACTAGATGGCGTTGAAGCCTGTCTCAGCAATGACCAGCCCAAGGCTGGAAAAAATATGTTGTAGATTCCTCTCCTTGGAAGAGGCTCATGTGGTAGCATGCGCCTGGCATCCCAGCTATGGTAGGAAGATCAGGCAAAAAGGGAGATCCTACCCCAAAATAACAAGTGCAAATAGGGGCTGGAGTCATGGCTCAGCAGAAGTGCCTGCCAAGCAAGCTCAAGGCCCAGAGTTCAGTATTGTCAAAAAAAAAGAAGAGTAACAATTCACAATGCACACATTATTTTATACAAATGATATGCTAAGAAAAAAAAAAGGAAAGAACTAGGAAAAATAAAAACAAAACAAGCCAGGCACAGGTGTGGCTCACACCTATAATCCTAGCTACTGAAGAGACTGAGATCTGAGGACCACAGTTCAAAGCCAGCCTGGGCAAAAAAGTTCTTGAGACTCTTATTGGTGCTATGGCACCAATAAGGCTAGCCTTGGGCACAAAGACGCTCAGGGATAGCACCGGGCCCTGAGTTCAAGCCCCAGGACAGGCAAAAAAGATAAGATACATACCACCTTTTACTTGACAAAGTTGGTAAACATTTATGAGGTCCCACTCTAGTAAATAAAGGAAACAGGGCCCTTCAGTTTATTCAATCTTTGTAATAATTGAATCTCAAACCCATATAATTCTTCACTCCACAAGTAGGAATTCATCCCAAGGAGCTTTATGTGGAATATTCAAGACAGTAGTGTTTATTCTTAATAGCCACACTATGGAAAGTGTAATCCTAGCTACTCAGGAGATCTGAGGACTGAGGTTCTAAACTAGCACCAGCAGTAAAGTCCAAGAGAATCTTATCTCCAATTAACCACCAGAAAACAGGAAGTGGTCGGGTGCAGGTGGCTCACACCTATAATCCTAGCTACCCAGGAGGCTGAGATCTGAGGATCTCGGTTCAAAGCCAGCCCGGGCAGGAAAGTCCGTGAGACTGTGATCTCCAATAAACCACTAGAAAACCGGAAGTGGTGCTGTGGCTCAAGCCCCATGACTGACAAAAAATAAATAAGTAAATAAATGGACTTGTTTAAAAAAATATTTTACAAATAATTGATACCAATTTAAAAAATAATTTTAGCCAGGCACTGAAGAGCTGAGGCACAGCGCCCAGACCCAGAGTTCAAGGTATACAACTGGAAAAATATAATAATAATAAAAGTTTTTTTTAAAGAAGAATGCTAATCTTACTAACAAATTGAGAAAGGTAGCCATCTTTGTATGCTACCCACAGAGCACTGATATCCGATGCCACAGCAGAAGATGGAGTGCAGCAACCTGACACGCAGGCAGGGGACCGATGCAGGCAGCTGTGCGCAGGGTATGGGAGCACATGTGGGTTTCATGCTCCAAACACAGGCTTCCTGTTACGTTTGAATCTGAAGAGTTCCCAAACTCCTGCGTTCATCTGTGTGCGTGCAGGCGCACTCAGGCTAGACCTGAGGGGGACTCACGTGCTCACTTGGTTTTTCACCCTGGACTGTCACTGTACCACTACAGCCATAGCTCCACTTCCAGCTTTTCTTTTTTGGCTAGATCATAGGCCTGGGTGCTGTTCCTGAGCTTCTTTTGGCTCAAGACTAGTGCTCTACCACTTGAGCCACAGCACCACTTCCAGCTTTTTATGTGTTACTGAGGAATCAAACCCAGGGCCTCAAGCATGCGAGGCAAGCACTATACCACTGAGCCACCTTCCCAGCCCCACTTCTAGCCTTCTTTTTAGTCAGTCATAGGGCTTGAACTCTGGGCTTGGGCGCTGTCCCTGCGCTCTTCAGCTCAAGGCCAGTGCTCTACTGCTTGGGCCACAGCAGCACTTCCGGTTTTCTAGTGGTTTATTGGGTAAGAGTCTCACAGACTTTCCTGCCCAGGCTGGCTTTGAACCGTGATCCTCAGATCTCAGCCTCCTGAGAATAACTAGAATTACAGGCGTGAGCCACCAGGGCCCAGCTCATGTCCAGCTTTTTGATGGTTAGTTGCAAGTAAGAGTTTCCCAGAGTTTTCTGCCCTGACTGGCTTCAAACTATAATCTTCAGATCTCAGACGTCTGAGTAGCTAGGATTATAGTTGTAAGCCAAAAGTGACCAGCTTACATGCTAAATTAAGGCTGAGTTGTCAGCTGACAGGCCTGTGGAAGTGACTGGTTCTGGTTTTACCATGGATCAGATGGCATTGTTGGCGGCAGGGCGGGGCCTTGTGGAGGCAGGTCACTCATTGGGTGTCCCCTGGAAAAGCTATGTCTTGTTCTTGGCCCCTTCCTGTTCCCATTTCCTGGCCACCATGAGGTAAGCTGCTCGGCTCAAGCTTTCCCGTCCACCCTGTGGTTCTGCCTCATCACTGGTCCCAAAACAATGGAACCAACCAAGTGAAGCCTCTGAAACAGCAAACCAAAATAAACTTCTCCTCTTCTAAGCCGATTTTATCTTCAAGTGCTTTGTCACAATGACAAGAAGTGACTACCACACCCTTATAATGACAGCAAACCTGTAATTTTTTGGTTCATAATAAAGCAGAGAGCAGCCTCTACTGGTAGGTTTCTTCTTTTTCTCTGTGGTGGGGGGGAGGGGCTTAAACTCAAAGCCTGGGTGACCCTGAGCCTCTCTGGGGGGGGGGGGGCCTTAAACTCAGAGCCTGGGTGACCCTGAGCCTCTCTGTGCTCAAGGCAGTTTTCTACCACAACACCACTTCCAGTTTTTGAGTGAGTGGCTAATTGGAGATGAGTCTCAGGGGAACTTTTCTGCCCAGGCTGGCTTCGAATCCCAATCCTCAGATCTCAGCCTCCTAAGTAGACAGGATTACAGGCCTGAGCCACCGGTGCCCATCAGCCAGTGAGTTTCTACCTCCCAGGTGAGGGGTCCAGAAGAAGCAGCCTCATCTGTTCCAGGCATCAAAGTGCACCTGGCTCTCACATCTCAGGCCCATCCTCACGGCTGGACCATGCATTCCCGAGCACAGGACTTCCGACTGCTCTAAAAAAGCAAGCATCTCTTACCATTGCAGAGGTGGCCACAGAAAGACACAGCTGTACCCAAGCTGTTCTCCCCTCAGGCAAGGTGCCAACTATTTTCCCAGTCAGAACAACCACAAGCCATTATGGCTTTCACCAACACAGCAGCAGAAAAAACTGCCAAAGCTTCTAACTCATTTCATCATGCAAGTATTTAAAACAATAGCATTGTTGTGACTGGGAAGGTGGCTCAGTGGTAGAGCGCTTGCCTTGTATGCATGAGGTCCTGGGTTCAATTCCTCAGCACCATGTAAGCAGAAAAAGCTGGAAGTGGTGCTGTGACTCAAGTGGTAGAATGCTAGCCTTGAACTGAAGAGTTGAAGGACAGTGCCCAGGCCCAGAGTTCATGCCCCATGACCGACAAAAAAAAAAAAAGCATTCCCAATTTAACAAAACGGGTGTTTCACAAAACACGCATCTTTGTCACCTTTTAGAATCTCCCAGGCAGGCTGTGTTGACCATCTCACCCTGACCCAGCAGAGAAGCCATCTTCCCCTCTCCATGTTTATTTTCCCCTATACGGGAAGGCCTGGTTTCCCTTTTTTTCCCCTTATTTTTCAATGCTGCAATAAGACTGAGGGCCTTGTACATATTAGGTGACTGTGCCACTGCCAAGCTACATCTCATTGTTGTGTGTGTGAGACAGACTAAGACTGAGAGACAGACAGACAGACACTGGGCCTCAAACTCAGCATCGACACTTTATGTTCAGCGGCAGGCACCAGACCATCTGAGTCATACCTGTAACCCCTACACCCCTTTCCTGGGGCTTGAACTAAGGGCCTGAGTGTTGTACCACAGTCTGTTTTTTTCCTTAACACTAGTGGTCTACCACCTCGGCCACAACTTGACTTCAGGCTTTTGGAGGTGAGACAGAAGTCTCACAGACTTTCCTGACCAGGGTTACTTCAAACTATAATCCTTAGGAAGTGGCGCTGTAGCTCAAGTGGTAGAGCGCTCGCCTTGAGCTGAAGAGCTGAGGGACAGCGCCCAGGCCCAGAGTTCAAGCCCCACGACCGACAAAA
>NW_012267379.1:376135-379559 GCF_000151885.1 Dipodomys ordii
GGTAGAGCGCTAGCCTTGAGCTGAAGAGCTGAGGGACAGCGCCCAGGACCAGAGTTCAGGCCCCACGACCAGACCTCCCAAAAAATAAAAAATAAATAAAAATAAAAGGTAAAACTCTCTGTGGGCACCAGTGACTTTCACCTATAATCCTAGTTACTCAGGAGGGTACTGAGGATCTAGTTCAAAGCCAGCCTGAGCAAGAAAGTCCATGAGACTCTTCAATAAACTACCAAAAACCTGGAAGTAGAGCTGTGGTGTCCTTGAGCAAAAAACCTCAAGGATAGCACTCTGGCTCTGAGTTCAAGCCCCAGGACTGGCACATACATGCATACACAAACACGCACAGGCATGCACACGCACGCGCGCACACACACACACACACACACGGCAGGGTGGTATGAACCTATCATCTTTGCTATGGTCAGAAGCATAAATTAGGAGGACCAAGCTCCACACCAGCTCATTTGGGGGAAGAAAAAAAAAAAAAGAGATCTATTCAAGTGGCTGAGTGCCTACCTAGCAAGCTTGAGGCTCCCAAGTTTAAAAACAGACAGAGCTAGGAATGACAGTACAGGCACGTAACTCCAATACTCCAGATGCTAAAGCAAAGGAAGCATGAGTTCAAGGCCAGCTGGGCTACAAAGCAAAATCCTAACTCTGAAGGGAAAAAAAAAAGAAGCCAGGCACCAGTGGCTCATGCCTGTAATTCTAGCTACTCGGGAGGCTGAGACCTAGTTCAAAGCCAGCCCTGGAGGCAAAATCTGTGAGACTCTTATCTGCAATAAACCACCAGAAAACCATAAGTGGCACTGCGGCTCAAGTGGTAGTGGTAGAGCTGAAGAGCTGAGGGACAGCGCCCAGGCCCAGAGTTCAAGTCCCACGACCAGAAAAAAAAAAGGGGGGGGAATTACAAAGCACCAAGATAAAACAGGAGGAGGCCAGAGAACAGAGCGGCCTGCAAGGAGCAGAACCAGAAGGATTTGGGGTGACACTCACCTCATGATCTTTAGGGTTCTGATCTGTGAACATATCTAACACAGACTGTACATCAGCTACTTCATGAGGAAATAAACGAAGAAATATTTTATATCCTCGAACCTACCAAATACAATTAAAATTTGTATTAGGATGGGTGCCAGTGGCTCATATCTATAATCCTAGCTAAAGGAAGAGGAAAGAGAAGAGGAAAAAGAAAGAAGAACAAAGAAGGGAGAAGGGTAATAGAGAAGAAAGGAAAGTGGGAAGGGGAGGAGAGAGGAAGGAATAAGAAGGGGGACAGAAAAGGGAAAAGAAAATACAGGGGAGTAAAATTATCTCTTTCCTCTCACCAAAGAGATCCACCCAAGGATCAGAAAGAATTGTCACATTACTGTAATACAACTTGGTAAAGACCAAAGAAACAAGAAACAATCTTTCTTCCTGTTTATTCATTAAGTATGGTTTGTTCCAAAATGATAAACTTTATTGTGCTCATCAGAAATACAGATAGGCTGCAGCAAAGCCAAAACTTCTTCTACCTTGTTTGTAGACTATCCTCTGGACCCAGAAACCTCAGAGGTGTTCCTGTTCACACTTCTGAAGAACACCCAGTTTCTCTCGTCAGACAAGAACTTGTTCTTGGTACGGTAAATGGTGTACCCCAAGCACTACCTATCCCCCCACAGCCCAGTACACAACATCATCTGAGGCCTACAAAGAAGGCAGAGCACCAACCTGAGACCTCCTTCCTCAGAACCTGCATGCAGTGCAGCTGATTTCTAGAAGCTCATCTGCATGCTAAAGTGGGAGAAGCACCAAGCTTTTCTCCTTTTTCCTTGAGAAAACCTTTAGGTTCTATCTGAAGGAGTCTCCCCTCCCCATCCCCCAACTCCAGCACTAAGACCTAATTCCTCAATAAATGTTCAAAAGAGAGAATAAAACCTATAATGTCTGAGAACCATACTTCCTAAGAATTAACATTTTAGAGAGTAACTTCTGAGCCAAGATGTAAATAAAGTGTCTGTCACTCTGTAACTGCTACACAAATGTTACCTTGGTGATGATGTAAAGAAACTTAAACGCCAGGTTTTTGAGGGAAGTTGGAGAAGTCTTATCTTGTACTATGTCCAACAGCAAGTTCATCATCCACTCTACAGAAAAAGATATCAAACATTGGCTATAAAGTTAAACATCAATATATTGAAACAAAATACCAAAATAAAGAAGGTTTTATTGAGAGCATATGAATGGGCCAACTTAGTAAGCCTGTATAACCAAGTACCAATAGCACGAAAGGTCAAAAGATGCTCCCTTTGGTATTTCTAAAGGGTCTGCACCTCATACAACATTTGTTCCCATTTCGAAAATGGAAAAAACAAAAATTGATGTATTTTATACAACACATCTGGCTTGAATGTGTGTGTTAAAAGGAAAAAAACAAAAAATGGAGAGAGGAGTCACAGAGGGCTCAGAAATGTCCCCTACCCTGGTTTAGAACCGAGCACAAAGAAAGGGGTCATCATGTAGGGTCGTGAGTGTCTGTCCAAAGGGAGGCCACAGTCAGCGATCCCCTGTTGAAAGAGGTGCCATGTTCAGAGTCCAGTGCAGGGAGAGCAGTCACACAGCATGAGCCCAGTATGGGAACAAGGGTCATTCAGGATTCTACCATCTACTATCCACAAAGCCAGGTTTAGAGCACAGCACCCAGAAGGGGGTCCGCTCTGGCAGTTCTGAGTTCTGCTGCTGAACTCAGCCACCACAAACTAAGAGGAGCAGAAAGGCGTTCAAAACTAGTGCTCACGCCTATAATCCTAGCTACTCAGGAGGCTGAGAGCTGAGCATCGCGGTTCAAAGCCAGCCCAGGCAGGAAGGTCCATAAGACTCTTATCTCCTACTAACCACCGGAAAACCAGAAGTGACGCTGTGGCTCAAGTGGTAGAGCACTAGCCTTGAGCTGAAGAGCTGAGGGACAGCGCCCAGGCCCTGAGTTCAAGCCCATGACCAACAAAAAAAAAGGGGGGGGGGGCTTGAAGAGACTGAGTTAGCTGGTATTTGCAGATCATGTCTCAAAGGCAAAGCTACACACCACATAAGCTCCAGAAGTCTGCTGAAGCCCAGGAACCATAGATCATAGCTCAGTCTTCACAAACACAGGGTAGCCCACAGGGCTGGTGAAGGAACAAATCAAATACCAGGGAGAGCTGAGGAAACAGCTCTCCCACAGCCCATGTGCTATGATATTCCAAAAAGGCCACCTTTTCTAGATAAGACTAAGTTAGAGAAAACTAGAAGGAACACTGCCCTCACAAAGCCTAGAAAGTGGGCTGGGAAGGTGGCTCAGTGGTACAGTGCTTGCCTTGCATGCATGAGGCCCTGGGTTCGATTCCTCAGCACCACATAAGCAAAAAGAAAAAAGCCAGAAGTGGTGCTGTGGCTCAAGTGGTAG
>NW_012267379.1:379609-381859 GCF_000151885.1 Dipodomys ordii
GGTAGAGCGCTAGCCTTGAGCTGAAGGGCTGAGGGACAGCGCCCAGACCCAGAGTTCAGGCCCCATCACCGGACCCAAAAAAAAAAAAACCCAAAAACCATACAATTACAGAGTTTTAAAACAGCACCTCAGAGTACTGAAAGAGTGTGATTCCCGAGGTGGGAACAAACACAGATCAGTAAGACTGTTGTAAGTAGCACTACCAACCCCCTTACTCAAGCAACAACAGCTATAGGTCACAGAGTTCAACCCCCAGGACTGCCAGGAGTAGTCAAAAAAGTAAAAGGTTGCTGGGCGCCGGTGCTCACGCCTGTCATCCTAGCTTCTCAGGAGGCTGAGATCTGAGGATTGCGACTCAAAGTCAGCCTGGGCAGGGACGTCCATGAGACTCTTTTCTCTAATTAACAACCAAATGTTAGAAGTGGAGCTGTGGCTCAAGTGATAGAGCCTTAAGCAGAAGCAGCTCAGGGACAGCACCCAGGCCTGAGTTCAAGCCCCACAACTGACAAAAATGAGTACTTATAATTATATATATATACATATATATATATCATAAAGCAATAAAACAAAAATGACTACAAAAAGGAACATCTAAAGATACTAATGAAACAGAAGTCTCAAAATGAGAGGTTAATATATTTTAGAAGTGAACACAAATTTAAAATATATTTCAAACAGCAGGAGCCACAATATCCAATGCAGAAAAAAATAAAGTCTAAGCATACTACCAAAGGGAAATACAAAAGGTAGCACAGACAGTTTTGACAATCCAAATATTGTTGAAACATCACAGGTAGCACATACTGTTCCTTACACTGAAAGGCAAAAGCAAGGCAATGTGGGACATAAGATAAAGGACCAGCAGCTGTGACCATCATTCCCATCTTCTAAAGAATCCATTTCCCAGATGAGCTGTAAAAATTGCTCAGCACTGTGGGTAGCACACAGTAAGCATCCCATTCTGCACTCCATTACACAGAGGTCCCAGCAATAAAGGAAGTGAAACAGCACCTTTGCCTCTTGAACAGTGACTATGTGTGTCCTATGAGGACTACCAGGAACCCAAGATCCACTAGACGAGGCCTGGGGCACCCACTGCCTTGCACCCTCCACCCAGACAGACATCCGTCAGTCACTCCCTACAACCAGCCCTTCCCAAGACCCCATCTTCTGTGTGGTAAAGCATAAAGAGTCTGCAAGGGAACCGAACCCCTCAGAGCATGCAGCCACACAGTAGGGTCTAAAGAAGGCCAAGGAATCATGCAGCATTCTGCACCAGCAGTCAAGAGTATACCCTCAGGCAATCAAATAATAGACTCTAAAGAATACCAAGGCAGGACTGGGAAGGTGGCTCAGTGGTAGATCACTTGCCTTGCATGCCTGAGGCCCTGGGTTCGATTCCTCAGCACCACATAAGCAGGAAAAAAGCTGGAAGTGGCGCTGTGGCTCAAGTGATAGAGCACTAACCTTGAGCTGAAGAGCTGAGAGACAGCGCCCAGGCCCAGAGTTCAGGCCCCACAACTGGACCAAAAAAAAATTTTTTTAATAAATAAATAAATAAAATAAAAAAAGAATACCAAGGCAAGGATCAGAGTTCTGAGAAAGTAAACACAGTTACTTAAGTAAACTCAAAAAATTTTCTATGTGCAAAACAAGGCATTACAAACAGGAAAAAGAAAAAGCTAAGGACCCCTGGGGTCACCCCCAGACATCTAACATCTAACTCACCAGTAAGAGAAGACAGAAGTAGAGCAATGATCAAAATCGCAGCAGAAGCAAAGGCCCCTGTGCTGAAGGATGACGTCTTCAGCCCAAAGTTACCCAACTGAAATCCAACATGAAAAGACAGGCCTAGAGAAAGTAGCATCCTCATGAAGTCTCGGTGCCAGAGCCACAAGAGTCAGCAATGTGGATGGAGAAGAGCTGTCCACCAAGTTGGAAAATGAGCTTGTTCTGCCTCAAGTGAGTTCAGAAGGCTCACCTGCACATCCTGTCACCACAGACGGACACTCAGCAGCCATGCCTGGTGACCACACTTACAATCCCAGCTACTTAGAAAGCAGAGGAAAGAGGATCAAAGGTTCAAGGTCAGACCAAGCAAAATACAAGCAAGACAAAACAAGCTAGGACCATGCACTGGTGGCCACTCACGCCTGTCATCCTAGCTACTCAGGAGGCTGAGATCTGAGGATCGCGGTTCAAAGCCGGCCCGGGCAGGAAAGACCGTGAGACTCCTATCTCCAATAAACT
>NW_012267379.1:383179-389404 GCF_000151885.1 Dipodomys ordii
TCAATGCGTGAGGTCTGGAGCTAAGGACTGACCCATCCCAAGCAGAGCAGCTCAATGCGTGAGGTCTGGAGCTAAGGACTGACCCATCCCAAGCACAGTAGCTCAATGTGTGAGCTCTGGAGCTAAGGACTGACCCTATCCCCATCCCAAGCCCAATGTCAAAGGCCTATGTTAAGAAAATAAAAAACAGGGGCTGGGAAGGTAGCTCAGTGGTAGAGTGCTTGCCTTGCACGCATGAGGCCCTGGGTTCAATTCCTTAGTACCACATAAGCAGAAAAAGCCAGAAGTGGCGCTGTGGCTCAAGTGGTAGAGTTCTCGCCAGGCCAAGAGTTCAAGGCCCACGACTGACAAAAAAAAAAAAAATTTTTTTTAAAAAAAGGAAAAGAAAAAATAATAATTTTTAAAAAAGAAGCCTGTGGGGGGGGAGGGGGGAGGCTGGGAAGTGATGTGAAGGGTAAACAAAGGAGGAGGCTGCAATGCTTGGTAAGAAATGTACGCATTATCCTGCCCATGCAATTGTAACCCCTCTGTACAGTATTTTCACAAATAAAATAAAATAAAAAAATAAAAAAAAAGAAATGTACCCATTACCTTGCTCATGTAATTGTAACCCCTCTTTATGGTATTTTCACAATAAAAAAACTTATTAATTAATTTAAAAAAAAAAGAAGCCTGTGGGTTTTTTTGTTTTTGTTTTGTTGGTGGTGGTCAGGGGACTTGAACTCTGGGCCTGGGCGCTGTCCCTCAGCTCTTCAGCTCAAGGCTAGAGCTCTACCACTTGAGCCACAGCACCACTTCCAGTTTTCTGGTGGTTTATTAGAGATAAAGAGCTTCAAGGACTTTCCTGCCCGGGCTGGCTTTGAACCGCAATCCTCAGATCTCAGCCTCTTGAGGAGCTAAGATCTCAGCCTCCTGAGTAGCTAGGATGACAGGCGTGAGCCACCGGCACCCACCATTCTGTTCTTTTTTTTTTTTGTCGGTCATGGGCCTTAGAACTCTGGGCTTGGGCGCTGTCCCTGCACTCTTCAGCTCAAGGCCAGCATTCTCAGCCTCCTGAGTAGCTAGGATGACAGGCGTGAGCCACCGGCACCCACTGTTCTGTTCTTTTTTTTTTTTTGTCGGTCATGGGGCTTAGAACTCTGGGCTTGGGCGCTGTCCCTGCACTCTTCAGCTCAAGGCCAGCATTCTAGCACTTGAGCCACAGTGCCACTTCCAGTTTTCTAGTGGTTTATTGGGAGATAAGAGTCTCATGGACTTTTCCTACCCGGGCTTTGAACCAAGATTTTCAGATCTCAGCCTCCTGAGTAGCTAGATGACAGGCGCCGGCTCCTCTGAGCTTTTTGATTCCTCCTCTGAGCTTTTTGATTCAAGGCTAGCATTCTACCACTTGAACCCAGCTCCACTTCCGGGCTTTTGGGTAGTTAATTGGATAATAGACTGATGGGCTTTTCTGCCCTGCCTGGTTTCAAACTGAAATGCTCAGATTACAGCCACGAGTAGCTAAGAATACAGGTTTAAGCCACAGATATCCTGCTTGTATCTTTTTCTTATTTTGGTTCCAGTACTGGGGTTTGAACTCAGGGCCCGGGTGCGCTGTCCATGAGCTCTTTTGTTGTTTTTTTTTTTGGTCAGTCATGGGGCCTGAACTCTGGGCCAGGGCGCTACTTTCAGCTCTTCAGCTGTAGACTAGCGCTCTACCACTTGAGCCTCAGCCCCACTTCCAGCTTTTTCTGCTTATGTGGTGCTGAGGAATCGAACCCAGGGCCTCATGCATACAAGGCAAGCACTCTACCACTGAGCCACCTTCCCAGCCCCTGTCCATGAGCTCTTTTGCTCAAGGCAAGTAAGTGCTCTACCACTTGAGTTCCATTTCTAGCCTTTTGGTAGTTAGTGAGAGATAAGAGTCTGAAGAGCAGGGGCACCAGAGGCTCACGCCTATAATCCTAACTACTCTGGAGCCTGAGATCTGAGGACCACTGTTCAAAGCCAAGCCAGCCTGGGGGAAGGAAAGTACCTGAGACTCTTATCTTCAATAAACCACTAGAAAACCAGAAGTAACCGTGCTGGTGGCTCACGCCTGTAATCCTGTCTACTCAGGAGGCTGAGATCTGAGGATCGAGGTTCAAAGCCAGCCCGGGCAGGGCAGGAGAGACCATGAGACTCCTATCTCCAATAAACCACCAGAAAACCGGAAGTGGCGCTGTAGCTCTAGTGGTAGAGCGCTCGCCTTGAGCTGAAGAGCTGAGGGACAGCGCCCAGGCCCAGAGTTCAAGCCCCACGACCTACAAAAAAAAAAAAAGAAAAGAAAACCAGAAATAGTGCTGTAGCTCAAGCACAGCACTTGCCTTGAGCTGAAGAGTTGAGGGATAGTACCCAAGCCCAGAGTTCAAGCCCCAGGACCAACAACAACAACAACAAAAAAAAAAAAAGTCTCATGGACTTTCCAGCCCAGAGACCTGAAATCCTCAGATCTTAGCCCCCAGAACAACTAGGATTGCAGGCATGAGCCACCAGCGCCTGGCTCTGCTGTGTAGATGCTGTGTAGTGCTTGAGAGGCTGAGGAAGGAGGACAGCAGGCTCAAGGTCAGCCTGGGCTGTACAGAAAGACCCTGTCTCAAAAATGAAATGAGAAAGAAAACAATTTAATCACATGAAATAAAGGAAGCAGTGAAGTCAAGTGCCAATATCTCCATCTATGAAAGAAAGAAGATAGAACTTCCTCCGGGGCTGCGAGGGTAGAACAAGCCCGTGTGACAATCACCAGAAAGACAACATGTACCTGGCCATAACAGACTAGAACAGATCTAAGGGGGCTAAAAAGATGGCTCAGTGGTAGAGCGCTTGCCTCGCATGCATGAGGCCAAGTTCCATTCCTTAGCACCACATAAGCAGAAAAAGAAGTGGTACTGTGGCTCAAGTGGTAGAGCACTAGCCTTGAGCTGAAGAGCTGAGGGGACAGTGCCCAGGCCCAGAATCCAAGTCCCGCCACCGAAAAAAAGAAAAAGGAAAAGGGGGTGGGGGGAAAGGCTGGTAGAGTGCCTGCCTTGCATGTATGAGGAACTCGATTCCTCAGCACCACATAAATAGAAAAAAAGAAAGCCAAAAGTGGCACTGGCTTAAGTGGTAGAGCACTAGCCTTGAAGAAGAGCTGAGGGACAGCGCCCAGGCACAGAGTTTAGACCCCACCATTGACCAAAAAAAAAAAAAAAAAAAAAGTTCCTTAAATGGCAGCAAAGGAAATGCCTATTAGATATAGCTGCTAACAGCCTTGAGTATATCTGAACCCCAGCCACTGTCACAGAACCACAGAATGAACTCGCCAGCAATTAAGGCACAGCACAGGACACTTCATCTTGACACTCGGCTAGCAATGTACAATGAGAACCAGGATCATGCACAAGGTCTTTGTCATCTGTCACGGAACCATCAAAGTTACCAGCTTCAGTGCTTACCAAGGTGTGGGTCCAACAGGTGAGGCTGCTCTTGGTATTTATCCATAATCACTAAAAGGAAAACAACATGAAAATGAACTATCACTCAGCCAGGAATCCATGTGAGCCTTAGAAACCCTACGGTTGTCCCCCAGCATCTTCCAAGGGCAGCTCCCTGTCTTCCCAGCCCTCGGGCTGCCAGGAGCATGCCTGCTGGCAGGTACCCCACAGGCCCCTGGGGAAGCAGACTCACCCTGCTCCAAGCCTTCAGGGGGACACGCGGCTAGATCTCTTGCTCCTCATTTACTCTGTACACTCTCCTGGGAACTCGGAACCCTCCTTCTCACTCTTCCTTTTACTAACTCCTCTCCTTGTTTGATGACCCTCACTCAAATCCACAACACACATCACCATCACCATGTTCTGTTTCTCATTCTGGAGCCTGAGCTCAGGGCTTCAAGCCCATCCCCAGTCCAGCATTTTGCTGACTAATTAGAAATAATAAAAGTCTGGTGGTTTAGTCTGCCTCAGCTGGCTTTGAACCTTGATCCTCACAGCCTCCTGAGTAGCTAAGATTACAGGGTTGAGCCACAGGCACTCTCCTGCTCCTGCTCTCTACCCCTACCGGCGGCTTCTATCCAATCCAACTCCCTCTTTGCCTGTGCAGTACTCACCTGCCATACCTCTAACGTCTGACCAACACTGACTGCCTCCCAGGAACAGGAAAACAGACTTCCACTGTTCCCTGGATATTCACTGTACCTCAGAACAATTCTGGAATGAGATATTGTTGCCACGAACCCAAATTTACAACTGAAGAAACCAAGACTCAGTCATCAAGTAAATAGCCCTGTGAAACGGGTTCAAAACCAAGGCCTGCAACACCAAAGCCTACATGCTTTCCCCGAAGCCCAACACTCTGAACCGACCAAAATCAGTCATTCCAACCAAGCAAAATTAGAGAGATTTCTTAAGCTATACAGTTTCACAAAAATGGCCATAGTTAATTATCAAAAACCTCCTTTGGGAATCATCGATCATAAATGACTGCAAAAGTCTAAATGTAGAGGACTCGCTGGGACGGCCCACTCTCTGGTCCTGCCTACAGCCCTGGTCCTCACTGACTTCCCAGAGTCCGGATAGAGCCCCGCAGGGCCCGACTCCTTCCCTTCCCCCGCTGCAGGCTGCTTCTGTGGCTGTGGAAGTGGTGTGTGTTCTCTATGCCTGTGTTTTCCTCATGTCCACACACAGCAGTCCATACACACACACGGCAGCCCACACGCAGACATACACACAGCACTGCACACACACGGAGGCCGTCTCACAACAGTCCACACACAGCCATCCATACGCACAGCAGTCCACACACACGGAAGTGCACACACAGCAGTCCACACACGCAAGGCAGTCCACACACACTGGTACACACGGCGGTCCGCACACGCACGCACACACACAAGACAATGCACACAATCACAGTGGTCTACACACAGTGGTACAGTGGTACATACATGATGCACACATTCATGGCAGTACACACATAGTGTGCACACACATACAGCAGTACATACAAAACACAGTGGTCCACACATATGAAGGGTGGTCCTCACACACTGTCAGTGGTATACACAAGGCAATGCACACTCGAGGCAACCCACACACAGCCATGTGCACACAGCGATCCATATACACTCATGGCAGTCCACTCACACATGTACAATACGTACACACAGAGGTCCAAACACATGGAGGATGGAGGTTGGTTCTCACACACAGTGGTCCACACACACAGTGCTATGCACAGTAGTACACACACGCAGGGGAGTACTCACACACGCAGGGTCCTCACACACACAGGGTGCTCACACACGCAGGGTCCTCACACACACAGGGTCCTCACACACGCAGGGGAGTACTCACACACGCAGGGGAGTACTCACACACGCAGGGGAGTACTCACACACGCAGGGTCCTCACACATGCAGGGGAGTACTCACACACGCAGGGTCCTCACACACGCAGGGTCCTCACACATGCAGGGTGCTCACACACGCAGGGTCCTCACACACGCAGGGTCCTCACACATGCAGGGTGCTCACACACGCAGGGTCCTCACACACGCAGGGGAGTACACACACACGCAGGGTCCTCACACCCGCAGGGTCCTCACACACGCAGGGTGCTCACACACACAGGGGAGTACTCACACACGCAGGGTCCTCACACACGCAGGGGAGTACTCACACACGCAGGGTCCTCACACACGCAGGGTCCTCACACACGCAGGGGAGTACGCACACACGCAGGGTCCTCACACACGCAGGGGAGTACTCACACACACAGGGTCCTCACACACACAGGGTCCTCACACACGCAGGGGAGTACTCACACACACAGGGTCCTCACACACGCAGGGTCCTCACACACGCAGGGTCCTCACACACGCAGGGGAGTACTCACACACACAGGGTCCTCACACACGCAGGGTCCTCACACACACAGGGTCCTCACACACGCAGGGGAGTACTCACACTCGCAGGGTCCTCACACACGCAGGGTGCTCACACACGCAGGGTTCTCACACACACAGGGGAGTACTCACACACGCAGGGTCCTCACACACGCAGGGGAGTACTCACACACGCAGGGTCCTCACACACGCAGGGGAGTACCCACACACGCAGGGTCCTCACACACGCAGGGTGCTCACACACGCAGGGGAGTACTCACACACGCAGGGTCCTCACACACGCAGGGGAGTACTCACACACGCAGGGTCCTCACACACGCAGGG
>NW_012267379.1:390690-391028 GCF_000151885.1 Dipodomys ordii
CGGAGATGGTGCGTGGGCGTGGCTAGAGGGTGGGCGGGGTCCGCCCGGGCGCGGCAGGGGCGGGGCCCGCCGGGGCTGCGCTCGGGAAGTCGGGGCGGGAAGCTGGGCCGGGCCTTTCAGCGCTGACCGTCCTGAACGCCCAAAAAGCCGGAAACGGAGCGGGGAGGCTGGCCTCGAGCACAGAAGCTCCGGGACCGCGCCCGGCGTTCGCGCCCCAGGACCGGCACCGGAAATAGCAACGCCAGTGGTAGTAATGGGGTGTGGGGGGGTGTGGGCGCCCCGCCGCGGACGCCCCGCCCTCCCGGACGCCCCGCCCTCCCGGACGCCCCGCCCTCCCG
>NW_012267379.1:391324-392260 GCF_000151885.1 Dipodomys ordii
GGGCGGGGCGGCCCCGCCCCTGCAGGCTGGGGATCTGGGGGCTGAGATAACAGGAGGACGGGGTGGCCCAGACAGCGCCGCCCTGCACAGCCCTGCAGCCTCCGAGCACACCAGTGCACGCCTCCGAGCACACACCCGCGCACACGGTGCACACACCTGTGCACACTCCCGCGCGCACACGGTGCACACCCCTGTGCACGCCTCCGTGCACACACCCGCGCGCACACGGTGCACACCCCTGTGCACGCCTCCGTGCACACACCCGCGCGCACACGGTGCACACACCCGTGCACGCCGCCCTGCACGCACCCACGCACACAAGAGTGTGTGCATGCTCTGGTGCACACCGGCCTCTGTCTACCTGAAGTGATGGAACCCGGCTTTGGCAGCGGGAGGAGGCCGCCCCCAGCGCCCCCAGCGCCCGCCTCCGTCTTCCCCCCCTCGGCAGCTGTGTCCCCGCCAGCTTTGCTGTCCCTGGCAGCTGTCTCCCCGCCAGCTTTGCTGTCCCTGGCAGCTGTGTCCCCGCCAGCTTTGCTGTCACTGGCAGCTGTGTCCCCGCCAGCTTTGCTGTCACTGGCAGCTGTGTCTCCGCCAGCTTTGCTGTCCCTGGCAGCTGTCTCCCCGTCAGCTTTGCTGTCCCTGGCAGCTGTGTCCCCGCCAGCTTTGCTGTCACTGGCAGCTGTGTCTCCGCCAGCTTTGCTGTCACTGGCAGCTGTCTCCCTGTCAGCTTTGCTGTCACTGGCAGCTGTGTCTCCCCGCCAGCTTTGCTGTCACTGGCAGCTGTGTCTCCCCGCCAGCTTTGCTGTCCCTGGCAGCTGTGTCTCCGCCAGCTTTGCTGTCCCTGGCAGCTGTGTCCCCGCCAGCTTTGCTGTCACTGGCAGCTGTCTCCCTGTCAGCTTTGCTGTCACTGGCAGCTGTGTCTCCGCCAGCTTTGCT
>NW_012267379.1:392715-396470 GCF_000151885.1 Dipodomys ordii
GCAGCTGTGTCCCCGCCAGCTTTGCTGTCACTGGCAGCTGTCTCCCTGTCAGCTTTGCTGTCACTGGCAGCTGTGTCTCCGCCAGCTTTGCTGTCCCTAGGGGCCAGGCCCGCAGGAGCCTGGAAGGTGACAGAGATAAAAGAAAACCCTTCTGTGCAGGAGGTGCTCCTGCGTGTGATCTCGGTTACTCTAGGGCAGATCAAGTCCCCAACACAAGGCCACAGTGGGAGACCCTATCTGGAAAACTAAAAGCACAAAGGACTGGAAGCAAGGTGCGCGAGGTCGGGGGTTTGCCTAGCAACACAGGCCCTGAGCTCAATTCCTAGCACCACATACAGACAGAAAACATCTTTCTGATTCAGTCCCCATCCCAGGCGGAGCCAGACCCGCGCTCTCAGGACGCAGGCCCGTGCTTGGCCAGCTGGGAGCAGGGGCTCCACATGGCCGGGGCTCGGAAGGAGACCTGCGGCTCTGTGCCTCCATTGGACACCCACAAGAAACATCCTCTCTGTGAAGCAGACACCCACTGCAAAGCCGAGGTCTAGTGGTCAGATCGACATTTCTGTGAGGTTTCAATGTGGTGCTCGCCTCCTCCGGGGACAGCCGCTGGCCTCGGGGAGGTGTGGGCAGTGGGCACTGGCTATCCCTGTGGAGTGCCAGCCTGCCCTAACTCAAAACTGGCCCAGGGCTGCGTCCCTGGCAGGTGAGATGGACCTGGGCCCAGGCACCCCCAAGTATGAAAGCCAGGTTTCCAGAGCAAGCAAACAGCCAGGGTTCAGGAGAACCAGCAGACACAAAAGGCTTTTCTGACCTGGCTTGAAGCCACGCACTACTCTTTTCACCTCCTCTAACTGGCAATTCTCCAAAGCCGTGCCAAGGAAGGGACCTGTTGGGAGAGGGGGTAAGGCTGACACAGAAGCCAGAGAGGATGGCTGTCTGTGAAGAGGGCACCTATCACCTGCCACTCTCCTCTTCCAGGCCTGGCCTGCCTTTACACCTTGCTAAACAGTGCTCAGGACAGGTGACTCCGGTCCTTGGCGCCTGACTGACAGTTGGTTTGTCAGGGATTCCGCAGCTCCATTGCTCACCAGCTCATTTTGCTGCTGACACAGTTGAGACAGAGGCCGCTAGCTGGTGACACAAGCTAGCAGCTGGCTGAGCTATTCAGGGTCAAAGCCTGATTCCACAGCACCCTTGAATTTTTCTTCATCGTTTATGACCATCTGTGATTGATTACACAGGGAGGTGCAGAGCCTTGCAGGCCCTTGGGTTTCAGTAGGAGAGGCATGAATTGAAGAACAGGAAAGCCTTTATTTTGGAGCTAACAAGAACTGTTTAAGATTCAGGGTAAGGGCAGTTATGTGATAACTTATTAAAATAGCAGTAAGGTGAATTTTATGGTGTATGAATTGTAACACTATTTGTGTCCAATGTGTGCCTGTCTGAGGCTTGAATTTGAATTCAGCCAGATTGCTTTCCCTGAGCTTTTTTTTTTTTTTTTGTCCACTGTGGGGCTTGAACTCTGGGCCTGGGTACTGTCCCTCAGCTCTTCAGCTCAAGGCTAGCACTTTACCACTTGAGCCACAGCTCCATTTCCAGTTTTCTGAGTGGTTCATTGGAGATAAGAGTCTCTTGGACTTTCCTGCCTGGGCTGGCTTTGAACCACAGTCCTCAGATCTCATCCTCCTGAATAGCCAGGATTACAGGCATGAACCACTGGTGCCTAGCTTGAGCTTTTGTGCTCAAGGGTCAAGGCTACCACTTGAGTCACAGCTCTAGTTTCAGCTTTGTGTGTGTGTGTATATATGGTTAATTGGACAAAGGAGTCTCAGCTTAGGCTGGGAATGTGGCTTAGTGGTAGAATGCTTGCCTAGCAGGCATGAAGCCCTGGGTTCGATTCCTCAGTACAACATAAACAGAAAAAGCCA
Source organism: Dipodomys ordii (assembly GCF_000151885.1). NCBI lineage: Eukaryota > Metazoa > Chordata > Mammalia > Rodentia > Heteromyidae > Dipodomys > Dipodomys ordii. Next base: position 394,644 of record NW_012267379.1, read on the forward strand.
GAAGTGGCACTGTGGCTCAAGTGGTAAAGTGCTAGCATTGAGCAAAAGCAGCTAAGAGACAGTGCCCAGATCCTGAGATCAAGCCACAGGATTGGCAAAAAAAAAAGTCTCAGACTGGGCACCTGGTGGCTTATGCCTATAATCCTAGCTACTCAGGAGGCTGAGATCTGAGGACTGTGGTTCAAAGCCAGCCCGGGCAGGAAAGTCTGTGAGACTCTTATCTCCAATAAACCACTGTAAACTAGAAGTGGTGCTGTGGCTCAAGCAGTAGAGCACTGGCCTTGAGCTGAAGAGCTGAGGGACAGTGCCCAAGCCCAGAGTTCAAGCCCCATGACCAACTAAAAAAAGACTTGAGCTCAGGATGACTTCAAACCATGATCCTCAGAACTCAGCTTCCTGAGTAGCTAGGATTATAGGGGTGAGCCACCAGCACCCAGTCCTAAGTTCAAGCCCCAGGACTAGCACAAAGGGTAGGGGGTTAGAGATGTAGAAATGCCTAGCATAGGTGAAGCCCTAGGTTCAACCCCCAGTACAAAAGAAAGACAAAAAATTATGCCTCCAAATAAAACCTTCCTTGGGGCTGGGAAGGTGGCTCAGTGGTAGAGTGCTTGCCTCACATGCCTGAGGCCCTGGGTTCAATTCCTCAGTACCACAAAAGCAGGAGAAAAAATAAAAACCTACTTCTTGCAGCTCAGCCAGTCTAGAACATCGTATGGTGCCATGTTGAGAAGCGTGTCCGCAGGCAACATGTACAGGTCTTCATGGAATGGAGCCACACACGAGTCTCAAAGTTGACACATTTATTTTATTTATTAATTATTTTGTCAGTCGTGGGGCCTGAACTCTGGGCCTGGGTGCTGTCCCTCAGCTCTTCTGCTCAAGGCCAGTGCTCTACCACTTGAGCCACAGTGCCACTTCCAGCTTTTTCTGCTTATGTGGTGCTGAGGAATTGAACCCAGGGCCTCATGCGTACAAGGCAAGCACTCTACCACTGAGCCACCTTCCCAGCCCAAACTTAAAGAATTTAGTGAGCTGGGTGTTAATGGCTCAAACCTATTTCATATAATCCTAGCTAATTAGGAGGCTGAGTTCTGAAGATCAAGTTCAAGGTCAGTCTGTGCAGAAACAAACCTAAGAGACTTAATTCCAATTTAAAAAAAAAGCTGTAACTGGAAATATGGATCAAGTGGTAGAGAGCTAGCCACAAACAAAAAAGTTGATAGTGTCAGGCCTTGAGTACCAGCCCCAGTGATGACACAAATATACACACAAACCTAGAAGAATGGCTCAAATGCTAGTGCTTACTTAACAGGACCATACCTTGGAGTTCAACACCCCATACTGCAAAAATAAAAAAAGAAAAAATACTTTTAAGTAATTGCAATAAATGACAAAGTTTAAAAAGCTGGCAAACTCTACAGCTGCATGCCAGTGGCTCACACCTGAAATCCTAGTCACTCTAAGCCAACCTGGAAAGAAGTCCATCTCCAATTATCTCAAAGTGGTAGAGCACTAGCCTTGAGAAAAAAAAAAATCTCAAGACAGCGCTCAGACCCTGAGTTCAAGCCCCATGACTGACGAAATAAAACCTACCTCAGTATGTGTTCATCAGCTGAGGGCTGTGTCAGTGTTGACAGTTCTCTGTTCATCAGCTGAGGGCTGTGTCAGTGTTGACGGTGCTCTGTTCATCAGCTGAGGGCTGTGTCAGTGTTGACAGTTCTCTGTTCATCATCTGAGGGCTGTGTCAGTGTTGATGGTGCTCTTCATCAGCTGAGGGCTGTGTCAGTGTTGACAGGGCTGTTCATCAGCTGAGGGCTGTGTCAGTGT
>NW_012267379.1:396520-402312 GCF_000151885.1 Dipodomys ordii
CTCCCCGCAGGCCGAGCCCCGCAGCCGCGGCTCCCCGCAGGCCGAGCCCCGCAGCCGCGGCTCCCCGCAGGCCGAGGCCAGGTTGCTTTCTGTTGTCTGCAGCGCCTGGAGCTCGGCCTCCCTGACACGCTCACCCGACTGACACACGCGGCCCGCGTGTCTGGCGCTGTCCGAGGGTCATTTTGAAAGCTCTGTGGCGGGACCCGCGTGAGACCTAAGCACTCACCACACAGTACCTAAGAGGGACTGGGGCCGGCCGGGCACAGGGGGACACGGACTCCCAATAATGGGACCAATGGTGGTGAAGACCACCACTCGGTGGCCAGAGACCCGGGCACATGAGGAAAGCAAGTCTCAGCTGAATGCTTGGAGACCTGGGCGGGAAACGCGCCCTCAGGAGCCAAGGCCACTGATGTGCGCCCAGCTTGACCACCTCTACGTCGGTGCAGTCCCCCCTGACTGCTCTTGGGGGGCTGTGCTCACCTGCAGCCTTGACCAGAGCTCTCGAGCCTCTCGGTCACCGTAGTCCTTCTCAATGAGGTCCAGTTGTGCTTGCAGCCGGTGCTGCGTGAAAAAGCTGGGCCAGTCATCCTGCCAGTCGTTCACCTGAGAAACAAAAGAGGCCAGTACTGCAACTCCGAGCAACAGGGCAGTTACATCTAGAATCTGCCCAAACACCAGAGCAAGCATTAAAGGAATATAGCAAGTAGCTGTGCGCTGGTGGCTCACACCTGTCATCCTAGCTACTCAGGAGGCTGAGATCTGAGGACCACAGTTCAAAACCAGCCAGGCAGGAAAGTCCATGAGACTTATCTCCAATAAACCACCAGAAAACCAGAAGTGGCACTGCGCTCACCTCGAGCTGAAAAGCATAGGGACAGCACCCAAGCCGAGTTCAAGACCCACAACTAACAACAACAACAAAAAACGGATATAGTAAGTACCATAGCTAATCAGTCAAATGAAAAGGTAACTAGAATCATAAATCAGTGTATCCAAGACCGGGTACTGGTGGCCCATGCTTATAATCCTAACTCAACAGGAGGCTGAAATCTGAACAAGACAGCCTAAAATCAGTCTGGGCAGAAAAATCCAAAATAATTCTATCTCCAATTACCTAGCAAAAATGCCAGACTAGAGGCATGGCTCAAGTAGTAAAGTGCCAACTGTGAGGACAAAAGCAAAGCAAAAAAGCAAAATGAGCCGGGCGCTAGTGGCTTGTGCCTGTAATCCTAGCTACTCAGGAGGCTGAGAACTGAGCCAGCCCAGACAGGAAAGACCGTGAGACTCCTATCTCCAATAAACGACCAGGAAACCGGAAGTGGTGCTGTAGCTCAAGAGATAGAGTGCTCGCCTTGAGCTAAGAGCTGAGCAACAGTGCCCAAGCCCAGAGTTCAAGCCCCACGACCGACAAAAAAAACGAAATGAGCAAAAGTTCTTGAGTTCAAGCTCTGATATGAAATTTTTAAATTTCATCCAGAAGAAGGTAGGGCAAAGGAAACAAAGAACAGAAAACAAATAAATAGTAAAGTGACAGACTCAAACCCCAATAGATCAATAAACACACTCATAATGAAAATGGTCAAAAATACTCTAACAACAGGCATTAACAGATGGCTAAAGCAAAAACCAACAGTAAGTTGCATGCAGATGTGTATTTCATATGCAAAAAAAAAAAGGGCTGGGAAGGTGGCTCAGTGGTAGAGTGCTTGCCTTGCATGCATGCGGCTCTGGGTTCGATTCCTCAGCACCACAAAGCAGATAAAGCCGAAGTGGTGCTGTGGCTCAAGTGGTAGAGCAAAAAAGCTCAAGGACAGTACCCAGACCCTGAGTTTAAGCCCCAAGACCAGCACGCACGTGAAACATATTAATGAATTAAAAAGGAAAATCAATATGCTAAGACCTGGTTTTATGAGATCAGTAAATTGATAAACTTCTAGTCAGACTGATCAGATGAAAAAGAGAGAAGACAAATTATCAATGTCAAAAACAAAAGAAGACAAGACATGCCGGTGGCTCACACCTGTCATCCTTGCTACTCAGGAAGCTGAGATCTGAGAATCTCAGTTCAAAGCCAGCCTGGGCAGGAAAGTCTGTGAGACTCATATTTCCAGTAAACCTCCACAAAACCAGCAGTAGTTCTGTGGCTCAAAGTACTAGCCACGAGATAAAGAGCTCAGGAACAGCACCCAGGCCCTGAGTTCAAGCCCTACAACTGAATAATAATATTTTGAGAGGTCCTGGAGGATGAGCTGTCCTCGCCTGTTCCATCCTCTAACATTCACACAACAGCACACGACATTTGCACCACTGTTCTGTCTGCCTGAAATACTGGAACTGGGGTACTAGACCACTACTCCCCAGACACCACCATTCCCTCCCCCTCCCAGCCCCACCAGGGAGCCTCTCCACACAGATGTCACAGCCTACCCTCTGCCTTCACAAGTCAGGCAGTTGGTTGATCTGATGCCTGGGGACACACAAGGGATCAGGTAGCAGCCCTGGGCCTCGGGAAGGGTCATCAGCTACGTAGGGATGTCTTCACCCAGGCACTCACCTGAGGGATGAAGCCACAGAAGGTGACGGTGTGGAAGCCGAATTTGCTCACATATTGGGGCTCAGCACCCTCAGCTCTGTGGCCTGTAAACAGAGGTCCTAGCCTCAGGGAGCTGATCGTCCTTTTCTGAAGTCTTCATTTTCTTTCCCAGTTTTCTACAGAGAGGTTCCTGTCAGCCTGGCCGTACATGCTAAAACGTGGGTAGTTGGAGAGCACATTACGCATGGGGGTGAGTAGCCAGCATACAGACTTGCTCGGGCTCTGCAGTCCGCTGAGCAAACCGCCAGGCTGGGCATGGAAGGGGCCACATACCAATTCTTACCAGCTTCATAGGAACTCTTGTTTAATAATCCTATTTTTCATAATGCTGGGTAAAGTGTGATGACATTCAATCCAACCTATTACCACAATACCCGTGGCTCACGACCATAATCCCAGCTTCTCAGGGAGGCTGTGATCTGAGGATCACAGTCCAACGCCAGCCTGGCAGGAAAGTTGTAAGCCTCTTATCTCTAGTTAGCCACCAAAGAAAGCTAGAAGTGGAGCTGTGGTTCCAGTGGTAGGGCACTAGTCTTGAGTCAGTGCCCAGACCCTGAGTTCAAGCCCCCAGGACTAGCACAAGGGAAAAAAGGGTGGGGTGCCATGGGCACCGCTCTAGGTAGTCAGCGGCATGGAAAGGGTGACGGAGCAGATGGCACGCACCCACGGTGTTCTCCCTCTGCTGCAGCTTCTCCCTGAGCTTCTGGTTAAAAAGGTGTAAATCTGCTATCTGGTCCCCAAGTTTTGATGCCTGGCTAAAGAAAGAAGAAATGTAGCCAATTAAAATAGCAAACATAGGACAGTTAAAGTAGCAAGTGGTAGTCCCACCCAGTGTGTCTCATTCTGAAGTGTTTTAAAAGCTACTTTCTACTACAAAAGTAAAAAGTGAGTGCTAAGTATGACCCATCCTTCCCCGCAAAAGTAGCATGAAGTCCGGAAAGGGAGCCGGGCATGAGATCAGCAGCAGCCATCCAACGGGCACAGAAGAAATGCCAGGCACAGAGCTTCAAAGTGTGGGTGAAGTGAAGCCTTAGCTCCTACTTCTGCAGGAACAAATATAAAATAAAGGGGAAATACTGCAATGACAGCTACGTGCTAAGACTCAAGTAGTCGGCACCCCTCGCCTGTGGAGTTATGAGGGACTGGAAGCCTTGAGCTTGCATTTCCAATATTTTGCACATGGATATGTAAGGACCCTCATAATTAGAAAAGAAAATTAAGACTGTAGTTAATAGACCAGCCTGGTTCCGCCCTAATTGAGCTGGCATTTTGTACACTCTGAAGTACAAAGCAAGGGCAAAGCGCTTGCTTAGCCAGGGCAGCATCTGGGTTTGACCCCAGGACCCAAAAAAAACACAACCCAGGACTGGGAAGGTGGCTCAGTGGTAGAGCGCTTGCCTTGCATGCATGGGGCCCTGGGTTCAAGTCCTCAGCTCCACATAAGCAGAAAAACACAGAAGTGGTGCTGTGGCTCAAGTGGTAGAGCGCAGTCTTGAGCTGAAGAGCTGAGGGACAGTGCCCAGGCCCAGAGTTCAAGCCCCAACAACAACAAAAGTACAAAGCAAGGAATAAGCTCAAATCTATTTGTCTAATATAGCCTTATCACAGCCAAACTACTCTTTCCTCAAAAAAAAAAAAAAAAAGCATACAGCAGAAATAAACACCCTTATCTCCACTTAGCAGGAACTCTGAGCCATGCTCCAGGCTCGGGTGGCCCTGAGACCCTTGTCTTCAGTTAACCAGAATTGAACAGAGGCTGGGCTCCAGTGAGAGCACCAGCCCTGAGCAAAAAACTCGAGAGCTGGGCTGGGCAGGGCAGCTTGCACCTGGATTCTCAACAGTTCTGGAGGCTGAGATCTGAGGATCATAGTTGAAAGCTAGCTTGGGCAGGAAAGCCCTTGGGACTCTTATCTCCAATAACAAAAACAGAAGTGGTGCTGTGGCTCAAGTGGTAGAGCACTAGACTTGAGCAAAAAAGCTCAGGGACAGCACCCAGGCCCTGAGTTCAAGCCCAAGGACTGGCGCGTGCACACACACACACACACACACACATGCACGCACTCTGGTAATTGTGCTGAGTTATGCAGGCAGTGCATCCGAAGCTGCTCCTGTCTGTTTCTCTGTGTGTCTGTCTCTCTGTCTCTGTTCTCTGTGGTCTCTCACTTGCACCTGTGTCTCTGCAGTCAGGTTTCCCTGTCTTTTTCCTGGCTGTGTGTGTGTGTGTGTGTGTGTGTGTGTGCGTGCGCGTGCGCGCCTGGGGGGGTCCCTCTCTCCCACACTCACCTGCCCAACCTCTTCATCTTCACATACTCCATGACAAAGGCTGCCCCACCTCCCGGCAGGTCGATCACCGTTCTGGGCTGTGGCACCCGCACCAGGCCTGTGCTGTGGAGGGCCTCCAGGCTTGCCCTCTCCCCCTCAAACATCTTCCGGGCCTGTCGCCAAGCAGTTCCATGAGCCTTGCTGGCAGAGTCTGCAAGCTCCAACTCCAGCAGAAGCCTCTGTCTGCCGGGCTGCGCCGCTCATGGCCCTTGACAAAAGGTAGCTACAAGAATCACAACCCCAGAGCTCTTCCGTTACTGAAAGCGCAAACGGCACTACCACTCAAGTGATGAAAGGAAAGAAGCCCCTTCCTGAGGCTAAGCCGGAGGGTTGAGGGGTCTGGTCTGCTGAGAGGAGGGCAGCGCGTTCCTGGGGCATGGGACGCAGGGAGGCAGGGCCGGCTGCGGCTGCGGCTGCGGCTGGGCCGTCCTCCGGGCCTCCAGGCAGCCACAGGCAGCACCACGGCTGGGCCCCGGCACTGAAGGAGACACAGCCAGCTCACCCTGGCCCTCTTGTTTCTAGAACATCACCCTAAACATCCCCGTGTTACATCAGACGAGTTCTTCCCTGCTGTTTGCCATGCAGTGAAAAACAGGCACTTTTTAAACATAGTACTAGAGCTGCAACTCGACCTTCGCACCCCACACGCGTGCCCATGCACACACACTGGGGAGTGAGCTCAGCCTGTGTGCACATGCAGGCCCTCTACCAGCGAGCACCACCCTCATCACACACACACCTGTGCACACGCGGGACTGGACTCAGCCTGTGTGCACACACAGGCCCTCTACCAGCGAGCACCACCCTCATCACACACACACCTGTGCACACGCGGGACTGGACTCAGCCTGTGTGCACACGCAGGCCCTCTACC
>NW_012267379.1:411712-417989 GCF_000151885.1 Dipodomys ordii
GCTGTGTCAGTGTTGACAGGGCTGTTCATCAGCTGAGGGCTGTGTCAGTGTTGATGGTGCTCTGTTCATCAGCTGAGGGCTGTGTCAGTGTTGACTATGCTCTCCTTACACTCACTGAGGTCATCTCCTGAGCCTCAGTTCGGCCACCCTGTTGGGGTGAGTTTTCCCTCGTTATCAATGAGAACCACTTTGGCCTCCACTCTGATCCACATACTGCTGTGCTGACAGATACATGGTTATCCATTTCCCCAGGGTCAGAGCACTAAAGCTAAAACCTTGGTTACATGGTCCAGGCATGACTAGGTCTGAACTCGAATCCTAACTTCTTCCAAGTCTTCTCTCTCCTCCGACTAAAGCTGCTCAGTAGCATCAGTCCGACTTCTGCTGAGGAGCCTGATCTGTCATACATAAACAAGAAAAAAGTCCAGGCACCGGTGGCTCATGCCTGTCATCCTAGTTACTCAGGAGGCTGAGATCTGAGAATCACGGTTCAAAGCCAGCCAAGGCAGGAAAGTCCGTGAGACTCTTATCTCCAATGAGCCACCAGAAAACAGCCCCCAAGCTAAGTTCAGGCCCCCACAACTGACAAAAAACAAAAACCAAGTTGTATCTATGTATTATGTATCTATGTACTACAGAATTTCTGAGTAAACAGCTAAAATGTTTAGTGAGGGACTAGGAAGGTGGCTCAGTGGTAGAGCGCTTGCCTTGCATGCATAAGGCCCTGGGTTTGATTCCTCAGCACCACAAAGCAGAAAAAGCTGGAAGTAGTGTTGTGGCTCAAGTGGTAGAGCGCTGACCTTGAGCTGAAGAGCTGAGGGACAGCGCCCAGGCCCAGAGTTCAGGCCCCACGACCAAACAAAAAATAAATATAAATAATAAAATGTTGAATTGCTAAATGGGAAGCATATCAATGAAATCACTGAGAGTTTAATAAAGTTTTTGGACAAAGTGATTTAGTAGCAGCAAGGTCACTCATGAAATTTCCTATTCTTTTAATACTAAAGGATAGAAAACAAAACTATTTCAATGCTCATTTTGTACTTTTAAAGGAATGCCTGACAATTTATTAAGCTCTAGTGAGCATGCAAAGTTGGGGCAATACAGAAATAACCCGAGGCTCTTATTCATCCAATTTACCCAAAGGCTTGCGGCGCGGTCAGTTCCCCACCCTGCCTGCAGAAGCCTGGGGAAGTGATGGACAGACAAGGAATGTGCTTGACTGTGGAGCTGACCATTACCGACAACCTCTAGTAAGACAGTTCCATATGGACTTGTCTTCATGCTTTATGAAGCTCCAGAGCCACCCCGAGATGACGCTGGACTGAGGGGCAGGAAGTGGGTGGGCCCTGGCTACTTTCCTGTACACTGGACGCCCACACCATCACTCGGTTCTCTACCTTTGAAGCAGAGCATGGACACTGTGGCCTTAAGCAGCCAAGAACCTAACAAGGTGAACCACATCAGAGCCTTGTGGCCTTTCCTCAGATTCACACGCTTTACGAGGCTCAAAGCAAAGCCACTGCCTGATCTTCCACAAATCCAGCCATGTGGCAAACAGGCAGGAGACCGGTCCTGACCAGACTGGTCCCAGTGTGGTGGACCTGGCTCTGAGGCAGGCACACTCGAGACCCCTCGTCCAGAGGAAAGACAGCTCATTTGATGAGATTCCGCATGATGTTTAGGGAGGACCCTCTATACCCCGATCCAAAATGGTTCCAGTGGTTCAGGTAGTGAAAGAGCTGATACAACTTCAGGCGCTTCTCGAATCCAGGGGCCTTGGGAATTTTGCTGTGATAGGCAGAGTAGAAGGAGCCGCTGAAGCCACCGAACATGCCAGCTATAGCCAGCTCATATTCTGAGTGGCCGTAGAAAGAAGCTGGGTCAAAAATGATGGGCCCAGAAGAATCTTCTGCTACATTCCCTCCCCAGAGGTCTCCGTGAAGCAAGGCCGGCGTGATCTCCAGATCACGGAACAGGTCAGGGATCTTCAGCTGCAGGGCGAAAGCAGAGACTTAGCAAAGCCACAGATGCACGCAGAGATGGAGATGTTCTAAGCACGGCTCAGACACACCTAGCTTAGGAGGGGTTAGGGGACACTGACAGCACCCCGCTTCCTGCTCAGAGCCAGGCTCAGAGGAGCGGTCAGCCTTGGTGCCTCTTTACACTGAGCCACGTGAGGCGTATACTGGACCGGGCCCCAGCAGGAGCCCACCTCACCTGCAGAGCAGACCAGAGCTCCAGGGCCTCCCGGTCCCCAGACTCCTTCTCCACCATATCCAGCTGGGGCTGAATGCGCTGCCGAGCATAGAACACAACCCAGTCCTTCTGCCAGTCATTCACCTGCACAAGTGACAACAAAGGACAGAGTTCATCAGGAAAAGCTAGCTCCAAGGAAGCTCGAATCCCTGCAAGCCTCCCACAGTGGAAAGATGCCCGGAGCAGAGAGGTGAGGAGGGCCAGGCACCCGGGCTTCGGGCTGGCTGAGGTCAGGACCCCGCCCAGGAGCAGTGGGAGGCAGAGCCCAGGCAGGGTCTGCTCTGGGGCCAAGACTGAGAGCACCGGCACACTTCCTCTCAATTATTCTCCTTCTGGGACACAGAAACAGAGCTGACAGACTGCCCTACCCGCGGCTCAGGTCTACCTCATGGCCCTGTCCAGAGAAGAATCTTGAGAAAAGCCATACAGAACCTTGTTCCAGAAGATCCCCAGAAAGGCTGCCTAGAGCATGAGCACTGACCGTGCACAGGGAAGCCATGAGCAGAGCGGCCCACAGAACAGGACGTGACCCCGGAGGACGCACGACCCCACACACAAGCGTGTGCATGCGCGTGTGTATGCACATGGGCAGTGCTGCTGATGTGCCCGGAAGCGGACAGGACCACAAGGCACCACTGAGGACCCCAAGGCAGGTTTACAGATAACCTCCTATGACATGTGCCTGCCAGGAACCCCTAGAACTTTCCTCAATTCCTCAGCAACCCCGCCCAAGGAGCCACCTCTGCCTACCCTCTGAAAGCACTGTCCCCCCAGCCCACAGCAAGCAGAACTCCCATCAAAGCCAACCTTAAAACCATAAGCCTGCTTGGTGTCGGTGGCTCACACCTGTCATCCTAGCTACCTAGGAGGCTGAGATCTGAGGATCACAGTTAAAAACTAGCCCAGGCAGGGAAGTCTGTGAGATTCTTCTTACTGCCAATTAACCAACAAAAAAGCTGTAAGTGGCACTGTGGTTCAAGTGATAGAGCTCTAGCCTTGAGCAAAAAAGCTCAGGGACAGCGCCCAGGCCCTGGCATGAAAAAACCCCAAACCATCCCAGAAACAATCTTGCATCACTGCTGAACTGGTCTGGCAGAGGGACTAGGCCAGGACTCCATACTAAAACACTCGGGTGTTCAAGTTCTTATATAAAGTGGTATCTAGAATTTGCATAGAACTCATTAATCATCTCTAGTTATGATACTTAATAATATAACGTATTAAGCATCTGCTATACTGCATTGTTTAAGAATAATGACAAGGGCTGGGAAGGTGGCTCAGTGGTAGAGCGCTTGCTTTGCATGCATGAGGCCCTGGGTTTGATTCCTCAGCACCACATAAGCAGAAAAGGCCAGTGGCTCAAGTGGTAGAGCTGAAGAGCTGAGGGACAGCACCCAGGCCCAGAGTTCAAGACCCACAACCAAAAAAAAAAAGCCACAACATACAGTATTGCACAGGAAAAGGAAAGGGTACTTTCTCTCACCTGGGGAAGATAGCCACAGCATGTCACCACATCAAACCCAAACTGGTCCACAAAGATCTGGTCCACCTGCTCTCCTCCTTTCCCTGGCACACCAAAAGGAAAAGGGAAAGATCACAGTTAGTTTCCTTGTGCCAGGAGACCCTGGGCTGCCATTCGTGGAGCTCAGAGATGCACCGAAGCCTGACCTCAGCTGAGAGGTGGAGGGGACACCTCATGTCCTACCCAGAGACAAAAAAGGGCCTTGGTCTCCACTAACTCTCTGGTTACTCAGAACAGAAACTCCTTGGGCAGACTTAACAACCAAAGACGCCAGCTCTCAGAGCAGACACCAGTATACTGAGGAGAAAAAAAAAAAAAAAAGATGACTTTTCTTTAGAGAAGAAAAAAAAAATCGACCTCTTAATCCATCAAGAAAGAACAGTTCTCTGTAGTGACATGGCCTACAAAGTGGAGATTAGCTTTGAAATAGTTTCAATCCTATGTAGTTGCTCAAACAACAATCCCAGCGCTAGACTCCATGCAGTCTGGAAGTGTGCTGGGGCCTCACAGGGGCAGGGCCCACAGCCTCCCGGGCCAGCATCAGCAGCTCAGTCCAGCAGACTCAGCACAGGGAGACCTGTGGATTACCAACTGTCAGAGATGAAAACAGTGGAAAATTCCCACAGTATAACAACACACTAAACTCTAGCTAGGTCAGACTTGAGGGCTGACTTTGCAAGTCTCAGGAACGGAACTGGAGGTGTGGCTCAAGTGGTAGAACGCCAGCTGTGAGCAAACCCAGTCTCAAGAATGACACGTACTTAGAATACACAGTGCTTAAAAGGACGCACTTTGTACAGAAAGCCAGAAAACCTCCAGCCTCTCTGCAGAGTGAGAGGGAAAAGCAAGGGTAATGCTATGAAGTTCCAAGTCCAACAGTGACTTCCTGTCTTCCAAGTATGTTTAACACATCAGCCACATCCATGGTGCTCACTGAACTGCTCTAGGACATTCTGGCATCATTACAGATCTGACTATCAGATCACCAAACACTCGGCTGTGTGTCCTCCTCCAGGGGGGTCTCCTACAATCCATCCAGCCCTTACCCACAGTGCTAGCCTCCTTCAGGAGTCTCTCTCCACGCTTCTTGTTCTCGAGGTGTAGATCTGCAAGCTGGGTTCCAAGTTTAGCAGCATGACTATAAAACCAAAACACAACAGATGACACCCAAAAGGCAGAGCCACATCTATACAAAAGGATTCAAGGACACAAAGCTTGTGAACATTTTAAGGACAGTCCGGTTTTTTTTTGGTTTTTTTTTTTGTCGGTCGTAAGGCTTGAACTCTGGGCCTGGGCGCTGTCCCTCAGCTCTTCAGCTCAAGGCAAGAGCTCTACCACTTGAACTACAGCGCCACTTCCGGTTTTCTGGTGGTTTACTGGAGATAGGAGTCTCACCGTCTCTCCTGCCCGGGCTGGCTTCGAACCGTGATCCTCAGATCTCAGCCTCCTGAGTAGCTAGGCTTACAGGCGTGAGCCACCAGCGCCCAGTGACAGTCCGTTTTTAATCAAAAGGGGATGAAGGGCGCAGGTTATCTGACACACCTTACCTGGATTTGCACCCCACCCTCCACCACCGTGTTCGGAGATCCCTCTTCTGCCTTTGGCTACCAGTGAATCACACTGCCCGTTCTGCAGAACCATTACATATGGAGTCAAGGCTCTCAGTGACATTCTTCAAAAGCCCAACTGAGTGTTGATGGCTCATACCTACAATCTCAGTGTCCCAAGAGCTGAGGATCACGGTTCAAACCCAGCCCAGGCAGGAAAGTCTTTGAGACTCATCCCTAATTAACCACCAGAAAGCAGAAGTGGAGCTGTGGCTCAAGTAGTACAGCACTAGCCTTGAGCAAAAAAAATTCAGGGACAGTGCCCAGGCCCTGAGTTCAAGCCCCAGGACCAGTACACACACAAAAATAATAATAATTGCGCTCCCAAGTACAAGCTTCAGGAACAAAGGAGCCACAGGAACCACACAGAGGAAAAAGTCTTTGCCCTTAACCAGAGGGGATTCGTCAAAACACACCTGCTCAGAGACCGCATGTCCAAATGCTCCATCACCAGCACACTCCCTCCTCCCGGGGCATCCAGAACTCTGATGGGCCTGGGCACCTTCACGGTGCCTGTCTTCAGAATGGCGGTCAAGCTTGCCATCTCCCCTTCAAACATTCTTCTGGCCTGTCAGAAAGGTGCCAGAGGCCGGGGCTGGGCCTGGGCCTGGGCCTGGGCTGGGCCTGGGCCGGGGCTGGGCCTGGGCCTGGGCTGGGCCTGGGCCGGGGCTGGGCCTGGGCCTGGGCTGGGCCTGGGCCTGGGCTCCGTCCTCCCCTCCAGGATAACCGAAGGGTTGGGCCCTTTCTTTCCCGCCAGGCGCTGTCTCCCGCAAGGCGGCCAGCGGGAAGGCTCCTCTCGGGGTAGTCAGGGAACCGCACCCGCGCGGGACGGCGCCCGAGGCCGGGCCCCACCTGCCCGCGAAGGCCGCCTGCGCGCACCGCGGGCCAG
>NW_012267379.1:418679-422376 GCF_000151885.1 Dipodomys ordii
GGGCCGGCGCAGGCTCGGACGGGGATTGGGTAGTGATCGGGAAGGGGCGTGACCTTGCTGCGGAGATCGTCGCGGGGATTGGCTGAGGGGCGCCCCGCCCGCCGCGGGCCCGCTCGGGGATTGGGTGACGCGTGGGGCGGGTCCTCGGGACGGGTTGGGCGGGAAGAAGGGCGGGGCGCGAGCTGGAGGCCTGGAGCGCAGACCCCGGCCCCCCCCCGTTCCCCCGCCCCCCTCCCCGTTCCCCGCCCTCCCTCTTCCTCTGCTCTGCAGCTGCTCTGCAGGCTGAACCTGGGGATCACAGTTCGAAGCCAGCCGGGGCAGGAAACTCCGTGAGACTCTCATCTCCAAAGCTGTGGTTCAAGTGGTAGAGCGCTTGCTTGAGCAGAGCTGGGGACAGCGCCTGGGCCCTGAGTGTGCACAAGCGCGCGTGCGCGCGCACACGAACGCACGCGCACACACACGCGCGTGCACACACACACACGGACGGGGAGAAGGATGAAGGGTATTTATAGACACACAACCACCCGAGGACGATGGAGTCCCAACTTCAGGAAGGCAGGCAAGCGCCGAGAGGCGTCCCTGAAGCCCAGTCAGCCCCGAGGCTTGAACTCGGGCCGCTCCCTTAGCATGTCTGGTTCCTGGCTGAAACTCCACCACCTGAGCCACTCCTAAACATGAGTGTGCTGGTTAATCAAGAGCCCTGGACTTGTCTGCTCCAGCTCGCTCTGAGCCTCGCCCAGGTCACAGCCTTTTACACATACTCTACCTGCGTTGCTTGACTTCTCACAAGGAACAAGCTCCAGTTCAGAAACTTCCTGGGGAAGAGAAGGCAGCTGCCCTTCTGGGAGACGGTGGGATCAGGAGTCTACCCCAGCCAAATTTCTCAGTACTCCAGGTGTGCAAAGCATAACCATAATGCTCCTCAGGCCGGTATTTGGGGTAAATACCCCGTAGTTAGGCTCTATGAGTTTCCCTCCAGTTGTCTGTGTTCTGACTGAAAATCACAGAGGCCTTGACTGAGATCAGCCTGCGGCAGGTTTGAGCTAAGTGAGGCCATGAAGATTCGATGCCCTGAATTGCAGGGGGTGGCAGTCCCCACCAGGAAGCACACGCCCTTTCCTCTGCCTGATGAAGGATGAACTCAGCACTGTTAAGTGCTCCTTAAATAGCCTGGTGTCTACACTTCTTCCTTTTTAATCCCAGCTGACTCCTCACTGCACTTGTGGCTACTCCAGCCCCAGGGATAGTGGGGCAAAATAATCCTAGAGAATGACCATTCATTCCTGTTCTGGCTTCTGAACAACGGCACCACGTCCCCATCACATCCACCCAGTCCCAGCATCCTGCTTGCTTCCTGCTGTTCAAGTGTGGTCCTCAGATCTCAGCCTCCTGAGTAGTTAGGATTACAGGTGCGAGCCACTGTTGCCTGGCTTCAGTGATCTTGATCATTGAGAGGAATACACACTCACATTTCTGCTGTCGTGGTGTTTGTCATCCCAGTAGCTGGCACCCAGCACCGGGCCTTTCTTCCCCGAGGAGCTGAGAGAAGCCAGCACCCCTGCCTTGGTCCAGGGGAAGACAGGCACAAAGGGGTGGAGACCGTCGTTAAGGGCAGCCTGGTCACCTACCACAAGTCTGCTTTGGAGAGTAGCACTTATAGGATGCAAAGGAGACCCTGGACAGGATCATTGATTGGAAAAAGTTCCACCTTAGTGCTGAGGACTTCAGGCCAACGACTCTGAACCTGATGCCCAGAAGCATCCATTTCCTGGTAAAATCCTGCTCTCAAATGGCAGGGAAAGGAGGGGGTGGGCCAGAAAGACAAGAGAGCTGTCTGGGAACGGCTCTGAGAACACCAAAATTATACAATTTATTGGACCCAGAAATGCAGACAACATGGTCCAGTAAGACAGCCTTTAAGGTTCACAGGATGAGAATATTGAGGCTGGCAAAAAATAAAACCTCAACTCTTAAAGGGCTGTGAAAAGTCACTGCAGGCAGTAAGTCAGGTTCACTCCGGGAGTGTCAAGTGCTCTGGACAGGCTCTGTGTGTGGGAGCGAGTCGCGCCCTTGGGCGGTTACCTGGGAGAACCCGGCTTCAGCCAGTTTTCTGAGGGGAGACACTGCGCGTGAAGCATAGGGCCTGGTCTGTGCAAGCCAGGGTGTTCCGGTGGCATGTGTGTGCCACACAGGGCATCTGAGAAGAGCGGAGTGAGGCTGTGCAATCAGGCAAGCTGCAGAGCCCTTTAGAGAGGAACATGGCTACATGGGAATGGGGAGGTCACAATTCAGTGGACAGAAATAGGGCCAGCGTGTGAGCGTCAGGTGAGGCTGAGCAGCAGGTGCAGGTCAACTGAGGCAGTGAAGAGTCTGTGGGCAGATGGAGGAGCCCCTGCACACTCAGTCCGGCTCTGCCTCACTTAACGTGCTGGCAGCCAGGTCCCCACAGTGGCTCAGATGGCCCCGAGGGCCAAGCCCAGGCCTCAGGCCCTCCGAGGTGAAGACAGCGCACAGGGCAGTGCTCTGCCCCAGCCAGGGGGCAGCAGTATTTGGAAATGGGTCCTCTCCACTTGAGGCCCTGCAGCGTCTGCACTGCCAGGCCCAGCTAGGTCTGCCATGGCACAGAGGGAGCTGGCACTCTGTGAGGGACAGCGCGTGTGAGGAAGTGGGCCCCGCAGTCCAGGCAGAGGCTTGAGAAGGGATGTGAATTCCTTAGTCCTCTCTGCACAGCCCCCCTGTGGCTTGCACACCTCTGCCAGCCTTGGTAAAGCACAACTACCTTTGTCAGAAAAAGAGCCTGGAGAGACACAGGGTGACTCAGACCAGGAGTTTTCAGTGTGGTCCTTGGATAATGTGTGTGTGTGTACACGTGCGTGCACACACACACACGTGCATGCCTGTTTGGTCGTGGGGCCTGAACCTGGGCCTGGGCACTGTCCCTCAGATCTTGAGTTCAAGGCTGGTGCTCTATGGTTGAGCCACTTTACCAGCCTTTGGTAGTTAATTGAAGATAAGAGTCTCATGAACTTTCCTACCAGAGCTGTCTTCAAACCATGATCCTCAGATCTCAGCCTCACAATCCTCAGATCTCAGACTCTTGAATAGGTAGGAATAATGCAAGAACCTGTTTATAATTTTTTTTTTTGTCGGTCATAGGGTTTGAAATCCTGGCCTGGGCGCTGTCCCTGCACTCTTCAGCTCAAGGAGAGCACTCTACTGCTTGAGCCACAGCACCACACCACTTCTGGCTTTCTAGTGGTTAATTGGAGATAAGTCTCATGGACTTTTTTTGGGGGGGGGGTCCAGTTGTGGGGCCTGAACGCTGTCCCTCAGCTCTTCAGCTCAAGGCTAGCGCTCTACCGCTTTAACCACAGCGCCACTTCCGGCTTTTTCCTTTTTGCTTATGTGGTGCTGAGGAATGGAACCCAGGGCCTCAGGCATGCAAGGCAAGCGCTCTACCACTGAGCAGCTTCCCAGCCCCGACGCTGTCCATTCTTAAATTCTATGTGTATTTCACATCAGAGGAGTAATTATTCCAACTTTGGAAGAAAACTCGTGTGAAAAACGTCTGCAATCAGAGCTTGACAGAGGCGTGGGCAGGCGGTGGGGGCCGCGGATCAGTCCGGAGCCCGCAAGCCGTCCGCGGCTGAGGGCGGCGTCCTGCGCCCGGGGCCCGGGGAGAACGAGCGGCGGACGG
>NW_012267379.1:425036-464846 GCF_000151885.1 Dipodomys ordii
TCAAGTGTGCTCAGTGGAGGTCAGAGGTCTTGGATTGGGCAGGTCAAGGGTGCTCAGTGGAGGTCAGAGGTCTTGGATTGGGCAGTGAGACTCAAGGGTGCTCAGTAGAGGTCAGAGGTCTTGGATTGGGCAGGTCAAGTGTGCCCAGTGGAGGTCAGAGGTCTTGGATTGGGCAGGGAGACTCGTGCTTTTTCTGGCCTGGTCCCACTGCGGGGTCCTCCAAGGAGCATATTGCCCGGGAGCAGGTTGGCATGTTCAAAGAGGGAAACCAGGGGATGCATCAGTGATTATGGAGTGTGGACCTCGGAACGCAGTCCAGGTCGGCTGTGCCCTCCTGGCCTGGCCCGGCCCTTCCTAGTGCTGAAATCATAGGTGATTCTGACTGCTGGGAAAAATCAAAATTAGGTGGTCAGAGTTGGGACTTTGTGCAGGAAGGTGAATTTCTGGTATTGGTAGTGTTTGAAATCAGGGTCATCGGCAGTATCCGAACACTCAGTTTTCATTAACAGAAGATGAGTGAATTGTTTTTCGGTAGACTTTGATAAAGTCTTTCATAGACTTAAAGATACTCAATTTCTTTCTTTCTTTCTTTCTTTCTTTTTTGTCGTGGGGCTTGAACTCTGGGCCTGGGCGCTGTCCCTCAGCTCTTCAGCTCAAGGTGAGCACGCTACCACTTGAGCCTCAGAGCCACTTCCAGTTTTCTGGTGGTTTATTGAAGATAAGAGTCTCACGGACTTTTCTACCTGGGCTGGCTTTGAACTGTGATCCTCAGATCTCAGCCTCTTTTTTTTTTGGCTAGTCGTGGGGCCTGAACTCTGGGCCTGGGCACTGTCCCTCACTCAGTTCTTCAACGCAAGGTGAGCACTCTATCACTTGGGCCACAGCGCCACTTCCAGCTTTTTCTGCTTATGTGGTGCTGAGGAATGGAACCCAGGGCCTCATGCGTACAAGGCAAGCGCTCTACCACTGAGCCACCTTCCCAGGCCAGATCTCAGCCTCTTGAGTAGCTAGGATTACAGGCGTGGGCCACGCCAACCATACAATTTTTTTTTCTTTTTTTGGGTCCAGTGGTGGGGCTTGAACTCTGGGCCTGGGTGCTGTCCCTCAGCTCAAGGCGAGCGCTCTACCACTTGAACCACAGCGCCACTTCCGGCTTTTTTCTTTTTGCTTATGGGGTGCTGAGGAATCGAACCCAGTGCCTCATGCATGCAAGGCAAGTGCTCTACCACAGAGCCACCTTCCCAGCCCCTCAGATCTGACTTTTAAAATCACATTTGCCTATAATTTAAAATTGTTCATGCTTTTGGATTGCCTTTTCCCAAATATAATTTGTACTACACACAGTCTAAAGCGTTGATAAGTGCATTTCTATATAATGTCCTTTCCACTGAGATGGGATGCAGAAATGTGGATGTGGACTGGCTGGAGCTGCTGGGAGCCAGCTCTGAGGCTGTCTGGTGGTGGTCTGCAGCCCAGTGCCCTTGCCAGGCACGCTTCAATGAGGTGCATACCGCCACAGCCTTTGCGCCCAGGGTTTCTGGGGGGAAAGTTTTTTTGTTTTTGTTTTTGTTTTTGGTCAGTCGTGGGGCTTGAACTCTGGGCCTGGGCGCTGTCCCTCAGCTCTTCAGCTCAAGGCGAGTGCTCTACCACTTAAGCCACAGCGCCACTTTCAGTTTTTTGGAAAGTCTCATGGACTTTCCTGCCTGGGCTGGCTTTGAACCGTGATCCTCAGATCTCAGCCTCCTGAGTGGCTAGGATGACAGGCGTGAGCCACCAGCATCCTGCAGAAAAACGTTTTTGTTGGGATGGCAAGAGTAAAAGCATACACCCCTCAGAGTGCTTTTATTCCCTCCAGCCCTCAGTTTTGTGTTTTAACTCCTATTGAAGTGTACTTGTGAGTTCAGGTTGATGCGTTTTCCAAACTGCACCTACCTCTTGCCAACACCAGCTTCAGGTGCTCGGCCACCCTGAGCACCTTGGTGCCTGTCTTGAGTCTGCTCTCACCTGTAGGCTAGTGTTGCCTGCTTTGTATTTTTGTGCTTATTTCTGGCTTGGGCTGTTATAGGGTGCTAAGGGCGGAGGGCGTGCTGGGCAAGCACTCTGCTCCTGTTTTAGCTGGCGTCTCTGTGTGTCTCCCCCGTCTCAGTGCGTGTGGTTGTAGACACTGCTCCTTTGAGATCCACGGATGGTATTGTTGTTTCCCGTGTGTATGGTAGTACTGCTTGATGGCCCTGGAGCACCCGGTGATGAGCATGAGTTTGAAATTCTTCAGGATTAACAGCTGCCACACACAGTGCAGCTCCTTCTGCACGCCCTCCGTAGCAGCCCCGTTCCCAGGTCTCCGCCTGGGATCGCTGCCGTGGTCCTCGTGTGGCTGATGGATAGTAGGCTCATGGTGCTATTACTACAGATCCTGTGTTACTGACCATATCTTGTATGGCCTCTATTTTTGTTTGTTGTTGAGCTGTTTGTTGCCTTTTGCTGGTGGGTTTATGGGTGTTATATATACTTTTAAATCTTTGGCTAGATATATAGACTTAAAACTTGAGGAAAATGTAATAGTTAAAAGAGAATATGGGCCAGGCACTGGTGGCTCACGCCTGTCATCCTAGCTACTCAGGAGGCTGAGATCTGAGGAGTG
This sequence comes from Dipodomys ordii, assembly GCF_000151885.1. NCBI lineage: Eukaryota > Metazoa > Chordata > Mammalia > Rodentia > Heteromyidae > Dipodomys > Dipodomys ordii. Next base: position 427,678 of record NW_012267379.1, read on the forward strand.
CCGTTGTAAGCCAGCCCGGGTAGAAAAGTCTGTGAGACTCTTATCTCCGATGCACCACCAGAAAACTGGAAGTGGCGCTGTGGCTTAGGCGGTAGAGCGCTCACCTTGGGCTGAAGAGTGCAGGGACAGCGCCCAGGCCCATAGTTCAGGTCCCAGGACCGACAAAAAAACAAAAACAAAAAGACTAGTCTCCATACATGAAGACAGCTGCCAGTGGTGTTTGGGTCTTCGGATGTCTGTCTTATGTGACATGAACAAGCTGGACACAGACTCATCAGCCTCCAAAACAGGAGAGGTGGGGCAAAGCCAGCAGGTGCGTCCACCCTAATGTCTGCTTCACAGTCATTGTGAGGAACCAAATTTGCATCATGGGAAGGTTTGCCCTGTGCCAGATGCTTGGGGCAGCCTTGGAAAGAAAGCGTAAAACTCCATCTCAAAAATGCCAGGCTGGAGGCAAGGCTCAAGGGTCCCATGGCAGAGCACCAGCCGTGAACAAGCAAAAACTGAATGAGAGTGTGAGATCCTGAGTTCAAACGCTGGTACTGACAAGGAGGAAGGAAGGGAGCAGGGAGGGAAGAGAGGGTTGAGGGAGTGGAGATTTGATAGTGTGTGTGTGCCCGTCTTGGGGCCTGTCCCTGAGCTTTCCTGTTGTAGACTAATACTCTGTCACTTGAACTGGACTTTTGGCAGTTAATTGGAGATGAAGAGTCTCACAAGGTTTCTTGCCTGTACTGGCTTCGAACTGTGATCCTCAGACCTCAGCCTCCGGAGTAGCTAAGATTACAGGTGTGAGCCACCAGCAACCAGCTGAATTTTTTATTTTTGTTCATGTTTTTTCATGTGAACAATAACTGGACATGGTATTTAAAGGGGCTTAATGAGGTGGGTGCTGTGGCTTATGCCTGTAACCCTCCTCAGGAGGCTGAGATCTGAGGATCATGGCTCAAAGCATCCCAGGCAGAAAAGTCCACAAGACTCTCATCTCCAGTAAACTACTCAGAAAAAGCCAGAGATGGTGCTGTGGCTCAAGTGGTAGAGCTACAGCTTTGAGTATAAAGAGGCTCAGAGATGGCACCCAGGCCCTGAACAGCCCCAGGACTGAGGTGGGGGGGGGATAGGGGGTAGGGATTAGTGAGGATGGAAAGTGTGACCAAATGGTAGAGTCCTGTTGATCAAACTTGAGGCCCTGAGTTCAAACCCCAGTACCCCCAAGAAAGAAAGCATAAGTAAAATAGAAAATACAAATAAGGAGGGTTAGTCTTGTGTCACTCAGGTCACAGAGACCAACACCACATTAGTTTGAAACTTGGGTGTCTTCTCAGTTCTTAGCAGCACCTTATTGGACAGCTAAGAGCCTGAGTGTGAACTGGAGGCAGTGCCCTGGGTCACACTCACCACATGACCACCTGTGTGTGTGAGGCGTGAGGTCCCTTTCCCACCTTCCCCATCCCAGGGTCCTAGGGTGGCCCTCTCTCCCAGCACCCTGTCTGTCCCCTGGGCTGGCCTGTTCTATGGGCCACGGTCACCTGCTTTTTGCCTGTCCTCCATCGGGCATGTATTTTCTTCCTTTTTTTTTTTTTGTCGGTCGTGAGGCTTGAACCCTGGGCCTTGGCGCTATCTCTCAGCTCTTCAGCTCAAGGTGAGCGCTCTACTACTTAGGTACAGCGCCACTTCCGGTTTTCTGGTGGTTTATTGGAGATAGGAGTCTCACAGTCTTTCCTGCCCGGGCTGGCTTTGAACCTCTATCCTCAGATCTCAGCCTCCTGAGGAGTTAGGATGACAGGCGTGAGCCGCCAGCGCCCGGCGCGGGCGTGTATTTTCTTGTTGAATGGCCTGTTGCGGTACCTGCTGCGACACTCCTGGGTGTTCGGGGAGTGCCCAGTGACAGTGGCTCTGAGGAGCTCAGAACCTTTCACTGGAGTTCAGTGGCAGGGGGAAATCTTAGCCTGCATGCCGAGCAGTTGGAACGTGTCTTGAGGACCCACAACTTGCCAAATAGCATGTCTGAAGCAAAGTAGCTGGAGTGCAGTGGCATCTGTCTGCAAAGGGCTTGTAGTCCGTGTCGGTTTCTTTGGACCTTGCTTTTGCCCAGTAACTTGTCTCTCTCCATACTCTGTGAATTAGGGTGCTTTGCGTGTGGGATGGAGAATGGATTCCGAGTCTATAACACCGATCCACTCAAGGAGAAAGAGAAACAAGGTAAGCAGTGATGGCCATTTTCTGCATCTCACCGTCCAGTCCCAGAGTCTAGAGCTGGCCAGGAGGTGGCTCTATGTCTGTAACCCTCCTTAGGAGGCTGAGATCTGAGGATCACGGCTCAAAAACAAAGCATCCCAGGCAGAAAAGTCCACAAGACTCTCACGGTGGACTGGACTAGGGCTCCACCTGCCGGCTCTGTGCTGAGGGAGAAGAGTGTCTGGTGTCTCTCCAGTCTTCTCCCGAATCTTCACTCCTTGCCAGTTCTTTTTCTTTCTTTTTTTTTTTTTGTCGGTCGTGGGGCCTGAACTCTGGGCCCGGGCGCCGTCCCTCAGCTCTTCAGCTCAAGGCGAGCGCTTTACCACTTGAGCCACAGCGCCACTTCTGGCCTTTTCTGCTTATGTGGTGCTGAGGAATCGAACCCAGGGCCTCATGCATGCAAGGCAAGCACTCTACCACTGAGCCACCTTCCCAGCCCCATGAAATAAAATTTTAAAGAACATGTACACTGGTAAATAAAATAATTCTATTACTTTTCCTATTTTATCAGGGAACAGATGAGCATTTAGAAGGGTGCTAGAATTCTGGAGTGCAGGATTGTTTGGTTTGTCTTTTCCTTACATGTTTGGCAGTTCTTGTCTCTGCTGGGGTGGTCATGCGCTGCTGCTGAGTGAACAGACCTCAGATGAATGAGCAATATCCATTTGTCTCTAGTTTGAGTTGTTACGTTTCTAGAGCTGTTTGTCTGTAAGAAGCAGGTGTTGGGAGTGCCTCCAGCAGAGACTTTGAGAAACACTTCTGAAGCCCAGAAGAAGCAGCCTACCCTGGGCCAACCAGCTCTGCCCTTTACCTGGCTGCTGTGTGATCCTGGGAAGGGTCCTCAGATTCTCTGGGCCTCAACTTTTGTTAAACTGAAGACGATAAGCAATGCTTCTTGTATAAAGTTGCTCTAAAAATGAGTAAGTTGGCCAGGTGCTTGTGACTCACTCCTGTAATCCTGGCAGCTTAGGAGGCTGAGATCTCAGGATGGAGGTTCACACCAGCTTGAGAAAAGTCTGTGAGACTCTTATCTCCAGTTAGCTACTAGAAAACTAGAAGTGGCGTTGTGGCTCAAAATGGTAGAATGTAAGCCTTGAGTAAAAAGCTCAGGGACAGTTCCCAAGCCTTGAATCCAAGCCCCACGACAGAACAAGAAAAAAAGGAGGGGGGTGGGTTGGAAGGAATAAAGCATATAATTAGTGGTTGTCACTTGCACACAAGCTTACGTGTGCACCAGCTTTATCACAACACTGTTCACAGTTCCATCTACAGCTATCCCTGTGCACATTGTCATGGTCACAGTCTCACCATTACAGCCATCCCCATGCACACCAGCACAGTCACTCTGATCATGACACCCCACCCCGTGCACACCAACCAGCACAGATCACAGTCTGATCATGACACCCCACCCCGTGCACACCAACCAGCACAGATCACAGACTGATGATTACAGCCATCCCTGTGCACACCAGCACAGATCACAGTCTCACTGTTACACATTACCTATGCACAGGGATTGCAGTCTGTGATCCAGCATATACCTCAAAACTGTAGAGCACCATAGGTTTTATAAACTGTTTTGTCTTGTTCTTATAGTCTTGTGATAAGAGTTAGCTTAACATTTAAGCACTGGTGGCTCACACCTGCAATCCTAGCTACTCAGGAGGCTAAGATCCGAAGATCATGGTTCAAAGCCAGCTCATGCAGGAAAGTCTGTGAGACTCTCACCTCCAGTTAACCACCAGAATTCCAGAAGTGGTGCTGTGGCTCAAGTGGTAGAGCTGAGGGACAGCGCCCAGGCCCTGCATGGATGCCTCGTACTGGCACCAACAAAGAAGAGTGGCGTGCTGGGAGCGATTGAACAGGATGCATTGCGTGCACACAGGGACGTGTGACACCAAATGCCTGCCGTCGTAAAACTATCTGAAGACAATAGCTTAGACGGTTTAAAGGGCGAGGTGCGTAATGTTACAGTCTTCATATTGACATGCTTTCTTAAACTCATTTCAGAGTTTCTGGAAGGAGGAGTCGGCCATGTGGAGATGTTGTTTCGCTGCAACTATTTAGCTTTAGTTGGTGGTGGGAAAAAGCCGAAATACCCTCCCAACAAAGGTAAGGTAGTGCTGCCCTTCCAGCCTGGCCACACGGAGGCAAGTTCTGAGCTTACCGGCACATTCTCTGCAGTGGCCCCAGGCCACGTGGGAGCCTCTGGTCGCCTTGGGGCAGAGGGTGAGGGGAAAGGAGCGTCTGACTGAATGGATGTGGAGCGTCTGACATCTTCTCTTGGTAACGGAGGGCTTGCTGAACTGCGGTTGGCTGTCATAGATGTCACAGACTAAAGCTTCATGGGAAGACACGGCAGCGTGCAGGCTCTGGGTGTGAGCACTGTGTGTGTGTATGCGTGCGTGCATGCATGAGCGTTGTAGCTGAGATGGTGGAGAGCTGCCAGGCGGCTCCCTTGCCTGCAAAGTATCTTAAGCTAGCACTTACCTGAACGAGGAAGAGACCGAGTGAGGTAGAGCACACAGAAAATGTCACCCCTACTTGGGAAGGAGGGGAGTAGTGGGGTAGGCTGGAGGCAGGTCTCAAGTTCTAGGGGAGAGAGGCGTTGTGTGTGCACTAGGGAAGCGTCCGTATAAAAGCAGTGCATATGCAGAAGCAACACATGGGGGTGAGGAGCTGGGGCATCTGTGTGGCAGTGCCGCTGGCGCCCTGAGGACTGGCTGGGCAGCCAGCGTTGGCAGGTTCCAGGGTGGGTTGGTAGGGGGAGAGGAGCGGAAGGGAAGGAAGGGAGTAGAAAGGGAAGTATGAACAGATTTCACTGTTAAATGTATTTCCGTGTGTCTCCTGGGTCATACACCCGGGCCCCGGGCTGAATTCTCAGTGGCGTTTGTGGGCTGGCCCGACAGGCACCTCTGTTTTTGTTGTCGTGTCCACCAGGAGCAGTGAATGGGAGGGGATTGTGAGTTTCTGCTTGGCCTGTAGGTAGTTGTTCAGCCTCTTAGGTGCATGCTTGTCTGTGCCGGCACATAAAGCTGTGTAGCGAGACCGGCCGGGCGCCCTGGGAGGGCAGAGGGCCCGGCGGGGCACAATCCTGCTGATGACTGACTCGGACCAGGAGCAGTCTGACCACCAAGGAGGAGAGGAGATTGTGAGCAGCAGGTGGCTAGCCCCTGTCCACAGGCAGGGGAGCTGTTTTTCACTATCGAGTCTCGCTCACCTGTAAAATCTCACACAAAACTTAAATTTCCTCATGGTGACAGTGGTGGCAGTTCCTCCAGCGTAGTTCCATCTACAGGGGACGCAGGTAGGGTGCCAGGGGAGGCGGAAGTGAAAAACAAAAACTGAAGAATGAATGGCGCGTAGGCTTGCTGGCTGCCGGCTAAGAGAGTAGTTGTGAGGATTGGAGGGAAAGCAAGCATCTAGTACCGAGTTCTAATTCCAGTCTCAAGCCAGAAAGTCGTTCTACAGAAAATATAATTGGATGTGGGTGAGAAAGGACTGGGCAAGAAGGTAAGATTTAAGGGCTGGGAAGGTGGCTCAGTGGTAGAGCACTTGCCTTGCATGCCTGAGGCCCTGGGTTCAATTCCTCAGCACTGCATACGCAAAAAGAAAAAAGCCGGAAGTGGCGCTGTGGCTCAAGTGGTAGAGCGCTCGCCTTGAGCTGAAGAGCTGAGGGACAGCGCCCAGGCCCAAAGGTTCAGGCCCCACGACTGGACCTCCCCCCCCCCCAAAAAAAAAAAAGATAAGATTTAAGACAAACATGAAAAGTCAAAAACAAATCAAAACAATAAAGATAAACTCTGCTGGGCACTGATGGCTCACGCCTGTAATCCTAGCTACTCAGGAGGCTGAGATCTGGCCCTGGCAGTAAAGTCTCTGAGACTCTTAACCTCCCAGTAAACTCATAAGAAAAAGCCAGAAGTGGAACCGTGGCTCCAAGTGGTAGAGTGCTGTCCTTGAGCACAAACAGGTCCCAAGTTCAAGCCTCCCCCCCACCAACAAAAAAGATAAACTTGTAGCTGTGCGCTGGTGGCTCATGCCTGTAATCTTAGCTACTCAGGAGGCTGAGATCTGAGGATCACGGTTCAAAGCCAGCCCAGGCAGGAAAGTCTGTGAGACTTATCTCCAATAAACCACTAGAAAACTGGAAGTGGCACTGTGGCTCAAGTGGTAGAGTGCTCACCTGGAGCTGAAGAGCTGAGGGACCACGCCCAGGCCCAGAGTTCAAGCCCCATAACCAACAAAAAAAAGCAAATTAAGATAAAAAAGATAAACTTGTTAGCGTGAGCTTTTGTGTCCATATAAATGTATAAATGAGTGTGTGTGTATACACATATACACACAGGGGTGTAAGAGGCTGTGTACCTGGAGGTCTGGCCGGCCTGTGTGGAGACCTCTGATCTGCCCTGCAGTTAACCCAACACATGGAGTAGGGATGCGTGCTCCAGGGTGGGGGGCATGCCTCAGGCCCCGGGCTCCCTTGGTGCCCTGCCCCACCACACGGTCTCCCAGAGTCCACGCTTCCGGTGTTATACCTGCCTCTGATTTCACCAACACTCACCTTCTACGCTGGAGTAGAGCTAGCTGGCCTAGAACTTGCCTTCTGCCTGTTTTAGCCTCCTGGGGACTGGGCCCTGCTCCACTGTGCATGGCCCTTTAAATAGAGCTATTGTCTCTAGCTCTGGCCCATTGAGTGTTGCAGTCCGTCTTGTTTTTGACTCAGTAGAAGGGGAAAGGGGACTATTTGCTTGAGCTAACCAGGTAAAGATGGGCTAGCAGATTAAGGACGCACAGGTCCGTGCGTAAGGCAGGCTGGTGGCCTGAGACCTTGGCCAGTTTGTGTGTGCCGAGCGGGGAGGAAAGGGAGACCAGGAGCAGCCGCCTGAGGGAGGGTGTGAGCGTCGGCCCTGGCCATTCCCGGGGATAACCAGGGGCGCGCCGTGGTCCGGGGCGTGAGTGTGCTCCTGTGCATTTCAGTGATGATCTGGGACGACCTGAAGAAGAAGACTGTCATCGAGATCGAGTTCTCCACGGAGGTCAAGGCAGTCAAGCTGCGGAGAGACAGGTGGGCCGGCGCCTTCCTCGGCTCTGGGGGGGAGGAGCGGCGTGGGGATGACGCGTCCACAGGGGAGCCTGGGGAGCTCTGCCTGCCCGGGGCCTGCCCGAAGAGCACCGCCTCACTCGCCCCCAGCCCGCGTGGAGAGCCCGTGCTGGAGGAGGAGGACGGGCTGTGAGTGGTGGCCTTCGTGTCTCCAAGGGTGACAAGAGGTCACAAAACGTGCCTTTCCCGTTGAAGGGGGAAAACCGACCCATTTTTCTTTTCAGAATCGTGGTGGTGTTGGACTCCATGATTAAGGTGTTCACATTCACACACAACCCCCATCAGCTGCATGTCTTTGAGACCTGCTACAACCCTAAAGGTGAGGGCTGGAGGGGGAGCTCTGGGCGCGGGTCCTGATCCTGGGGTGTGGGGGCAGCCGCGGCCCGGCCGCTGTGGTGCGCGGGGCCCTCACCCGGCCCGGCCGCTGTGGTGGCCCGGCCGCTGTGGTGCGCGGGGGCCCTCGCCCGGCCTGGCCCTCCCGCAGCCTCGCCCTCCCGCAGGGCAGGTCCTCCTGCACACACCACAGGTGCCTGCAGTTTCTTCTCTTTCCTAACTTGCTTGTTCATTACCATCACAGCTCTTTACCCCACTGCTACCGGACAGGGGCTGAGGAGCGTGAGGGTCAAGTTTTGGCTTCCTTCAGTCTTAGTTTTTGTGCCTGGCTTTGTCCGCTGTCGGCTGAAGATTAGCTCTGACTTCATTCGCACAGTGAGCTAGGTGCACGGCCAGGGACAAGGCCGGTGGAGTCTTAGTGACGTGCACCTGTGCCTTCATTTCTAAGTGTTTGAGGGGTTTTTATGCTGTGTTTTTTGCCTGTGGAGTAGTTTACCTTTTAGCGTTGATTGCAGTCCCAGCAGCAGTAAATTGGCAATTACACGGAAAGAGTCCCCGATACCATTTCCCAGCATACCGTTTCCCATCAGCGTGTCTTTGACTTGGGGATTCTGGGTTGCGGCTGCCACTCTGCTTGTGGACTGGAGGACAGAGAGTATGTTTGGGTTGTGAGGCTCAAAAGCCTTGCCATTGTCAGCTCTGGTGGATTTGTCTCCCCAGGCCTCTGCGTCCTGTGTCCCAACAGTAACAACTCCCTCCTGGCCTTCCCGGGCACCCACACGGGCCACGTGCAGCTCGTGGACCTGGCCAGTACGGAAAAGCCGCCCGTGGACATCCCCGCACACGAGGGCGTGCTCAGCTGTATCGCTCTCAGCCTGCAGGGCACTAGGATCGCAACGGCGTCCGACAAGGTGAGGCCCCGTTGGAGCTGGCCGCCCCAGGCCGCTCCCACCGCAGACCAGGCTTGCGCTAAGACAGCCTGGCGGGGGCTTCTGTGAGTCCAGTAGTGGAGGCCGGGGCCAGGAGGGTGGCAAGTTCATAGCCAGTCTGGGAGCCTGGGCGATACGGTGAGACCCTACCTCAAAATAAGATAAAAATGGGCTGGGAAGGTGGCTCAGTGGTAGAGCGCTTGCCTTGCATGCATGAGGCCCTGGGTTCGATTCCTCAGCACCCCATAAGCAAAAAGAAAAAAGCCGGAAGTGGCGCTGTGGCTCAAGTGGTAGAGCGCTAGCCTTGAGCTGAAGAGCTGAGGGACAGCACCCAGGCCCAGAGTTCAGGCCCCACGACCGGACCCCCCCCCCCACAAAAAAAAAGAAAAACTAAGATAAAAACAAACACAAGAAGAAAGAAGCCCTGCAGTTCACAGCCAGGTCCTCCCTGCGGCTTCTTGGCAGAAGGCTCTGAGCCACTCAGAACTGCGTGGTGTGTCTCCGTGTGTGCTCCTGGTTGAATTTCCACCATCTTACATTTAAAATACGGCACTATTTTCCTGCAGGTTGCGTGATATGAAAAAGTTGCTTTTAACAAGGTTTACCTATGACTTGTTTTTACTTTCATTAGCCTGATTTTATACATTTCCAAAGACAGTTTATGCTTTTTACTTTAACTTTTTTAAGATTGCAAGTCTAGTATCTGTAGAAAGCCACTCACTTTGGTGGGGTGATAGCTTGCGCGAGCGTGTCTGCCGCCCTGGCGTGTGGGCGTGCCGGCAGCTCTGCCGCCCCTGGCGTGTGGGCTGGTGCTGGGGCCGTGGCTGAGGTGTGAACCGCACTTTTGCCCCTCCACTGGACACGCTGTGTCTGGAGGCTGCTTTTGTCTCTAGGATTGCGTGTGTCCTCATCGTAACTCAGGTGAGATTTCCTAGACTGGAGAAACGGGGCACCAGCCTGGGCCTGAGGTTGTTCGGGACTTGGCCAGGGCGCCAGCTGCCGGGGTCTCGGAAGGCCTTCCTGTGTGGTCTCCTGAGCCGTCCTGGCCCCTGCCCTGTGCTCTGGGTGGCTGCGTCGGCAGACCAGGGACATGTGGGAGTTTGGGAGGTTGGGCAGGTGGGTTTGTGAATGCATGAATATTTCAGGAACGGTGACATGTCAGTTGTTGATAATGAAACACTTCGCTGTTTTTCAAAGGGGACCCTTATAAGAATATTTGATACTTCATCAGGGCATTTAATCCAGGAGCTACGAAGAGGATCTCAAGCAGCTAATATCTACTGGTAAGGGGGCCAGCGACTGCCCTGGAGATCAGCCCGTGAGAGGCTCACGTGGCAGCAGGCAGGTCTTGATTGTTACTGACTCCCCCTTTAGTTATGGAGGACACACTCAGATGCACAGCGTGGCCGCTCTGCGCCCTGAGACCACGCAGTGCCCTCACCTCCTGCGTCTGACTCTTCCTGGGTTTTAACGCAGATTTTGGACCTCCCCTGTTGATTGTCGCATCCCAGCAGGCCCTCGGGCAGGCCGCCCCTGGGGGTCTGCAAAGTCCTTGGGTGCAGCGTGCTCGGCTGTCCTCTGCTCTGCTGGCTAGCGCCGGCACCTGGGGGCAGCCTGAGCCTCTCAGTGGGCATGGGGTCTCGAGCCCCCCCCCCCCCAGCCCAGGTGGCACCCTGGGGTGTCTGGAGACAGCTGAGACTATGCTTTGCCTCTTGGGCTTTTCCTTCTCTTTGTACCATGAAGAATATGTTGGATATCAAAGAGCAGGTCCTTAAAACTGAGTTCTTAGGCACTGGTGGCTCAGGCCTGTAATCCTAGCTGCTCCTGAGGCTGAGATCTGAGGATCGAGGTTCAAAGCCAGCCCTGGCAGGAAAGTCCATGAGACTCTTATCTCCAATAAGCCACCAGAAAACCGGAAGTGGTGCTGTGGCTCAAGTGGTAGAGTGCCAGCCTTGAGCTGAAGAGCTGAGGGGCAATGCCCAGGCCCCGAGTTCAAGACCCATCAGTGACAGAAAAACCCAAAACCTGTGCTGTTGAAGCTGGAGTGCTGAGGCCTCCGCAGCTGGCAAGGCAGCGTGTCGGGCCTGGGCGTGGGCCTGAGTGTCGGGTCTCGGCGCGGGCCTGAGCGCGGGCCTGAGCATAGGGTCTCGGCGCGGGCCTGAGCGCAGGCCTGAGCATCGGGTCTCGGCGCGGGCCTGAACGTCGGGTCTCGGCGTGGGCCTGGGCGCGGGCCTGGGCGCGGGCCTGAGCGTGGGGTCTCGGCACGGGCCTGGGCGCGGGCCTGAGCATCGGGTCTCGGCCCAGGCCTGAGTCTCTGTCTCCTTGGCAGCATCAACTTCAATCAGGACGCGTCGCTCATCTGCGTGTCCAGTGACCATGGCACCGTGCACATCTTCGCAGCCGAAGACCCAAAAAGGAATAAGCAGTCAAGGTAAGTGTCAGGAATGCTGCGGGCTGGCGGCGCTGTCAGGTGCTGTGAGCCTGGTACCCCACGCTAATGCTGTCAGGTGCTATGGAACACCACAGCAGTTTTTTCTGGAATGCTGGTGGAGAGACATTTCCTGGAACTGGGCACACTAACCACGATCTCATTTAAAAAACATTTCTAAGGACTTTGAGGTTTTATGTAAGTAATAAAAGCTTTTTTAGCCGGGCGCCAGTGGCTCACACCTGTAATCCTAACTTCTCAGGAGTCTGAGATCTGAGGATTGTGGTTCAAAGCCAGCCTGGGCAGGAAAGACCGTGAGACTCTTACCTCCAGTAAACGATCAGAAAAATCAAAGTGGCGCTGTGGCTCAAGTGGTAGAGTGCTCGCCTTGAGCTGAAGAGCTGAGAGGCAGCGCCCAGGCCCAGAGTTCAAGCCCCACGACCAACAAAAAGAAAAAAAGAAAAAAAAATTAAATAGAACTAAAAGCATCAAGTTTAAAGCCTTGGTGTTTGGGGTGGTCTCTGAGTTGAAGTGTCTGTCTGACTTGGTAAGCCCCACCCCTCTTCGTGTCCCCACAGCCTGGCGTCAGCCAGCTTCCTTCCCAAGTACTTCAGCTCCAAGTGGAGTTTCTCCAAGTTCCAGGTCCCCTCCGGCTCTCCGTGCATCTGTGCCTTTGGAACGGAGCCCAATGCAGTCATTGGTGAGTGGTCCCCTGGGGGGAGGGGGGCGAGCTTCTGCCCTGCCGCCTTCCCAGGAGACGCGCCCCCTTACTGGACCGGTGTGCGTCGGGCTGCCCTGTGCTCAGGTCCTGGAGGCCGTTTGCTTGCATAGCGTGGGGAGACCTGGGTGCTCTTAACTTCGTGGAAGAGGGCCGTGGTGACATGCTCTCCCCTCTGTCCCAGCGATCTGCGCCGATGGCAGCTACTACAAGTTCCTGTTCAGTCCCAAGGGCGAGTGTGCGCGGGATGTGTGTGCACAGTTCCTGGAGATGACGGACGACAGGCTGTGATGCCCTGTGGCCGCGGCCGCGCTCGGGGTGCCCGCGGACTCCTGGGACCGCGTCCTGAGGCCGTGCGTGGCTGTCCTTCCAGAGCCGGGCTTACGGCTCCCACATTAAAGAGGATCACCGTCCCAGCTCCGCAGACGCTGCCCTGTCATTCAGCTCTGGCGTTGGCGTTCGTGGTCCCGCTGCTCCCTCCTGCCTGCCCAGAGCAGCCGTGATGGCAGAAGCTTGTGTCTGCAGCAGTTCCATCATTGCCCCCGAGCCCCCGGTGACGTGCAGGTGGGCACGTCAGCCTGTGCAGCCTGGGCTGCTGCACAGAGACGCAGCCGGCCGTTGAGAGCGCCTGCGCCCAGCGTGGCGCCCCACGAGGCCTGGTCCTCGACCGACCGGGCTGGCTCTCCTGGTTAGACTGGGTTCAAAGGGAGTTTTCCGGTACAGACAGGGGCCAAGTCGGGTCGGAGAAGGCGGTGGGTAGTTTGGGGGCCTGCCCTGCAGTGCCCACTGCCATCTGCCTGTCACTGGGAACGGTGGCAGCCGCTGCCCCCTCCCCCTGGCATCTGGAGGAAAACTGTACACTACCCTGGAGCAGGAGACGTGGCGGCACTGGTGTGGGTACAGGACCTGCGTGGTGGTGCCACCGAGCTGTGCATTAATTGTCTTGAGTCCTTTCCAGGAAGCCCGGTTTTAGTTTTGAGTTCGTGTTGCAGACATTTAAACTCCACCCGACGTCGAGTTCCCCGGTGTCTTCACTGTGATGTAATCAGCTTTGTGTGTGGATTCCGTGTCAAGTATGCATGTTGCCCCCATGTGTATTTAATCATGAAACTTAATTTTTGCACACTTATTTGTACTGTTCTTTTCAATAAAAGTGACTAATTTTGTTGTACTCTGTACCAGAGGCAAGCAGAGCCGGGCCTGGGAAGCCAGGTGCCCCTTTCCTGCTGAGGGGCCGGGATGTGGGTCCAGGACGTCCGGCCTGTGCCCGGCCTTGTGTGCTCTTGGCTGGACTGGCCCCTGAGAATGAGGGGAAGGCTGTAGGAGAGCAGGGCTCAGACAGAACTGCTCCCTGTGGGGTGGGCAGGGAGCAAGGCCCTGCACAACTCTACACATTTTTGCGGTTTAGTGTATCAAGTTACAGCCCTGCCCTCGGGTGCAGAGCTGTTGAGCCGCCCTGTGCCCAGGCTGCAGGGGCTCTGCCACGGGCAGTGGCTTGGCCGTGAGACGTGTACACGGCTTGCAAATGTGCTGGGCTGACCTGAAGACAAAGGTGGCTGTGATCGCCTGCCCTCCCCACTGTGAAGACCCCCGCTCCGACTCCTTCGTGTCCTCTGGTTTTGTTGTTGGGAGCTGGACCTCGACGTTGGGGCTCAAGGGCTCTGGATGACGATTCTCCCCCTCCCTAGGACCGCCTCTTTCCTGAAGAGCCCTCCCTCCCCTTCCCCAGCCTTGCATCTGATAGGCAGGTGCTCTACCTCGAGCCACGCCTCCACCCTTCTTGTCTACTTTTCATGTAGAGTTGGGCCGGCCTGAGTTACAGCCCCCTTTGTTTGCATTCCACTGTGCCCAACTTTTTATTGGTTGAACTGTTAGCTTTAATCCAGTCCTCCCAAGTAGCTAGGATTCAGCAGAAGCCCAGCAGTTGTCTTCTGTCAGTGCCCTTTCCAAACCTTTTCAGGCTGTGACACTTAGTGACCCGACCAGACCTCCTCTACTGCTTTTGGGTGTGCTGCCAGGCAGGTCAGGATGCCCAGGCCTTACTGTGCAGCACCACACCTGCGGGCTGCCCGGGCCACGTGGCTGTGGCCACCGGGGTGTGGTGGGTGCAGACACCATGGCTGGAGGTGTGTCAGCTGCCCATCTGCACTGCTGTGGACTCCGCCATGCAGCACAGGGCCACAGCTTCCTGCTCACCGACACTGTTCTCGTGCTACCTTTTGCTGGAAGGCTGAGGCACCCATTCCAAGGATCTTACATCTGATTTTTGTTGTTGTTCATTGTGGGGCCTGAACTCTGGGCCTGGGCGCTGTCCCTCAGCTCTTCAGCTCAAGGCTAGCACTCTACCACTTGAGCTACAGCGCCACTTCTGGCTTTTTCTGCTTACGTGGTGCTGAGGACTCGAACCCAGGGCCTCATGCACACAAGGCAAGCACTCTTACCTTCCCAGCCCTCACACCTGATTCTTGAGCATTGGCAAGGCTTTCTGTGTTCTTTTAAAGGGCACAGACCTGAAATGAAGGCTCCACGCTGGGAGGGGGGTGAGGGATGGGAGCAGGGTGTGCGGACAGTTGTGGGGCTAAACTCGGGGCCTGGGCGCTGTCCCTGAGGTTTTGCTCAAGGTGAGTGCTCTATCACTGTGAGCCACAGGACCGCTTCTGGTTTCCTGAGGGTTTATTGGAGCTAGTTGTCTCATAGGACTCTCCTGCCCGGGCTGGCTTTGAACTGTGATCCTCAGATCTCAGTCTCCTAAGTAGCTAGGATGACAGGCAGGTGCCACAGCACTGTATTCACAAACTGGTCTGTTGAATAGCTACTCCTCTGTATATCTAAAAGTTTAAAAATACACTGACAAAGCATGTACAATAGCAATGAAAAATGTTTTTTGAGACAGGATCTCACAATGTAGCTTTAGCTGGCTTTGAACTTAACAGTCTTGCCCTGGATTGTATCACAGATATGTGCCACTCTGGGCCACCATGTCTGGCCCCTAAATCGTTTTTATACCAACTTCCTTTGCTGGGAGCCAGTGGCATACATACTTAACACTTTACTGTTGCTACCAAGTGCCTTTAAGTGCTGGAACTTTTGGGTCACTTCAAGAACACGTGCCTTGCGTCATGAGCACAGGTATAACGAACGTTTCTCTGGTACTTCAATTTTGGAACAAAGCCGCAGTGGACTCTGGTCTGTCCTCCCCGTGGACAGGGATTCTGGCTAGTCACACACTGCACACCTTTGTGGTACGTGCTGGTCACAGCCCTCTCATGAAGGCTTTACCCAGCCTGTTTCAAAGCTGGACAGCCCTGATGCAAGTAGCGCTCGGTCAGTTTCACCTGGTGGCTTGGTAACCTGGGGGTTGCCACAGCTTCGGGTATCTCTCCTCTATCCCCCAGGAACTCTTCGCTGTTGGCTAACAAGAACCCAGGTTTTCCAGCTTGGGGCCAGAGTTGAAGGGAAAAAAAAAGAACTGGGTGCCACAGTGGCCTGGCCCCTGCCGTGGGAGCTGCTTCCCCAGGGCACCACCAATGTAAGGAAGTGCTTCTGGAAGGCCACGTTCACCCCCATCTCCAGGAGGCCACCTGCGGGGCAGTGCCGCAGGGCAGGGCAGTGGCTTCAGTCAACAGCTGCTTGTCACCAGAGTGGCCCCAGGGCTTCTGCAGGTCGGTGACCACAGGTGCACACGCGCACACGCACACAGACACCCTTAAATCCTGGCTGTGTTCTGTGGACATGAATGCAGCAAGATGGCTGGTGCCCACAGAAACCCACTGGGAGCTAGCTCTCAGTGCGGTGACATCTAAGCAATCATATGCTGTGGTTTCTCTCCCAGAGCTGCCCCCTGCACTCACCATGCTGCTGCCTGCAGAGGCTGTGGACAGGGCTTCCCCCTCCCCACCAGCAGAGCTCTGGGTGCCCAGACCTTCCTCCAGTGCCCTTGAGGGTCCGACCGGAAGCCTGTGCCACCTCAGCTCATCTTCGAGGACGGCCCCCTGCCTTGTCCATTCTACTTGAATCCAGTGGACTCCAAGGGGGAAGTGGGGAGTTCTTGGTGCCAACTTCGCTCGGCAGGCCCGTGCTGGCCGGCCTCGTGCACAGCAAACGGGACGTGGGCCGTTTGAACCTCAACACCCAAGTACCGCTTCGGAAGCTGTTCCGTCTGTAGTGTTTTGACCCTTCGGCTGGATCAAGTATACAGATGAAATAGCAGAGAACCTGTTAAAATTTCTGCATCACCTGGCGGGCAGGGTACCCGCTGCTGCCCCAGTCCAGCAAGCCAGACTCCGGGTAAGGCTCTGCGTGCTCAGACGGGCACAGGCCAAGAAGAAAAGCAGAAGTTCACCAAAATGACGATACTCTATTCCATTAAAATGAATAAAAAATACTTTATTACATTTCAGGAACTTGGTACTTAAAAAAAATTTCCAATCTTTGCACACAGGCCACCATCTGTCTAGAACAGGGAAGCTGTCCCTTGCCACACCCCACAGAAAGCCCCGCGTGCTGGTGGCCACAGCCTCGGCCCGACCCTGGCGCGTGGAGGAGCCGGCCGAGGACGTGGGGTGGGCTGCGGCCCGCTGCCCCGTCAGCCACCCGCTTTGTGTCCTGGGGACACAGGCGGCACTTCCCTTTGTGCTGGTGTTTGGGGCTGGCTGCTGATTAAGGTTCTGGTTCTGGAAGGAGCTCAGGACCACCTTGAGTGTGACCCGCTGACGTTAGGCTGCCCACCTGCCCAGGACAAGAGCGAGACCCATCTGGGGCAGGACCAACTCCGAGTTCCCACGCAGGGCCTGAAAACCTGGAGACCGCCTGGGCACAGAGCTGGCTTCCTGTCCTCTGGCACAGCCCTGAGGGGACAGGTGTGGATGCCGTGCCGTGAGGGCGGCCCTGAGACCGAGGGCCACCGGGAGGCAGCTGTCCTCGCCTCTCACGCCAAGCGTTAGTTAGCAGACGACAACTCCAGAGCCCCAGTCTGCCGTCAGTGGCCGGCGGCCATGCTATGCAGGAAGGCGCTACCTGCGTCCTGGGGCAGCCCATCCTCGCCAGTGTTCGTGGAGACCGGCAGACGCGCACGGCACACAGGACTCGTAAGGATTAAACGCACCCCAAGGTGCTGGGAGGTGCGGGAAGCAGACCGCAGCCTGTGCCCGACAGTGGCTCTGGTCTGAAGGCAGACTTCAGTGGACACACGGTCTCACTCATGATTTCTCACTTTATTTGTCAAGTGACTGAGTTATAAAATCCATCTAGTGTGCAGTAATTCATAATTTTAATACGCATCATCTGCAGTAACAAGACAGCTCCATACCGTGACGCGACACGCAATACTAGAACAGACTTGTATTTGGTCTTTATGTAAATAATGTTTTAAAATTGCCTAAATATACCATTCTGAGCCATTTCATTCCACCAGGAAAATACAGGGTTTCTTCCCCCTCTCTTTAAAAAAAATTAAATACCAAAATAACTACATTTAAATAAATAATGTTATGATGATGACATTAAAGAACAAGGCTGCAGCCTGTCTGCCCTGCCCGCCCGTCTCCTTCCCTCTGGGTCTCAGGACTTAAGGAGAGAAGGGAGCCTCTGTGGAGGCAGATTTGGAGGGCAGGGCGCCCCGGGACGGGAGCCCAGCCTGGAGGGTGCTCACAGGAACCGCAGGCCCTGCGTCCCGGCCACACACAGCATGGGTTCCTAGGGTACATACTCGATCTGTTTTCCAAGGAAGGAAGGATGGAAGGACGGAAGGAAGGAAGGAAAGAAGGGAGGGTCTGTTGTTTTGGGCATACACAACACTTAGGAGACTGCTTTACTTAAGAGTAGGAAATGATACCAGGGACAGTCAACGCGCAGGAACGGACAAGGAGGCGGCGAGGAGGTGGGCGGCAGGGCGGGGTGTGTCCTGGTCACCCGCGCGCACTGCCCCCCGTTCTGACAGGGGGAGGGACGTGCAAGTGTCCCGGAGGAGCACAGGACAGATAGACCATCCCACCAGCTGAAAACAAACCACAGAAACAAACAGAATGGTGTCGCTGCTGTCCCCAAATTAACCCACGTGAAAGGTTCTGTGATTCCAAAATTTCCAGAGTAGAAATGGAGTGGTGTGAAATGTCAAAGACCCCCATTACTGTGTAAAGAAAGTACACCTCAAAATATTCTAATTCCACGTGAACAACAAAACACTGTCTTGTCTCCGGGAGGGGGGTGGCTGGCTCTGGCCCATCCCTTGGTGAGCCCAGTCTGCAAGATCCGCTCACTCAGGCGCTGGCCGGCCTCCACCCCACAGGAGGCTTGGGCCCAAAGGCCGGTCCTTGTTGTGCGTCCTGAAAAGCTGAGCTCACAAGCGGCGGCCCAGCGGGCGCTCTGCGGGAACACCAGCTCAAGCCGGGGGCCGCTGCGCACTGGCTCCCGTGTGACTTGGTCCATGGAAGGGAGTTTTAAGGCCACCTGGGTTTGTGTTTTCAGTGCTGGGAAGTGAAGTCCAACCGCAGGGCCCTTCCTTTGCACGGGCGGCGCCGCTCTCTCCTTTTGGCACCAGAGTTGACGTCCGCGTGAGCAGCGCTCAGTGCTAGTTCTGGAGCCCCTTCTCCCGCACGGCCACCGGAGGGGCGTCGACACTCAGGGCGATGACGATGCGCTCCCCGTCCTCGGCCTTGATCCGCTTCAGCTCCGGCTGCTCTGCCTCGTCGCCGTTTTGGCGCTTGGTGGGCAGGGAGGCCGACGCGGAGGCGTGGGTGGCCAGCATGTGTAGGGGGCTAGCAGCTGCGGAGGAGAGGCAGCAGGTCAGAACCCCCGCAGGACCCACTCGGCCCCAGAGCCCGGCCCGGGAACACGGCTTCCTGACCGGCACACACCCACAGCGGGGCTTCGGCCCCGCCACCCTCAGAGCCACGAGCCAGCTCAGGGTCGGGGGGCAGGGCGCCCGGCCGCAGCAGAATGGAGCTCCTGGGTGCCACACTCCTGTGGTGCCTGCTCGCTGTCACTGTGACCTGAACACACCTGGGAAGGTGGCTAAGTGGTAGAGCGCTTGCCTTGCATGCCTGAGGCCCTGGGTTCGATTCCTCAGCACCACATAAGCAAAAAGAAAAAAGCCAGAAGTGGCGCTGTGGCTCAAGTGGTAGAGTGCTAGCCTTGAGCTGAAGAGCTGATGGACAGCGCCCAGGCCCAGGGATCAGGCCCCACGACCGGAACCCCCCCCCCCAAAAAAAAGACCCAGGACAGCGGTCACCAAGTCCTGCAGGCCGATGTCAGCACGGCAACATGCATGCACACACACGCGGGCACGCACACACACACACACAGCTAAGGAGGAAGCCAGGTCCAAGGTGGCAGGCGTTGGGCTGAGGCAGGACCAGGATGCCCAGCGGGGCACAGTGAAGGAGGACCCCGGGCCCACGGAGACCACCAGTGCCGGATTTCCCTAGGGAAACGAGGCAGGGCGAGTGCAGGCGCTCGCTCATCAGTGTGGTGCGAGTGGCGGGGCGGGGCAGGAGTGACAAGGTGCAGCCTTGCAGGCGGATGCCCTGGCAGCGGGCACGGGTGTGGACGGCCTGGCAGCAGGCACGGGCACGGGTGTGGACGGCCTGGCAGCGGGCACGAGCACGGGTGTGGACGGCCTGGCAGCGGGCACGGGTGTGGACGGCCTGGCAGCGGGCACGGGCACAGGTGTGGACGGCCTGGCAGCGGGCACGGGTGTGGACGGCCTGGCAGCGGGCACGGGTGTGGACGGCCTGGCAGCGGGCGTGGGGCGGGGGGGTGGAGCCATGTTGCTGGTCAGCCAGGTGTGCCCAGCTGGAAAGCAGGCCGCCGGGCTGGAGGCTCCATGTATCGGGCCACGGAGGCAGCCGGTGGGCTGCAGTCAGAGCTGGCCTGGCCGGCCCTCGGGGGGCGGTGCCGAGGCCGCCGCCCTTCCAGGCTCCTTTCTGACACCCAGCAGCCAGGGGCGCCAAGGTAAAGACAAGTTGCAAACTCCCCAAAATGCAGCACAAGGGGGAAGAGCCTGTAGGCTCATCTGGCAGATTTTAAACAGCTGCAAGAAACAGCAGAGATCAGCGCTGCCAAGCAAAGGGCGGAGGTGGAGAGGGCGGCATGGCCCTGTGGGCTGTGGCTGCCGGGCCCCTGCAGCGCAAGACCTCATCTCACAACAGACTGACCGGCGAGAACACGAGGGATGGAATACCTAACCAGAAACTAGGTCAAGACCGGCTGGCTGTCTGTGGCGAGTCTACCCAGGTCGGTTCTTCTGCAGAACTGGAAAACAGAGCAGAGGCTCCACGCCCCACGCACGCTCAGCGTAGTCCTCCACATCTCCCCCAAAAAGGAAGGAACTCCTGGCTCGTTCCACAAGGCCACTGTCAAGCAAGCCCACAGCCAGCCGGACTGAGAAAACAGACCAGAGCGTCAAGGACAGGCGCAAGTCACCGTCACAGCACACTGAGCAGCCCATCTGCGAGACCAGCGGGTCCTGCCCAGAAGGTGTGCGTACCTGGTCCTGGTGAAGGACCCCATCACAGCTACACTAAAGGGAAGACAAACCAGCCATCATCCGAGTTGGCAAAAGTCAGCACCTTCCGTGAATGGAGGAAATGGACCGGTCACCACCCACAGAGGCGTGTGCCCCGAGACAGGGCCCTCAGCACTCCCCGCTGTACCCTGCGTCCTAGCTAGAGAGAGGAGACGTGCAGGGCAGGCAACGAAATGCAGGTAGACACAGTGGCACACGCTGAAACCCAGCCGCTTGGGGGCAAGCCAGCCAGCACCACCACCACTGCTCAACCCGGCGGGCTCCACAGCCAGCCAGCACCACCACCACTGCTCAACCTGGCGGGCTCCACAGCCAGCACCACCACTGCTCAACCCGGAGGGCTCCACAGCCAGCCAGCACCACCACTGCTCAACCCGGCGGGCTCCACAGCCCTTCAGGACTTCCTTTTTATTTTTTTCTGGACCTGGAGCTTGATCTGTCCCTTGGCTTCTCTGTGCTCAAGGCCTAGCGCTCTACCACTTGAGCCACTGCACCACTTCTGGCTTTTTCTGAGTCGTTTATTGGAATTAAGAGTTATGGGCTTTCCTGCCTGGGCTGGCTTCAAAATGTGATCCTCAGATCTCAGCCTCCTGAGTGGCTAGGATGACAGGTGTGAGCCACGGGGGCCTGGAGAGGATTTAACCACGGCTAGGTGCCTGATGTAAGCAAGGCGGCCCAGAATCCCACACTGCTTCCTGTCTGAACTTGAAAGGGCTTTCAGAGCAGCATTCTCTACTTCCACTGTCTTCTCTTCAAAGTTCGAAAACTTGCAAACATCAACAGCCGCCCTATGTGAAGAGCAGGGCCATCAGACAAAGGGCCGTTCACCACCCACCAAAGATGCGTCTGCGCTCGCCTCTTCTCTTTCCAGATAGTGTGTGTGCTAGTCTAGCGGGAGCCCTGGCTGCCAACTCTCTTCCAGTCCCTCGGCCTGCAACGTAGAAACACAAAGCCATCCACACCTGTCATCCTAGCTACTCAGGAGGCTGAGATCTGAGGATCGCAATTTGATACCAGCCTAGGCAGAAAAACCTGTGAGACACTTATCTCTGATTAACCCCAAAAGCCCACGGTGGAGCTGTGTGGCTCACGCGGTAGAGCACTAGTGTTGAACACGAGGCTCAGGGACACGCGCCCCCCCAGGGGGCCAGGAGCGGGAGGCAGCCCCTGCCACAGAGCAGGTCTGGCCGGGCGCTCAGCGAGGCGGAGTCCTTACCGCTGTTCACCTGGCTGTGCACGGCGGGGGGGATGGGCACCACGTGGGTCCCGTTCTGCGTGACCGTCTTGATCGGGAGCTGGTGCTGGCCCAGAGGCGCTTGCTGCACAATGGTGACCGTCTGCACGGGGGGGCCTGGCGACGCCTGGAGGATGCGGCCAGTGGCGCCCAGCGCGGCGTGGCCAACTGCAGGAACAGGCTCTACCTTCACTGAAACCCAAGAGAGACAACACCACTAGGGTTAGAGGAAAGCCGATAGACCTCACACCGTAAAACAACAAGACCATCACCCGAGCCGGGGGCAAACGGCTCCTGCCTGCCATCCTAGAGACTGAGGACCACGGCGAGGGGCCAGCCGGGCCAGGAAAGCCCGTGAGACTCACTGCCAACCGAGTGCCAGACAACCGGAAGTGGCACTGAGGCTCCAAGTCATAGAGCCCGAGCCTCGGACAAAAAACCTCGGGGACAGCGCCCAGGCCCTGAGTTCAAGCCCCACAACCGACAACAAAGAGTACTGCCTGGTTTTAAGACTGGCTGTAGAATGTCTCAGACCAGTCGACACAGAAGACTGGAGTCCTAGAATGTGCAGCGCCTGGACGGTCCCATCCCCAGCAGCGAAGCAGGAGAGAGAGTACCCTAAAAAGACACCCCTCCGCCTCCGCCTCGCTCACCTCTGACCTCTCTGTGGTCGCCATTCTCTTGCGGCTCTGCCTTCGGAGGGGCCAAGACTGCCGCCTGGGTGACCACGGCCTGGCCGGCGACAGTGTAGGTGTTTGCCGGGGCCAGCGCGGCCACGCTGGCGACCGACACGGCTGGTATCTGGTGGACGAGGTGGACGGTTTGCACCACGGGCGGCTGTGAGGCAGAGGTGGTCACCGGGGCGGCGACGGCGTAGGCGACGGGCTTCATGGCTGGGGGCAGCTGCCGCTGGACGGTGATTAAGACGGGCTGACTGGAAAGAGGTGAGCCTGGCAGGAGAGCGGGGAAGGGCTGAGGCGTGCACCCCCTCCTTCCCCACACCAAGCCTGGCCAGGGAGGCCGGCCGGGAACCTCAGGACGGGGCCCTGTTTTGCCTTATGGTGACGAATACTAAGAGAAAGGTTAGTATCTCAAGTTATTAATTCCTACACCTCTTCTCTACGAACACAGCGCCCTCCCAGGGCTCCCTCCTCACGAGATGTCCACACAAGGCCCACGTCTAGTGGAAGGGAACCCCGCACGCAGCCATCTGTGGCTGTCCCAACACCCTGTCCTTGGTGGCTTGAGGCTTCGACTAAAGTAACAGAGACATCAGCCCGGCGGGCTGGGAGGAAGCAAAGGGGCTGGGGGGAGGGGGAGGGGGAGGGGGGGAGGCCGGGGGTGGGGACACCGACCAAGACACGCTGTGCGCTTCCACAGACAGGGCGACTGGAAACCCTTTGTAAAACTACTAAAGACAGCCCTGACAGGAGTGGCAGTCATCACGCCGCCCCTGCCCTTTGGCCTTAGGACGGCAGGAACACAGGCTCCCAGCAATGCGTGCGTGGGAGGCCTGGGAGGGCACCAGAGCTCCAATAACCACCGACGCTCAGTGACACCAGACTAGCTGGCCCGGGAACATTCATCTAACACACACACACACACACTCACACTCTCTTTTGGCTCCCTTAGCTTTTTGTTGTTGTTAGTCGTGGAGCCTGGGGACTGTCCCTGAGCTCTTCTGCTCAAGGCCAGCGCTCTACCACTTATAGCCACAGTGCCACTTGGAGATAAAGAGTCTCACTGGGACTTTTCTACCCAGACTGGCTTCAAACTGCAATCCTCAGATCTCAGCCTCCTGAGTAGCTAGGATTACAGGCGTGAGCCACTGGCATCCAGCTATACAAATCCTTAATAACAATAAAATTATATTTTAAAAATCCTCTGGAAATGGACTTAGCAAAAAATCACGTCAAGTGAGGAAAGCCAAGCTCAGAGAGATAAATGGCTCATGGTTTCTTTCATACACGGGAACTAGATGTAAAACCCATGGGGACATGATAAATTATACAGAGATCAAAGGAGGACACTCTTTGGAGAGAAACATAAAAGCCCAAGGTCTATGGCATCTGATGATGCACAATAATACCTTAATACTTATCAAGATGAACTCCAGGAAATGGAGACGAGATATTTTTCTTTTGCTATTTGTTTTCTTTTACTTTTGTCTCATTTGTTCATCTACATGTCTTTGGGAAGGTGAAGGGAGCACAAAAATGGAGAGACAAAGGGTGAACAAATGCACAGTGGCACTCCCTAGACACTGGAAGAGGAGCTGTGCAGCTGTGGGCGGAGACGGGAGGGAAGGAATGGGAGGGGAGGGGAGACACAGCTCTGCCCAGCTTCATGCAGCTCCCAGCACACACCTTCACAGTAACAATACAAACAGTCTCCAGGGTGGGGCTGGGAAGGTGGCTCAGTGGTAGAGCGCTTGCCTTGCATGCATGAGACCCTGGGTTTGATTCCTCTGCACCACATAAGCAAAAAGAAAAAAGCCGGAAGTGGCGCTGTGGCTCAAGTGGTAGAGCGCTCGCCTTGAGCTGAAGAGCTGAGGGACAGCGCCCAGGCCCAGAGTTCAGGCCCCACGACCGGACCAAAAAAAAAAAATAAAAATCTCCAGGGTAAAGGTTTTGTTTTTTTGATGCCAGTCCTGTGGTTCGAACTTAGTTTTGGATATCTTCCCTTTTTTTGCTCAAGGCTAGCAGTTCTACTGGTTCCTCGTGGTTAATTGGAGAAGAGAGCCTCACGGACTTTTTGCCTAAGCTGGTTTCAAACCGTGACCCTCAGGTCTCAGCCTCCTGAGTAGCTGGGATGACAGGTGTGAGCCACTGGCTTGGTCTGCCTATTCATTAAGTGGATTCCTTTTCTGCGGTTATGAAATAGCACACTCGTGCTCCTGCTGGTTATGAAATAGCACACTCGTGCTCCTGCTGGTTATGAAATAGCACACTCGTGCTCCTGCTGGTATGAAATAGCACACTCGTGCTCCTGCTGGTTATGAAATAGCACACTCGTGCTCCTGCTGGTTATGAAATAGCACACTCGTGCTCCTGCTGGTTATGAAATAGCACACTCGTGCTCCTGCTGGTTATGAAATAGCACACTCGTGCTCCTGCTGGTTCTCCAAAGTCTCGGGCGGATCCCTTGGCACCCTGCGCCACGCAGCAGGTGTGGGGCGGGGCTGTGCACCGGGGCCTCAGCCCCAGCCTCGCTGCCTCTCCTGCTGCATCTTACCTGGTGCGCTCTGAGCGAACCGTGCCTCCTGGATGACTGCGAGTTTGGGCTGTGTGCCGCTGGGCTCAGGCTCCAAGGGGGCCGGCGAGCCTTCCCTGGACAGGCTCTCAGGGGTCTGGGCGCCACTGGAATGAGCAGACAGCACTCCTGCGTGGTTGGGGGAGGCCGGTGCACTCCTGGGCCACCAAAAGAAGACAGTGGGTTTTACAGTGACGCACTCGCCCCAGCAAGTGTCAAGTGTCCCTTGTCCTGGGCCCACACCTGGAGCCTCCTGGATATGACCAGTCGGCCCGTGGGCTGGGCCTCACACTCAGCCCCAGGCCTGCAGGAATCTGCAGAGCGCGAGCTGGCGGGGGCCTGGGGTCAATGCCAAGCCCAGGTCCTCTTTTGGGAAAAGCAGCGTATTGGTGATACAGTTTTTAGAAATCAGGCACATTAAAAACGATCTTGAGTTTAAGCAGCGAAAAGGAAGCCCTGAAGAACGGCTCATGTGCCGTCTCAGCAGTCAAGGAATCGGCAGGCACGAGGTAGCCCACATCGTTTTCCAAATCACCAACATCCACCAGAAGGTACTGGGGTCCTTGGTTTCTGCTAGGAACTGGTGCTTACCAGCCCCGGGGCCTGCTTACCGAGAGGACAGTGGCCCCAGAGGGGTTCTGAAGCAGGGCACGCCCCGGGGCCGCCGCTTCCGGAAGGCCTGCTCCACCAGCTTGCTCTCGGAGGCAGGGTCTATCCTCCAGAAGGAGCCCTTGCCCGGCTCTTCCTGGGATCGTGGCACTTTGATGAAGTAGCGATTCAGGGACAGATTGTGGCGGATGGAATTCTATGGGACATAAAATACATAGAATTCATGTAAGGCTGGGCTGAGAAATCAAAATGTGCCCATTTTAGTGCGCTGAAAAGCAGAAACCTCAGTGTCTGCAGGACTGAGCGCGGCGCTCCTTGGTGAACACTGGGTTTTACGCCTTCAGCTGGCAGCCAGCTCGAGTGAATCCCACAGCAGGTAGGCTCGTGCGTGCGTGCGTGTGTGTGCATGCGTGAGAGAGAGAGAAAGAGAGAGAGGGAGGAAGTAATGAATCTGCACAACACAGAAAATGTCATTTCCAACCTTAATCTCCTTTCAACCAGAAAACAAGGTGCCTATGATGGGCTGCCCTCATCAACCTTGCCAGGTGGAGACTGAGACCCAGCTGCCCAGACCCCACCCTGGAGAGGAAGAGAGGAAGGGGCAGTGGTGCACACCTGTACGCCCAGCACTGAGTGGCGGGGCCAGAGGCCAGGCCGGACTGACTACACAGCAGGACCCAGAACCAGCACAAAGAGAGAGCGAGCAGCGAGCATGAAGTAGATAGCGAAGGCTAAGAACTGTGACCGGTACCAGTAACAGATGCTCTGGTCTGTTTGCAAAGTACATTTATTTAGTTTCTTATTTGATCCTCACGGCTCTAAAATGTGAAGCAGAGAGTCAATTTCAACTCCCACTCCAATATTCTACTTGGAAAGTCCACTCCAGGTTTTCCAGGCCAGGCCACACACCATCACTTACTTACTTATTTTGCAGTACTAGAGTTTGATCTGGGGTTTCTGCTTCACCTCTTTCTTGCTGAAGTAACTCAGGGTCTCATGAGCCTGAACCTCCATCCTCCTGTTTGCACACGTGCCACCATGCCCAGTGGCTGGCTGAGTGGCGTCTCACAAAAGTCTTGCCTGGACTGGCCTCAGTGATCCTGTTGGCCAGGTCCTGAATAGCAGCCTACAGGCAATGAGCCACCGATAGCCAGCTGTAACCGGCCTTCATGTAGAGCTGCCAGCCATGTCCTGAAATCCTGAACTGTCAAAGGCAGCAAGGAAGTCAAATGCAGAGTCAGACTGCTTTACAGAGCAGCCTGGGCTGTCCCAGTGCCGACAAGCCACGGCTGGGGGCTGGGGCTGGGGTTGGGGCCTGGGGCTGGGGCATGGGGTACAGAGTGGCCTCTGTGGCCGGTGGACCTGAGTTACATCATGGGGACCCAGAGGATGGGCCTGGCTGCTGTCCAACTTGGGGACTTATTTATCAACAAGAATATCCGTTGTGACTTGAGACGCTCCAATAACCAATAATACATAAACGTGACTGCTCTTGGTCCCCAAAGGTGGAGAAGATGTACTTTGGCCAGATTATTCAGGAGTGGAGGGACAGGGAGATTCAAAACTCCAAAGTCTGCTAGAGCCCAGAGCTTGATGCTTCACAATGGAGGCCACACGCGACCACAAAAGTCAGGCTGCAGTCAAAGCCCAGCATGCTAAAAAAAACTCTACACTATTGCTTGGCTCCAGTGGCTCACACCTGTGATCCTAGATACTCAGGAGACTGAGATCTGTGGGTTGGGGTTCAGAGCCAGCCAGGCAGCAAAGTCCATGAGACCCTTACCTCCAATTAACCAGCAAAAAGCTGAAAATGGAGCCGTGGCTCAAGAGCCTAGTCTTAAGCAAAGAAGCTCAGGGATGGTACCCAGGTCCCAGGTTTAAACCTCAGGATCAGCACACACATGCACACATGTATAAGCTGTACATGAGAAACATTAAGAAATGTCAGCCCAGCGCTGGTGGCTCACCCCTGTCATCCTAGCTACTCAGGAGGCTGAGATCTGAGGATTACGGTTCAAAGCCAGCCTGGGCAGGAAACCCCGTGAGACTTATCTCCAATAAACCACTAGAAAACCGGAAGTGGTGCTGTGGCTCAAGCGCTTGAAAACTCGCCTTGAGCTGAAGAGCGCAGGGACAGCGCCCAGGCCCAGAGTTCAAGCCCCATGACCGACCAAAAAAAAAAAAAAAAAAAAGTTAAATCAACTTCACAAAATTGATTTAGTCCAAAGTGATGTGCAGATACTCCACAGAGTTTTATTTTATGTCCTTTGAAAGTATTATGAACAGTATAAATGGAATGTTTCAATTGGGCTATTATTTTAATAATGCTAACCTTTTTCTTACTTTCTGATTCACTTTATACAAACATACAACAGAGCCGGGCGCTGGTGGCTCACGCCTGTAATCCTAGCTACTCAGGAGGCTGAGATCTGAGGATCGCGGTTCAAAGCCAGCCCGGGCAGGAGAGACCGTGAGACTCCTAGCTCCAATAAACCACCAGAAAACCGGAAGTGGCGCTGTAGCTCAAGTGGTAGAGCGCTCGCCTTGAGCTGAAGAGCTGAGGGACAGCGCCCAAGCCCAGAGTTCAAGCCCCACGACCGACCAAAAAAAAAAAAAAAATACTGGCCTCCAAGGCTGGGAACGTGGCTTAGTGGTAGAGTGCTTGCCTAGCATGCATGAAGCCCTGGGTCCAATTCCTCAGTACCACAGACACAGAAAAGGTCTGAAGTGGTGCTGTGGACAGAGCTGCTAGCCCCGAGTAAAAGAAGCTCAGGGACAGTGCCAGGCCCTGAGTTCAAGCCCCAGGACTGGCAAAAAATTAAAATTAAATTAAAAATACTGGTCTCCAGTCAAACACTGGTGGCTCACACCTGTAATCCTAGCTGTTCAAGAGGCTGAGATCTGAGGATGGTGGTTAGAGCCAGCCAGAATAGAAAAGTCTGAGATTTTTTTCTTGTCGGTTGTGGGGCTTGAACTCAGGGCATGGACACTGTCCCTGAGCTCTTCTCCTCAAGGTTAGCGCTCTATCTACCACTGTTCGTCCATAGCTCCACTTCTGGTTTTCGGTAGTTCATTGGAGAAAAGAGTCTCATGGACTTTCCTGCCAGGGCAGGCTTTGAACTTGCAATCCTCAGACTTCAGCCTCCTGAGTAGCTAGGATTACAGGCGTGAGCCACCAGTGCCAGCTCACGAGACTCTCATCTCCAGTTAATCACCACAAAACTGGGAAGTGGTAGAGTACTAGTCTTCAGCAAAAGAGCTCGGGACAGTGCCCAGGCCCTGAGTTCAAGCCCTACAACTGACCAAATTTATCAAGTTATTTATCTAATTTATCAGATTTATCTAATTATCAGGCGTCTACTCTTGAACTATGATAATAGGCTTTTTCAAATATCAATTTGACTCAAAGATTAAAGTACTTTAAAATGTCAAATATAGGGGCTGGGAAGGTGGCTCAGTGGTAGAGCACTTGCCTTGCATGCATGAGGTCCTGGGTTCGATTCCTCAGCACCACATAAGCAAAAAAAGAAAAAAGCCGGAAGTGGCACCATGGCTCAAGTGATAGAGCGCTAACCTTGAGCTGAGGGACAGCACCCAGGCCGAGTTCAGGTCCCACAACCAGCAAAAAAAAAAAAGAAAAGAAAAGAAAGTAAAATGTCAAATGTAGACTTGGCTCCTTTGCCCAAGGTATCTTATTATGTATGGCTAAATACTCCAAAGTCAGAAAATTGATGCTTTCTGAAACCGCAGGAAGAAGTCCACCTGCCGGCCTCCCCACAGCTGCCTGGCCCCAGGCTGGGGGGGGGGCCCTCAGGGCTCCGGAGCCCATAGAGAAACTGGCTGGCCCACATGCTCCCTGGAAGAGAAAGGGGGGGCCCCTAGGTGGGAACAGGGAAGTAGGGTGTATCACTACTGAGCATGAGCTTTTCACTTCTCTAGCAGCTGATGTCTGTCTGTCTGAAAATGCAGCAAAAAAAGAAGAAAGAGATATCCCATCTTTATACATAATTGCTCAGACCAGCTCATTTACCTAGGAATTTCCCCTGCAAATTAACCCAAACATTATTCCATGAGCAGACCCTGTAAAATTCTTAGATTAAGAACTAGTCTTACAACTTTGGTGGGGAGGAGGGGGCGGGGAGGAGGAGGATTGGGGGGGGCGGGGGAAGGATGGGAAGGATGGACAAAGGAGGCTACAAAGCTTGATAAGAAATGCACTCATTATCTTGCCCATGTAATTGTAACCCTTCTGTACAGTATTTTCTCAAAAAGGAAAGAAAGAAAGAAAGGAAGGAAGAAAGAAAGAGTGAGTCATGGATGGGCTGGGGATGTGGCCTAGAGCCCTGTTTGATTCCTCAGCACCACATACACAGAAAAAGCCAGAAGTGGCGCTGTGGTTCAAGTGGTAGAGCACCAGCCTTGAGCACAGACAGACTCAGGGATAGTGCCCAGGTCCTGAATTCAAACCCAGGACTGGCAAAAAAAAGAAAAAGAAAAAGAGAAATAGTCATGGTCCCTCAGGGCTGGAGACGAGAGGGAGTGGGGGAATTACTGGCCTGCACTCTGTGGGACCGGCTGGGCCTGCACTGGAGCAGCCACGGGGCGTCCATGGGCTACTGTGCGGGGAGAACACAGCCCACTTCCTTGGTGCACTGCTCTGTTGAGAGCGCTTGCTTTACTTTCAAAAGAAAGTAAAACAAAGTTGCCAGCGATGAGGACTATGTTTTGAGGCCAGTCAGGGCCTCTGAACAACAAGCTAAAGGTGATGGTGTGTATACATCACCCCGGGGCATGGGAGTGTAGCACAGTATAAAGATGGTGGTCTGAGGCCAGTTCTGGTCTCATCACCAGACCCTGTCTGTTGCTGGGGTGTGGGCAGTAACGTGCCGTCCAGCAAGCATAAGCCCTGCGATCAAAGCTCAGTACTGTGCTTCTCACCCCCACAAAGGAAAACATTGCACAACTGTAATCTCAGAATTTAGAAAGCAAAGGCAGAAGGATGATCAAAAGTTGGAGACAAGTCTGGCCCTACAGAGTAAGGTCTTGTCTCTGTCACACACATGCACACAGAAATGTGAGTGTGTGCACCCACACTGCAAAATGGGTTTCTGATGTAGTCCGGGGAGGTGAAGTCAGAGTACGGTTTGATGCAGACCCTGGCGTCAGTGCTTTAGGAAGGAGGGAAGATGCTACGAGGAGCCTGCCACAAATGCAGGAAAGGGCTCGGCACAGAGGCTCTCACTCCACACCGGGGCCAGGAGGGCAGCTCAGGTCAGGAGATGCTGCCTGCCACCCTACAGACCTGGAGCTAGACACATGGGCCACCAGCTCAACAGAACAGCGCTGGATCTGCAGCACATGGGTAACCCCTGCCTTAGGTGCGCTGTGAAGGGACCTGTAGTAGCCTGTGGGAAACCTGCATGCACTCAGGACCAGGTCCCGGACGACTGTGGCCCAGGTTTCCTGCCCAGCGACCACAATCCCAAGAGGCTCTGGCTCAGGCCCCAAGAGACGGAGGCCACCGCCGGCCTCATCCTTTACCTCAGCAATAAAACCCTGTACTGCTCAGGAAAACACGTGGAAACACAATCAGACACATGAAAGTCTACTCGAGCTCCTCAGAAATTCTCATCTTCATCCGGGTGCTGGTGGCTCACACCTGTCATCCTAGCTATTCAGGAGGCTGAGGTCTGAGGATTCTGGTTCGAAGCCTGCCCGGACAGACAAACCTAGGGGTCTTACCACCAATCAACTAGCAAGAAGCCAGAAGTGGAGCTTCTTCTCAGGGCCTCATCATGCTCATTCTACCACCTTGGGACACGGCGCCACCTCTGGAGACGGTGGGCTCCCAACGTAAACTGCCCACACCACGTTTTGTATGCCACGTTTTGTATGCCAGCCAAATGAAGATGTCTTGAAAACAGGGTACAGACAACTCTGGTACACAGTTTGAAATGTGCCTTTGCAAAACATCAAGGCTTCTGTATTTCATGAAGCAGATGAGGAAGGCAAACAAACAGAGAAGAAAAGAAGGCCCAGTGTTCACGTGTCCTGCATTAGATGCACGGAGTGGGCTGCACCGTCCCCCATACACCACACCTCCACACCAGAGACGTAGCTGCGAGGCAGGGCTCCACAGGCCGCAGCACAGCCGCCTCCTCTCACTCGGCTTGCTTCCAAACCTCACCTGAGTTAGCAAAGCCAACAGCCTCATCACTAGACACTGAGCAGCATCTGCAAGACCCAGAAGCACTGACTCACCTGCCAGCCCTTGTCCGCCGTCCTGTAGTAGGGGTAGTTCTTAGTGATGTGTGTATAGATTCCATTGAGAGTGAGCTGTTTATCAGGAGCCATGGTAATTGCTTGGACTATCAACTGTGCATAGGAGTAAGGTGGCTTTGAATCATCCTGTATTAAAAAAAATAGTTAGCATAGTCATATGTTTTATATATTCTCTAAAAATGTGTTTTATTACAACGTAATATAATTTTGAAAACTTAGAAGAAGGGGGGGAAAAGATAAAAAGAAAGATGGAGGGATGAAGGGTGAATAACTTTAAAATAGTGTAATTTTTTTTAATAAAACGCCATTAGAGATTACGTAAGAAAACCCAAACAGCCAAACAGTACGACGTGAACCGTGGCCTAGCTCCACAGCACCGCAACTCCTGTGCCGGCCCCAGACAGAGCACCGGTCACTGTGCTCAAGTGCCAAGGTTTTGCCTCCTTCTTTTCCAACACATTTCTTAAAAGATTTGACACAGGCTGGGCACTGGGGGCTCACGCCAGTCATCCTAGCTACTCAGAGGAAGCTGAGATCTGAGGATTGCAGTTCAAAACCAGCCCAGGCAGGAAAGTCTGTACAACTCTCTCTCTCTCTTTTTTTTTTGGCCAGTCATGGGGCCTGAACTCTGGGCCTGGGCGCTGTCCCTCAGCTCTTCAGCTCAAGTACTCTTCCCTTGGAGCCACAGTGCCACTTCTGGCTTTTTCTGCTTATGTGGTGCTCAGGAATCGAACCTCATGCATTCAAGGCAAGCACTCTACCACTGAGCCACCTTCCCAGCCCTGTACAACTCTTATCTCCAATAAACTACCAGAAAACTGCAAGTGGAGCTGTGGCTCAAGTGGTATTCTCCTTAAGCTGAAGAGCTGAGGGACAGTGCCCAGGCCCAGAGTTCAAGTCCCATGGCCGAGGGGGGGAAAAAAAAAATCGACACAGGGCAGGGTGCTGTTGGCTCATACCTGTGTTACTCGGGAGGCTGAGATTTGAGGATCACAATTCAAAGCCAGTCTGGGTAGGAAACTCCACAAGACTCTCATCTCCAATAAACTACTTGGGAAAAGCCAGAAGTGGCATTGTGGTTAAGTGGTAGAGCGCTAGCCTTAAGCACAAGAGGCTCAGGGACAGCGCCCAGCCCTGAGTTTAAACCCCAGAACCATTAAAAAAAAAAAAGTTGAGCATGATGACTTAGGCCTATCATCTCAGCTGTGTGGAAAGCATAAATAGGAGGTTCTCAGTCTAGGGCAATCCAGGAAAAATGAGACTAACCCGAAGGGGGCGGGAGAGAACACACGTGCAGCGCGGGAGAGTGACACTGACCCGAAGGAAAGGCACTCGTTACCTCACTTGTAACTGCAGCCCTCCACATCTCACCTTCAGCACTTACGAGAAGGGGGCGCAGGAGAGAGAGAGAGAGAGAGAGAGCACCTGACCGCAAGCACAATGTTAAGTTCAAATCTCAGCACCACTAAAAGCTGAAGTCAAAAAAGAATGGATTTACAAAATCCCAACAAGAATTCCCCAGCAAATCCACCAGGAGGCCACGCACTGATACAGAAGGATGCGACCCTTTCCAAGGCTCTGGCTCACCCTCACACACCCACACATGTGCGTGCACACACACACATGCACGCACACACATGCACCCCCGCACACACATGCACCCCCACACACACCCACACCCACCACGGCCACTGAAGACGACAGAACATTTACCTTTGGACTGTCTCCACCTGAAGCTTCCTTTTCATTTTCTGGCTGTGAGCTGTCAGCTATTAAATTGAGGTCAGATGGTATCACACGCCCCATTTTGTACCCTGAAGACCCTGCTCCCCGGGGGCTGGATGGGCAGGAGTTCGCAGCACTGGGGAAGAAGAAAAGGTCACTCCTTTAGCCTACTGTAAAACATACATTGTACTATGACTTTTTTTTATTTTGGGTACCAGTCCTGAGGCTTGAACTCAGGGCCTAGAGTGCTGTCACTGAGTTTTGTTGTTCAAATCTGGTGCTTAAGCCACAGCTCCACTTACAGCTTTTGTGTAGTGAACTGAAGAGTTCAAGCCCCATGATGGACCAAAAAAAAAAAGTAAACCCAGGCGCTGATGGCTCACATCTGAATCCTAGCTTCTCAGGAGGCTGAGTTCTGAGGATTGAGGTTCAAAGCCAGCTTGGGCAGTTAAGACCATGAGACTCTTATTTCGAATAAACTCAGAAAAGGCTGGAAGTGGCACTGAGGCTCAAGTGCTACGTAGAGTGCAAGCCTTGAGCACAAAGAGGCTAATGGACAGTGTCTAGGCCCTGAGTTAAAGCCCCAGGACAGGGAAAAAAAGAAAGGAGGAGGAGGAGGAAGAGAAGAAAGAGAAGGAGAAGGAGGAAAAGCAGAAGCGGAAGAAGGAAGGAAGGAAGGAAGGAAGGAAGGAAGGAAGGAAGGAAGGAAGAAAGAAAGAAAGAAAGAAAGAAAGAAAGAAAGAAAGAAAGAAAGAAAGAAAGAAAGGAGGAGGAAGAAGAGTAAAAGCTATAGGGCTGTGAGTTCAGAACTTGTCTGCCAAGTGTGAGGCCCTGGGTTCCATACCTGGTATAACCAAGAATTCCTCATACATTACCGACATAGCCACTTATCAGGAACCCCCAGCCCCCACAGCTGGTTGCCTTTTGACTGTTTCCATTGCCTCGTTTTAATGTGCACAAAATTTAATCAGCCTTTTTTCTTTTCTTGTTTGATGGCTTGGTGCCAACCCAAGAAATCACTGTCAAGTCAATGTATGAAGCTTCTGCCTGTGTCTATTCTAAGTTTTGGGTGTTCCAAGTAGGTTATGGTGCATTTGAACTATAGGAGACAAGAACCACCTTCATACCCTCTTGCACAAGATTGACCTATGTTCCCAGCAAGGCCTACTTAAAACAGGGTCCTTCCCCCACTGAACGATCCTGACATCACGTCTGAAGCCACTTGTTCATCATATAAGAGGGCTACTTCTGGGCTCTATTATATCCCATCGGCCACCGCCATGCTTACTCTTGCTTTCTAGTAAATTCTGGAATCCAACTTTGAGGTTTTTACACAGAGGCAACATATTTCAACAGAACTCACTTTCCACCATTCTCTTTTCTTCTTCCCCTGCCTCTTTCCTCCAAACAGTCCAAATTAGAATCAAGGTCCATGAGTGTGTGTGCGCGCCCACGAGTGCACACATAGGTGTATTTTGCGTCTTTATGAAGGCTAGGTTCTGCAAATGAGTGAAAACATGTTGGACTTGGCTCTGTGAGCTTGGCTTATGTCACTCAATATAATGACCCACAGGTTTATCCACTCTCCTGAAAATGGCACGATTTCATCCTTCTCTATGGCTAAGCAATATTCCATGGTTTACAAGTACCACATGTTCCTTATCCACTCATTGGCTGCTGGGCATCTCGGCTGATCCCACTGCGTGGCACAGGGAACACTGTTATGCAGCAGTGCCTCTTGGATGCTGGTTTAGACTCCTCCGGAAGAATGTCTGGTGGTGGAGTCCTCAGGCAGGTCCGGTTCTTCCGGTTGGGGAACCGCTACACCAGCGTCCAGTGCCTGTACCAGTTTACACCTTTCCCTTCACATCCTCACCAGCATCTGCCGACGTTCTTGGAGATCATGGTTCTGGGTGAGGCCAGGTGAGGCAGACTCGTGGTGAGCTCTGCCTGGTTCGCTTGCTGCTCTCCGTAGAGTTCTGGCCTCTCTCCGCCTTTTCTGCGGTTGAGATTGTCTTCTCTTTCTCTCTCCAGCATCCAAGCCCTTCTCTGCGGCATCATCTTCTCAGCCATGGGGTAAGAAGGCAGCTGTCTTTAATCTACCACCTTTCCCTAGTTCTCAAGCTTTGTTTCTGGACCTTCTGAGACGGGATCTCACTACACAGCCCAGGCTGGCTGTGCACACAATCCTGACCCTGCTTCCTAAGTGCTAAGGTTACAGGTGTGCACCCACCAAAGCTGTTCTGACTACTGGGAGTCCATGAGACTCCAAATACACTGGAATTTTGATGGGGGTTACACTAAGTATACTGAGCGCTTTGGGGAGATTAAGTCTTCTACTTCAAGACAGGACGAGGTGGAGGAGTGTTTGCTTATGTCTTCTCCAATTTTTTGTTTGTTTTGTTGGTTGTGGGGCTTAAACTCTGGGCCTGGGCACTGTCCCTCAGCCCTTCAGCTTGAGCCACAGCGCCACTTCCAGCTTCTCCATCCCCCCCCCCGCCCCCGCAATTGTCTGTTCTTCCTTTCTTTTGGTCCTGGGATGGGGCCAAACCTAGAGCCTTGTATATGCTAAGCAAGTGTTCTACCAAGCAGATCTTGGGTTTTTTGGAGAAGATTGTGCTAGGTAGCCCAGGATGGCTTCAATTTCCCCATCCTCTTTCTTCTGCTTTCTTGCGTGATGGAATTACAAGTATAAACTACCACGCGCAGCCTCAGAAGGCCTATTCCTCTTTGTTTTTTTTTGGTGGTGTGAAGGAGAGACAGTCTTGGGATTTGAATTCAGTGCTTTAGAGCTCCATCACTCAACTCCCATTTCTGGTGCTTTTGCTTACATGATTTTGGGAGTAGGATCTCACATTTTTGCTAGGCCACCCTGGATGTGATCCACCTACTTACATTTCCTACATAACTAGGATGACTGCTACGTTTGGCTAGTGCTTGAGCTGGCCTCAACCTTTCATCTTCCTAGGTAGCAAGGGTAGGAGCCGTTGTTCCAGCTTCAGAAGCGCTCCCAACCTCCACCTTCTTGTGCTGGTACTGAGGCTTGAACTCAGGACCTGACACTCTTCTACTTCAGCTACACTTCCTTTTCCAGCTTTTTGCTGGTTAAGTGGAGATAAGCGTTCCATGAGGGCTGGGAATATAGTTTAGTGGTAGAGTGCTTGCCTAGCATGCATAAAGTCCTAGGTTCAACTCCTCAGTAATGCATAAACAGAAAAAGCCAGAAGTGGCACTGTGGCTCAAGTGGTAGAGTGCTAGCCTTGAGCAAAAAGTAGCTCAGGGACAGCGCCCAGGCCCTGAGTTCAAGCTCCAGGACTGGCAAAAAAAAAAAAAAAAAAGTTTCATGAGCATTTCTGTCTGGGGTTGGCTTTGATCTCACACCCCCTGATTATCTAAGACTACAGTGTGACCACCAGCACCAAGCTTTGCCAAAAAAGAGCACAAGGCCCTGAGCACACATACACATACATGTACACATATAAAACACACGCATGCACACTAATACAACTCTGGACTATTTGGAGGAATGAAGGGTAAGGGAGAAAGGGCCAAAAAAATATGGGGGGGGGATAAATAATCAAAATACATAACAGGCTGGGTGCCAATGATTCATGCCTGTAATTGTAGCTACTCAGGAGGCTGAAAACTGATAATCACAGTCTGACGCTAGCCTGGGCAAACAGTCTGTGAGAATTCTTTTTTTTTTTTTTTGGGTCCGGTCGTGGGGCCTGTACTCTGGGCCTGGGCGCTGTCCCTCAGCTCTTCAGCTCAAGGCTAGTGGTCTACCACTTGA
>NW_012267379.1:470456-471708 GCF_000151885.1 Dipodomys ordii
TCATGGTTCAAAGCCAGCCTGGGCAGGAAAGTCCATGAGACTCTTATCTCCAATAAACCACTAGAAAACCAGAAGTGGCGCTGTGGCTCAAGCGGTAGAGTGCTCGCTTTGAGCTCATGAGCTAAGGGACAGAGCCCAGGCCCAGAGTTCAAGCCCTGCAACTGACTAAAAAAAACCAACAAAACAAAAAAACCCATCTCAAACCACGAAAAGATGGGTGTGGTGATATAAGCCTGTCCTTCCAGCTAAACAGGAAGAATAAAACAGAACTGGAGTCCAAGTACAGTCAGGCAAACGTGGAAAAGTAACAAAAGCAAAAAAGGCCGGGTATCTGCAATTCAGGGCCTGGGTGCTATCCCTGGGTCAACATAACAGGGCTGGGAATGTGGCTCAGTGCTGAGTGCTTGCCTCGCATGCATGAAGCCCTGGGTTCGAGTCCTTAGCACCACATAAGCAGAAAAAGCCGAAGTGGTGCTGTGGCTCAAGTGGTACAGTGCTGGCCTTGAGCTGAAGAGCTGAGGGACAGCACCCAGGCCCAGAGTTCAGGTACCAGAACACACACACACACACACTCTCTCTCTCTCTGTCTCTCTCTCTCTCACACACACACACAAATCAACCTAACAGAAAGAAAGAGACTATAAGCTATTAGACTAAAGCTACCCACATACCAACAACAAAATGGTCTTATCAGTGATTAAATGGATCAAAACTCTCCAATCAAAATACTTGAGATGAGAGGTGGGTAATCCCAGCACTCAGGAATCTGAGGCAAGAAGATGAGAGTTCAAGAGTTCAAGGGCAGCCTGGACCACACAGGGAGTTGCTGTCTCAAAAGAAGCAAAAGAACCGTACAAGTTAGTATTTGTTAAAGAACTCTCCTTTGGCAGGCAAAGGCAGCCTAGGCCACAGCCTGGTGAAGAAGCCTCCCTATGTGCACAGAAGAGAGCCCTGTGGTTGGGAATGAAGCTGTCGGGCGTGGGGGGGGGGGGCACAGCCTCCCTTCACAGCAGGACCACTACACAAATCCAGCCTGTCACTGCTGGCTGACACAGCACACCTTCACCTTGTCCACACGCAGAGGTCTGTGGAGACACCAAAGCCCCAGTCCACTGCGACTGACGTCACAGACAGAACCGAGAGAACTTAGGGGGCTGGCATCTGCTGAGCACCAGGAACAGGGACCAGCCCTCCCGGTGTTCTCCCCCACAAAGTGCAATGGAGCAGCCTCAGTAGAGAGGCGGGGGGGGGG
>NW_012267379.1:471758-474253 GCF_000151885.1 Dipodomys ordii
TGAGGGACAGCGCCCAGGCCCAGAGTTCAGGCCCCATGACCGGACCCCCCCCCAAAATAAAAGAGCCAGCAGAGCACAGCACCCCAACCCGGCCTGCACTCAAGCCCCACTCCTTCAAGAAGCTCAGCCATCTTCCCCCTATTGCCCGCAGTGTACTGCCAGAGGCAGGAGACTGTGCCTGGAGCTTGTTCTGTGCTTCCTGAGGAGCTCAGAACCTCGTAGGCAGTCTAAGTCTCTCTATGATCAACAGGAGTTGATCACTTCAGTGTGGCCAAAGTTAAAGGACAAGTTTTCAGAATTCTTTATGAAACTGTAGTCAACACACTAAAATCTCAAATGTTTCACTAGCACTACAAAACTAAGTCTCTACTAAAAAGAATGTGTACGTAAAACCAAGAGCACAGCCAGGCCGAGGGGCAAATCCTTGTAATCACAGCGCTCACAGGCTGGGGCGAGAGGCTGGGAAATCCAAGGACAGCCTAGCTACGTGGCA
This sequence comes from Dipodomys ordii, assembly GCF_000151885.1. NCBI lineage: Eukaryota > Metazoa > Chordata > Mammalia > Rodentia > Heteromyidae > Dipodomys > Dipodomys ordii. Next base: position 472,252 of record NW_012267379.1, read on the forward strand.
CAGGACAATCAAAAACTTTCACAATATAGAATTTGAGCGTCTCCCTCTCTGGGTCAGAAGCCCAGGACAGGGGCTGTCACCCTGGAGCTCGGCTCAGCCTGTACCTGATGGTTCCCGTTGGGGAGGGGAGGGGGCTGATGAGGTGGGCCATGGTGTCTGGAATGTTGATGGTCAGGGGTGAGATGTGTGGCTGCACGGGCTTCACTGGAGACACGGGCGCCTCTTGCTTCTCCCTCTTCTCACTGGACAGAGCTGTGAACGTGATCTTGATGTTTGTGCTCGGAAACCTGAATGTGCATCTGAAAAAGAAACACTGATGGTCAGCAGCTGTCTGCCGCCCACCACACCCCATCCACACCCCTGCCGTCCCAGAGCGCCCTCCGCCCGTTAGGGAGCAAGATCATAAGAGACTCAAAGACACTTGTCAGGACAGGAGCAGTGCCCAAGTCTGTCATGTCTGGGAGGTGGAAATGGGCAAACGGTGGTCTGAAAACAGCCTATGCATAAAAGTTTGCAAGACTATCTCACTCAATGGCTGCAAAGCCATGGAGAAAACACGGTGACTGGGCTGTCACCACCTGTCACCCCACTGACTAAAGCAAGCACAAACAGAAGCATGGAAGTCCAGGCTGGCTAGTACAAAGTCAGACCCTATATTGAAGAAAACTAGTGCAGAAGGGACTGGCAGAGGGCCTAACGTGGTAGAGCCCGCTCTGCCAGTGCAGGCTGAGTGCAAACTCTAGCACCTTAGTGCCTGTACAAAAAGAAAAGAAAAGGAATAAGTAACAGACGCACTCTTACACAAAGCCACTGGTCAGACCAGCCAAGTAGAAAAGTAAGTACAGGACTCAACGACTCAACTGCCACTTAATCTTTATGACTCCTTTGGTAAGCAGGCAGGTGTGTGCTAGGCTGGGGACCGGGCTGCGCTCAATGGCACAGTGCGCGCCCTGCACGGGCGAGGCCGTGAACCCACCAACAGCACCACTCCCTTCAAAAAGGAGTGCTGTGTGAGTATGTGTGCGCCTATGTGTTTGGGTGTTTACTAAATTGTAAATGACTTGAACACTACTTGGTGTGCATCCTATAGAAGTAGGACTGTAATAAAGAAAGAACAACCAGCCAGGCGGCCAGGCCCACCCCGGCTGGCGTGCCCGCTCTCTGAGACCCCTCCCACCCTGTCCCCGCCCCCTTTTTGGTCTGCACGTGGATTCCAAGGGCATGCTTCTCACTTCCAGGGAGAGACAAGAAGGTGCAGTGCAACTAGACTGCACGCTAAGCATAAAACCTTCGATAGGTTTTCTTTTTCTTTTTTTTGTCAGTTGTGGGGCCTGAACTCTGGGCCTGGGCGCTGTCCCTCAGCTCTTCAGCTCAAGGCTAGTGCTCTACCACTTGAGCCACAGCGCCACTTCTGGCTTTTTCTGCTTATGTGGTGCTGAGGAATCGAACCCAGGGCCTCATGCGTGCAAGTCAAGCACTCTACCACTGAGCCTCCTTCCCAGACCCTATACATTTTCTTAGAGTGTCATATCTGCCATACAACTCTCAATTTGTAATGCAGATGATCACATTTAACATTTTAAATCATTAGTCGCCCAGAACCCTAACTCTGCAGGCCACGTCGCTCTCCGCACTCCACCACTGTCAGCCCCACTCCTCAGCACAGTTTTTTATCCTTCCCATACCGGAAGATGAACCCCTCTCCCCACAAAGAGCAGACACACCATGGAGCTGGGAAGAAACACAGATGCAGGTGCAACACCCCCAAGAAAGTTTGCACAGAGACACTTAGCAGCCTCAAAAACAAGGCACCGTGGGGCTGGGAAGGTGGCTCAGTGGTAGAGCGCTTGCCTCGCACGCATGAGGCCCTGGGTAGGATTCCTCAGCACCACATAAGCAAAAAGAAAAAAGCTGGAAGTGGCGCTGTGGCTCAAGTGGTAGAGCGCTAGCCTTGAGCTGAAGAGCTGAGGGACAGCGCCCAGGCCCAGAGTTCAGGCCCCAC
>NW_012267379.1:482394-487738 GCF_000151885.1 Dipodomys ordii
CTCAAGTGGTAGAGCGCTAGCCTTGAGCTGAAGAGCTGAGGGACAGCGCCCAGGCCCAGAGTTCAAGCCCCACGACCAACCAAAAAAAAAAAAAAAATCAATAGAAAGTAGTTGTATTTGAAGGGAGCTACTACTTACTTTTTGGCAGTAAGTTTGGTTTGATCGCAGTGAGTTGGGCTTGCTAGGTTAGGTGCTCTACCACTCAAGCCTCCTCTTTAGCTGGGAGTCACTGTTAGCTAGTTTAAGGACATTGTAAGAAGAGAGAGGAAGGGGAAGTGGACAAATGGCTCAACACCAAGTCACTGGAACCAAGTGGTCAAATCAGTGCAGCCAGAATGAGACCTGGCCTGGCTCCAACAACGTGCCGGCTCAGGAGATCCCCACCCCCGCCCCCCAGCTCATGAATGCGGACAGCAGGGGCTGGCCTGGAACTGTACACACACTCTTCATGTGTACAGGCACTAAGCATGTTATGTATGATACAGGAAGAGCTGCCAGCCCAGGCAGGGCAGTCCTGAGACTCACCTCCAGCTAACCACCAAAAAGCCGCAAGTGGAGCAGCGGGAGAACATCAACTTTGAGCATAAAACTCAGGGACAGAGGACAGGACCTGAGTTCAAACTCCAGGACCCGTACACACACATGTACATACACACATATGCGTGCGTGTGTGCATACACACACACACTCACTCACTCACTCACTCGGCATGGCAGTCATTAAAGGCAGTTAATTTATACAAAGGGTACTGACATAACCGGCTCCTGACTTTCAGCTCTACTCTGCTGCTCTTGGTGAATCGAGCCAGGCTCAAAGGCGCGGCCCCCATCTCCGCTGACACTATCTTCTTGCCTTTTCCAACAGCAGCTCTGCTCCCCTCCACCCAGGCCAGCGTGTACTCTTCAGGCTGGGAAGGCCTACCTGTGTCTCTGGTGGTTCCTTCATCCACACCAGCCTGCTGACTGAAAGGTAGGCCATGCCTCCTAACCCTAACTTCCCCTCCGTCTCCTTCCATGTCCCAGCTCCCTGGAACTCAAACGTCTACTTCTCTCCCTCCCCACCCCATAGCCCCCTCCCATTCCTGATCCTAGAGACAGTCAAAGCCTACCCACAAAGCCGTGGTCCTTTCCACAGCCCTTCCTTCCAGCTCTCTGTACTGGTATTCTCTGGGAACTGGGCTTCTGACCAACCCCATCAGAGTAGATCTAGAAAACTCCAGAAAGGTCTGGGAATGTGGCTTAGTGGTAGAGTGCTTGCCTAGCATGCTTGAAGCCCTGGGTTCAATTCATCAGTACCACATGAACAGAAAAAGCCAGAAATGGCACTGTGGCTTAACCGGTAGAGTACTAGCCTTGAGCAAAAGCTCAGGGACAGCACCCAGACCCTGAGCCCAAGCCTAGGACAGATTAAAAAAGAAAAAACTCCAGAAGCTACAACCTGGCTATCTACAGCCTCTGCAGTCCTCTCTAACTCACCGAGCAAGTCTAATGTGAGGCCAGCAAACACAGCCCACACAGGCGAAGGCAGGCTTTTCCCTCAGGAGGCAAGCAGTCATGTTTCCAACTAAATATAACTTGTGCACAGTAGCATGTGTCTACCATCTTGTCACTCAGGAGGCTGAGACAGGAAGATTAAGGTTTGAAGCAGCCTGGGCAGAAAAGTTTGTAAGACTCTATCTCCGGTTAACTGGCAAAATGGTTAGGTATGGCTGAAGTGGCAGAGCATCAACCGTGAGCAAGAATGCAGCAAGAACACAAGGCCAAGCTTCAGCCCAAGAGCAGGGTCCGGGCCCCACTTCTGGACTGTCTGTCTGTCTAAGTATCAGGTGTGGTGGCACACACTGGAAGTCCCAGTGCTTGGGAAACTAAAGGAGTTGGGTCACAGATCAGAGGCCTGCCTGGGCTTCCCAGTGAGATCCTGCCTCAAAACAAATTTTGTTTAACAGTAAATTCAACTTCTTCTAATATTTGCCTATTGAATACTCTAGGATCTTAGTTAGTGATTAAAACAAACAAATTCACTTGATATTTTCAAAGTACCAATAACTGCTAAAGAATTGCATATTTTTACTCATACATTATACACTGAGTTTTCTAACAAAGGGAACTGCAAACCCAAACACTCTTGTCTGGTGACTTCCTAAAACCTTTTGCTGTCTGGGGCCAGATCTGTCTTTGGACAGGCAGTCAGTGAGAGGCTGGGCTACAGCCTTGCCATCTCCAGCCCGCCCCAAGCTCTCTTCTAGCCAGGATTCTTTCCCATGTGCCAAGCTGCTGGCCAAGTCACCGGTGCATCGCCCTCCTCCAGCTCTGTCTGAAGAGCCAGCCTCCCCCCCCCCCCCCCACCTAGGAGCACCTGTGCCTCCCGTGGGTCAGGGGCTCTGGTGGGAACCTTCCACAGGGTCCTACAAACCTGGCTGAATGAAGGACTTGCAGAATCAGCTTCTGGAAAACTCCATGCCCTGCAAACGCCCCGATGTACACTGACCCTCACAAATGTCCCACAGTGGGCTTGGGGCTCACCAGCCCTGGCAGAAAGGAACCTGTACTCACTGTAATCCAGGTCACCACAAGCAAGGTCGGGGCATTTCTTTCCCCCAAATTAGTTCAGTATTAATACCACTTCAATGAAATGGTGAGCCACACCTCCCACCCCCAGCCCCCACCCCACCCCTGTACTACAGTGTAAAACTAGTCTCTAAATACCCAGCAGGGCCTACTGAGGGTTGTGGGGTTTTTTGGTAGGTCATAGGGCTTGAGCTCAGGGCCTGTTCCTGAGCTTTTTTTGCTCAAGGCTAGCACTCTGCCACTTTGAGCTACAGCTCCACTTCTGATTTTCTGTTGGTTCACTGGAGACAGATCACAGACTTTCCTACCCAGGCTAGCTTTGAACCCATGATCCTCAGATCTCAGCCTTCTGAGTAGCTAGGATTACAGGCGTGAGCCACTGGCACCTGGATGGCCTTTTCTTTTTGAGACAGGGTTGCTAACTTCACCCAGGCTCAATCCTCCTGCCTCCGCTCCTCAAAGAACTGTGATTACAGGGGGCAATACCATAAAAATCCTAGCATTCAGGAGGCTTAAGCATGAGGATCACTGAATTCAAGGGCAGCCTAGACTACTCAGGTAAGACCCTGTCTCAAACTAACACCCCCAAACCACCTAAACTACTGTTCTTCATGTTTCTAAATTCTCTTTTAGTTTTTAATACAAGCAACAAGATAGTTGTTGTTACTGGAATAAAATCAGTGCTTCAAATAAGAGCTCACCTATGGATTGTCTTAACTGTACAGGGACTTCAACTCAACAGAGAAATCTGAAACAAACACTGAAGATATTTCAGCCAGGCACAATGGTTTCTACCTTAAATCCTAGCCATTAGGAAGCAGAGATCAGGAAGATCATGGTTCAACCCAACACAAAAAGCTAGCAAGATCCAAACAAGCTGGGCATGGTGGGGCACATCTACTGTGCCTGCCCTGTGGAAGACAGTTTCAGCTTTATGACAAGAACTGGAGACATTGTGCAAAAAGTAAACAGCTGAGGACAAAAAAGGCTAAGGGCATGGCTAGAGAGGTAGAGCGCCTGCTGATCAAGCCTAAGAACCTGAACTCAAACCCCAGCAGATAAATAAATTCATGTACACACCTGTAATCCTAGCACTCAGAGAAGGCTGACGCAGAAGGATCCTGAGTTTGAGGCCAGTTTGAGCTACAAAGTGAGATCTGTCTCAACACAGACACACACATAGGGGAAAAAAAAAAAAAAGGAGACTTAGCCCCTGCAGAATTATTTGTTACACAGGCGATTACATTTCTTAATTTGACTTCTCTAACTTTAAAAAATACAGTATCAACCTAAACATTAAACTTAAGTTCAACAAAGGCTTTTTTTTGGGGGGGGGGGTGGTTAGGGAAAATCAGTCATGGGGCTTGAACTCTGGGCCTGGGCGCTGTCCCTCAGCACTTCAGTTCAAGGCTAGCGCTCTACCACTTGAGCCACAGCGCCACTTCTGGTTTTCTGGTGGTTTATTGGAGATAAGTCTTACAGACTTTCCTGCCCGGGCTGGCTTTGAACCGCGATCCTCAGATCTCAGCGCCCTGAGTAGCTAGGATGACAGGTGTGAGCCACCAGCACCTGGTTCAACAAAGTCTTTTAAAACCATTTCTACACTGAATGGTATTTTACTCCTTAACCTGTACGTACTATCATCCTAAAATAAAAATCTATAAATGAAGAAAAAATGGTGCTAAGACCCTTTATTTCACAGGGTACAGAAGCTAAACCTTCCTCCTGTTAACAGATGCTCACACTCCCTGCAGAGGTAAAGTTGGGGCCGCTGGCACTAAGTTTGAATTCTGCTCCCTCACCCAAAGAGCACTTTATTTCCATCTTAGCATGTAGGCACATGCAGAGTTCAACACAAATGGGTTGTCTTGTTTTGTTGTTTTTGTTTTGTCCTTACTATGGACACAAACTGGCCTGGAATTCAGAATCCTCCCTCTTCTGCCTCTTCAATCTTGCTAAGACAAATATCCTGGTTGAAGAGTAGTAAAATAACTATCTTTAAATATCCCCTAAATCCTCAGAATAAATAATTTCCTTGGTTATAAAATCAACTTTGTTTTTCTTGTCCGTTGTAGGGCTTCAACTCTCAGGGCCCAGGCACTGTTCCTGAACCTCTTTGTACTCAACACTAATGCTCTACCCCTGAAGCCACAGCACCACTTCCGGTGTTTGAGATAAGTCTCACAGGGCTATTTCCTCCCCGGCTGGCTTTGAACCGCCATCCTCAGATCTCAGCTTCTTGAGTAGCTAGGATGACAGACAGGTGAGCCACCAGTGCCTGGCCTGCTGAACTCCTTTGCTCTACCACTTTGAGCCGCAGCTCCACTTCCAGTTTTTGAGTGGCTAGCTGGAGGTCAGAGCCTTGTGAGGGCCGGGCGCTGTTGGCTCACGTCTGTCATCCCAGCTACTCAGGAGGCTGAGATCTGAGGACCAGGTTCAAAGCCAGCCCGGGCAGCAAAGTCCGTGAGACTCTGATCTCCAATGAACCAGCAGAAAACTGCAAGTGGCGCTGTGGTAGTGCTCGCCTAGAGCTGAAAGACAGAGCCCGGCTGAGTTCAAGCCCCACGACCCCCGACGACGACAACAACAAAAAATACTCTTGTGAGGACGTTCCTGCCCGGGCTGGCTTTGAACCGCGATCCTCAGATCTCAGCCTCCCGTCAGCTGATGACAGCGTGAGCACCGGGCATTTGCAAACACAAACCACCGCGTTCGAAGGCGGTGAGCAGCGTCGGGGCCAGGGCCGGGGCCGGGGCCGGGGCCGGGGCCGGGGCCGG
>NW_012267379.1:490028-511709 GCF_000151885.1 Dipodomys ordii
CCCAGGAGCACCCAGCACAGCCCAGGAGCACCCAGCACACACCCAGGAGCACCCAGCACAGCCCTCACACCAGGTACCCACAGACACCCAGCACATGCCCAGGAGCACCCAGCACAGCCCAGGAGCACCCAGCACAGCCCTCACACCAGGTACCCACAGACACCCAGCACACACCCAGGAGCACCCAGCACAGCCCTCACGCCAGGTACCCACAGACACCCAGCACACGCCCAGGAGCACCCAGCACAGCCCTCACACCAGGTACCCACAGACACCCAGCACAGCCCTCATGCCAGGTACAGAGCACCCCACAGACACCCAGCACAAGCTGTCAAAGGAAAGGACCGTGAGAAATGTTTCTCAGCTGCTGTGGAGACGCGGCAAGAGTGGGTTTCCCGAGTCAGCTCTCGGGCACTGTGCGCTTGGAGGAAGGCTAGGGCTCTGTCCGTAGTAGTGTCCAGTCCAGCGTCGTAAGTTTCACTGTGAGAAATGTCTTGTTTGGAGTTGTGTGCTGGTAACATACCTGAGGTGACTACTTTTCACATGCTGTCATCAAAATTGAGTGACCACCATATGCAAGAAAATCAGACCTAGCCTGGCGCCATGGCTCACTCCTATAATCCTACTCAGGAGGCTGAGATCTGAGGATCAGTTCAAAGCCAGCCCAGGCAGGAAGGTCCTTGAGACTCTTATCTCCAGTGTAACCACCGGAAGAATAAAAATGGAAATGGCACTGTGGGTCAAGTGGTAGAGCACTAGCCTTGAGCTGAAGAGCTGAGGGACAGCACCCAGACCCAGAGTTCAAGCCTCACAACCCCCCAAAAAAGAAAAAGAAAGACCTGCACATCTGAAGAGGATGATTTTTTTTGTAGTGTGTTTTTATTTTGTTTTTTTTTGTGTGTGTGTGTTTTGTTGTTGTTGGCTGCAGGGCATGGCTCTGTCCCTGAGCTCTGTGCTTCACACGAGCACTCTACCACTTGAGCCACTTACGGTTTTTGAGTGATTGGGGATCAGAATCTCACAGGGACATTTCTGCCTAGGCTGTCTAAGAAACATCCTCAGATCTCAACCTCCTGAGCAGCTAGGATTACAGGCGTGAGCCACCAGCACCCAGCACCCTCAACTCTTGCTCAAAGCTAGTGCTCTACCATTTTGAGCCATGAGATTGTGATCTTAATCTCAACACTCTTTACCAATTCACTGGACAAAGCCAGACCCTGGGCAGGTCAGGTGTAGTGTGAGCAAGGACTTGGTTTGATCCCAGTGCTGCATAAAAATAGAGAATATATTTCAGTGGTAGTGTGTTGCTAGCCTAGAAGCCACCATGGGTCCATTCCTAGTACCGTATAAACAAGTGAGCAAGCAAACCTCCGTTCAGTTTAAATCCAATGTAAAGAGAGATAAATTCACAGAAGGCATTGCTAAATGCAGGAAATAGAAAGGTGAGAAAACAGGTCCTGCTGCTAACAAATGAGTAAAAAGACAGATGCCACGTTTGTAAATAGTGGCAGAGACTTCTTGTGATGGAGAGCAAGTTACAGATATGCAAGGGAAGATTCCCCAGAGAGACTGCAGCAGAGCAAGAGCTGAGGATCTGGTGTGGGCTCTGCCCTGTGGGTGTGGACAGAGGGGAGCACGGGAATGTTGAGTCGGGGCTGGTTTACACAGGTGAGCGAGCGCACAGGTCCTTCTGGTCCTGTCTCCCTGGAAAGAGCCTAGAAATGACAGCAGCCTAGTAACTGAACACACCACACCCAGACTTGGGCTAAGAAAACCAGGGCTCCTTGGAGAAATGTTAGGAACCTGCTGACTGTATTCCCAAATGGCTGCACTATTCCACATTTCCATGAGCCACGAAGAGCAGGGTCTCTACCACAGCCACTCACGTGTGTGTGTGCGTGTGTTGGCATCTCCCATTTTCCTAACAGTGATACTGGACTCTCTTTGTCAGTCGTGGGGCTTGAACTCTGGGCCTGAGCACTGAACTGCAATCCTCAGATCTCAGCCTGCTGAGTAGCTAGGATTACAGGCGTGAGCCACCAGCACTCGGCTGGACATTCTTTATAATAACCAGTCAAAGCAAAGATTCCTGTCATTGGTGTTTTCAGAGTCAAAGACGTGCTCCTGTCAGACGCCGAGGAGGAAGGCAGGTAACGGGGAGCCGGGCCTCCACTGTGGCCTGTGCTGTGCCCACAGGACCAAGTCCAAGGCCTGCTCACCCTCTGCCCCCCAGCCTCAAGGCAGCTCCCAGGTCACCATATGGTCAGAGTTCCTTCCCCCTTCCCTCCCCCCTAGTGCTGGGACCAGGGTACTGGGCTGGGGCTGGATGCATGGCCTAGATAGATTGCTGGAGAGGTCTGAGGGCTGGCCAGATTCCCAAACAGGACTGTCTCTGTCCCTGCCTCCTAGTGCAGTGCTGGAATCGAGCTGGGGTCTTGCGCTCCATCTACCGCTTAGGTGCTCGGCTCGCCAGAGGATGCCGCATCGGTCCTGCCTGCCTCTAGCGGGGGTGACAGAAGTCACAGAGTGTAGACCACACCTGGAGGTGTTCTGAGATGCAGTCAATTCAGGAAAAAGGAGGGGCCCACCCTGCAGTTACTGCATGGCCTGACAGTCACCTCTACCTTGGTAAACGCTGCTGCATTTTTCTTGGCAGTGGTGGGATCCTAGCCCCCTGTGCTTGCAACGAGCCAGGGTGGATTTGGTGAGGAACTGGGAACAGGTTCAGGGACCCACCCGATTCATACTTTACTATAGGGACCTTTCTCTGAAGTTGTGGGGAGTCTCCTCTAAGGCACTCCCTGGCGCAGTCCCCAGTCTTGGTCTTTGGAGCTGTGCGCACAGCCGTGGAGATGCTCTGCTCAGAGGCCCCCCTGGCCCACACAAGATCCATTTTGGATCCCTGTGAGCAAGGTTCAGGCATTCCAGCCTGGTGTTCTCGGCTGGTATGACAGCTGCAGACATCATTGATGGCAGGCTTTGCTCCATCCAGGCTCAGGCCCGGGCCCAGCCTCAGCATTCACCCGAGGCCGCCTGCAAGCGCCAGGTGCTGCAGTCAGGGAGTGCAGTGGGCCGGTCGGGGTGCTGTCCAGCCTCAGGACACCCAAGTGCTGGTGCGGAGGATCTGTGGCTCACCACTCACAGCTTCCCTGAGAGCTGCTCATAGGAGTACTTAGGGAAGTGGCGCTGTGGCTCAAGTGGTAGAGCGCTAGCCTTCAGCTGAAGAGCTGAGGGACAGCGCCCAGACCCAGAATTCAAGCCCCATGACCGACAAAAAAAGAAAAAAACTGCCTCATAGGAGTACTTAGAGGGGCCGGGGCAGCTCGTGGCAGAGCACAGGCTGAGCGTGCTCAAGACCCTGGATCCCATACCTGGCAGGCAAGAAAAAACTTCATACCCACCAGGAAGAAGCGGTGGAGCACATGCATAGCACAGGCAAAACCCTGGGCTCTGTTCTCAGTCATGATTGCCCCCAGCCAGGATTCCTCACATTTTCATCTGATGGAAGAAATGTTGGTTTGTTCCTTCCTGAAATCCAGCCACCACAGAGAAGGGACGTGGGGCTATGCAGGTTGTATTGTTAGTTTTTTTGTTTTGGGTGGTCTTGGACGCAGGAGGCTGGGATCTGAGGATCATGGTTCAAAGCCAGCCTGGGCAGGAAAGTCCGTGAGACTCTTATCTCTAACCACCAGAAAACCAGAAGTGGTGCTGTCAAAGTAATAGAGCGCTAGCCTAGAACAAAAGAGCTCAGGGACAGCAGCCAGGCCCTGAGTTCAAGCCCATCCCCCCCTGCCCCCCCCCAAGTCTCACTGACTTTCCTGCTCCCGTTCTCCCAAGTAGCTAGGCTTACAGGCATGAGCCACCAGCGCCTGACTTCCATGACTGTTTTCAGCAGCAAAAAGAATTGTTTTTTTTTTTCTTGGTATGTTTATTTTTTGAGTCTACATAGCCCAGCCTGGCCTCAAACTTGTGATCTTCCAGCCTCAGCTTCCCAAGTCCTGGGATTACGGTTGTGTACCACCATGCTCAGTTTGTGATTTTCTCTGAAAGTTGAGGGACAGGGTGTGTGGCTCAGGCAGTAGAGTACTTGCCTAGAAAGGCCAGGCCCTTGAGTTCAAACTCCAGTATCCCTGCAAAAAACCTGGGGGAGAGCAGCAGCCTCAGTCTTGACGGCCGTCTTCACTGGCTCGCCAGCAAGGCTGCCTGATGGAAATGCAGTGGCTGTAGACGCCAGACATCCCAGAGTAAGTGGTGTGGGACCAGAACTATTTCCTGAGATGATGGCTTCTGCCCAGGAAACGCAGCCGCAGGCTCCTGGTTGGCACGCTGTACTCGGAACCGGGTCTGAGCGTGAGTCAGGCGCACTTTGCCCAGCCGCAGTCCTTTTGCTCTCCCCACCCACATGCCTGTTACCAGGCTCACCTTCCCGAGGTCCCGTCCCATCCTCCAGGAAGCTGGAACAGGAACCCTAAAGGTAACACCTCCTCCTCTCCTGACCTGTCGAATCCTAATGCTGCTTTCCTGCAGACAAGGGAGCAGCGCGGCGATGGCACTGAGGACCACCCCTGCAGTTGCTGCAGGCAAACCTGCAGCACAAGTGACACAGTGCCAACCGTGCGTGCGTGAGACAGGCTCTTCCTAAACAGTCCAGGCTGTCCTTGAACTTGAGACCTAACAAGTGCCAGAATTCAAGCATGTGCCAGTTCCCAAACCCGACACCTTGTGAAGCCTCAGCCTTTCCATCCATGCCGTGTGGAAGATGAGTGGAAGTACAGTTGGGCCCAGGTGGTGGCCAAGTGGACGGGGCTCCGGTTCCCGCAGGTGATGCCACCCTCATCACCAGCATTGTGGGCAACCGTGGCAAGCTCACTCCACTCTGGCGAGGTCAAGGAAGGCGTAGCACAGACAGCAGTCACCGCACAGGCCAGTCACTGCTGCCAGCCAGGGCGAGCACGGAACGGAGGAACTGGACTCTCAGCCAGACTACAAACACCAAAAAGCAGAGTTTTCTTGAGATGCAGGGTGTACGTTCTTGGACATGGTCACACTGGGATGAGCCACATCCACCAGGAGAGCCCACATGAGTCTAATGGTGACTGCTGGCTACTGTGTGGGTTTAGAAGAGGAAAAGACAAGCCCTGTTCATACTCCTGCAGCAGTGCATGGGCTGAAACCCAGGCCACCCTGACACCCGGCCCTCAGTGATGTCACCTTAGACGGCCTCTCTCCAGCCCACTCCAGCCCAGGAAGGGCTAGAGGGAGGCAGGATGGCAGGGAGGACTGAGACTCTCCATGTGCACATTATTCCACAATCAGTTACTGTGGGGATGGGCACTCAACAGCATAGTCTAACAGACAAATGAAACACAAATGACAAATGTACAGTTTAACACCCCATAAGCAGTTGTGCACCTAGACAGGGTCACAGGTACAATGCAACACAGAGGAAGATGAAGGCCAAGCTCACAACACCGAAGGGTAGAGGTCATAGTGCATAGGGTCAAAGTTACATGCTTTATGAAACCACCCCAGGCCTGCAGCCCCTCAGAGTGGCACTGTGTGTGTGGCAGGGCTCTGGGGACAGCGTGGCTGGACACTTCTGCAGCTTCCTAGGGCAGGCTGGCACCAGCAGTGCAGCTGGGCTGGACGTGCAGCTCGCAGAGCACAGAGGCCTGCGTGGAGCCCACCTGGGAGACGGAGCTGTCTGGGCTGCCTCCTCAGCCCACTCCCATACTTCCTTTCCCGTGATGGCTGTTGAACCAGGGCCCGCATGTTAGGCAAGTGCCCCACTCTGTGATGTCTTGTTGGCCCTTGTTGGCCTCTCCGTGGTGAGCAGAATGCAGTCAGTCTCCAATGCCAATGTGGCCACATGCCAGCCAAGCAAAGTCAGCACGGTGGGACCTGCTGCCCTTGGTGGCTGAAGTTCAAAAGTGTACAGGGGGGCTGGGACTGTAGCTCAGGGGTAGAGCGCTTGCCTAGCATGCATGAAGCCCCAGGTTCCATTCCTCAGTACCACAGACACAGAAAAAGCCAGAAGCAGTGCTGTGGCTCAAGTGGTGGAGTGCTAGCCTGGAGCAAAAGAAGCTCAGGGACAGCGCCCAGGCCCTGAGTTCAAGCCCCAGGACTGTGGGGAAGAAAAAGTACAGGGACAGTAAGAGCCAAACCAAGCAGGAAAGCTGGGCCTGTGTACCCGCTCAGCAATCCCAGGGCCAGCAGGTGTCCACAGGGCAGCAGCCCAGCCCTGCCGTGCCTTCCGCTGTTCGAGCAACTGTCTGAGGCACTGAGTCTCAACTAGGGCATAACTCTTCCAGGAACTTTTCTGGGCCTTTTTACACCTAAAAGACAATGGTCGGTCTCTGCTCACTCCCAATTGTAGGATGAGAGGGTAGATGAGGGAAGCACTTCCCAGTGCCAGTGCCGACACTCTACTCCCCCCCACACTACAAAGATAGCGCCACGCGGAGCTCTGAACACCAAAGTGGCCAGCAAGCCCAACTGGAGCGGGCCTGGCCATCCCCCTGGTGGTCACCACTTCATATCCAGGGTGTCTGCGCAGGGCTCCAGGCTCTGGTGGGTGGTGTGCAGCACCTGCTGCGCTCGGGGAGAGTCGGTGCCCTCCAGCCACTCCTGGTACAGCTCCTGCACGTGCGCACTGCTCTCCGGGGCCCACACGGGGATGTCAGAGTAGATGCCCTCCATCTGCCGAAGCAGGGCCTTGTCCGCATGTCCGTCCTCAGTCTGTGCTTGGCCCCTACCATTCAAGCACCCTGAAAGACACAATTGGTCTCAATGAAGCTCCATCTCAGAGGTGAGTGAAGCAGACGGGCAGGCGAGGAGCGACACGTGGCCTCGGCCAGAGGCAGGCCCAGATGGGTGTCAGAGCCTCAGGGTTCTATTTACTTCACCCATGAATTGGCTTTGCCCCAAACCCCAACAATCAAGCACGAACCTTTCAGAACTGGGAAGGGCTCTGTCTGCAAATCTAGATTCCCAACCTCTCAGGATTTACCCAAACCTGAAGACCGTGGACCACCGACTGCCCATGGGCTGCTCCCACCTGTCCCCACGCTCCCCTCCAGGATGAGCCGGTCCTTGTGTGCTCATCCGCACAGCCCTCCCCTGGACAGACACACAGACTTGGGAGCCAGTCTCCCCTCGTTGAAGGTTGGGTGTCCCCCTTCCCAGTGAGCACCCTGCCCTCTTTCTTAAGACTCCAGCCCTACACAGGCTTGTAGAGCACAGGATGTGGGGTGCTGGAGATGTGCCTTCCCATCCATAGGAGGACTCTGCCCTCCTGAGCTGCCCCCGCCCCCGTACTGCTCCTCCCTCTGCTCCGTACCGGCGGCTTCCCCATCACCTCTTCACGGCCTTCTGGTTGCAGGACCAGGTCAGCTGGCACCGTGTACACTCCCCAAGGTGCCCTGCGTGTCCCTGAGATTGCACAATGTGGCTGGCTGCTACCTGATGCCCGAGCATCTCACCATGTCCAAACAACAGAAACACACCACTCACCTTGGCCCCAAATCAGCTCCCTCCCACCAGGAGTGAGGTTTCCAGCCTACTTCAGCTGGAGTAGACCAGCACGGATCAGTGGCCCCCGTAGCAGTGGCTCTGGTCCTTCCCTGTCAGCATGACTGCACTAGGAAGGTCCAGCCTTCCCAGCAGCAGGGGGAGGACTACCTAGAGCACAGGCCACATCGCTGCCCTTCCTGCCACCACCTCTAATACAGCCAGCACCTGCTGAGCCTCAGTGTGGAGTCCTCGGAGTGAGGACTCCACACTGGGGGCCGACCCGAGGGCTGAGGAGCTTCACCCATGCACTGTCTAGGACCAAGCCCAGCCGTCACTCATCACGCAGGGCGGGCTCTGCAGCGACTATGGCTCACCTCTGGGACATGCGAGGACTTCCACAAAGTGGTATGGGAACTTGTCCTTCTTGAGCTTCAGGATGATGTTCTGGATGTTCCGGAAGCCATATGCTGCAGCAAAGCGCAGTAGGACCTCGCCACTCTTCTCCAGGGTGACTTCACGGAAGTCTTTGTTTCTACAAAGGTACGACAGGTCTGACCGGTGATTCTCGATTGTTGACCTGCACAGCACTTGCTGGTTGATTGGTGGTGGTGGTGGTGGTGTGTGTGTGCTGGTCCTGGGGCTTGAACTCGGGGCACTGTCCCTGAGCTTTAGTGCTGAAAGCTGATGCTCTACCACTTGAGCCACAGTTCCACTTCTGTGGTTTTTTAGTGGTGAATTGGAGATAAGCATCTCATAGACTTTTATGTCTTTCCTGCCCAGGCTGGCTTTGAACCATGATCCTCAGATCTCAGACTCTTGAGTAGATAGGGTTACAAGTGTGAGCCACCAGAATCTATTTTTCCTTTTTTTTTTTGCCGGTCCTGGGGCTTGAATTCAGGGCCCGTGTGCTGTCCCTGAGCCTCTCTGTGCTCAAGGCTGCCCTCTACCATTTGAGCCAAGCACCACTTCTAGCTTTTTCAGAATGGCTTATTGGAGATAGGAGTCTCAAGGGGATTTTTCTGCCCAGGCTGGCTTCACACAATGATTCTCAGCTCTCGCATCATATGTAGCTAGGATTACATGTGTGAGCCACCAGTGCCCCTTTTTGTTAGCTTGTTTTTCCTTTTTGGGATAGAGTCTTACTGTGTATATGTAGCCCAGCGTGCCTTCAAAGTAGACATCCTCCTAAGTCTACCTCCTGAGTGCTGGGATTATGGGCGTGTGACCTACGCTCAGTCGTTTAGCAGAGCCAACACCCGCACTGTTGGGACAACAGGTGCTCCTGTGGAGCTCAGACATGCCACACTCGGACCCTGCCAGCACCAGCCACGGGCAGCACCGCGCACAGGCCGGCTGTGGTGCCCAGGACACACCTCAGTGCGCGGTAGGCGATCTCCTCCACGTGCTCCCCAAACAGCTCCTTGGCGGCATGTCTGAAGACATGGGCCAGATGCCCATCTGAGCCTGCTCCATCATGGCGCCGTACCACGGCCTCCTTCCCGTCTCCGAACCTCATCAGACAAAGAAGACAAGTCCTTCATTAATACCCGTCGGGCTCTGAGGGTGCCAGGATCCACAACATTTTAATCAGTCATGGGGGCTTGAATTCAGGATCTGGGTGCTGTCCCTGAGCATTTTTTTTTTGCCAGTCCTGTGGTTTGAACTCAGGGTCTGGACGCTGTCTTTGAGCTTGTTTTGCTCAAGGCTGGCACTCTACCACTTGAGCCACAGCGCCACTTCCAGCCATTTCTGTGTATGTGGTACTGAGGAATGGAACCCAGGGCTTCATGCACTCTAGGCAAGCGCTCTACCACTGAGCCACCTTCCCAGCCCCTCCCTGAGCTTTTTGGCTAAAGGCTAGTGCTCTGCCACTTGAGCCACAGCTCCTCTTCCAGTTTTCTAGTGGTTAATTGGAGATAAGAGTCTCACAGATTTTCCTGCCCAGGCTGGCTTCGACGTGATCCTCAGATCTCAGCCTCCTGAGAAGCTAGGAGGTGCCTGACTATTACATTCTGTATAGATACTGAAGCTTTGAGGATCACGTTCTTACTGAAGTGTGTCTCTTCTTGTGACATGCTGTGCCCTCTGCTCTGGGTGGCAGGCTGGGCCTGATAAGCACAGGCTCCCAGCAGGCCCTCAAGCTGCAGACATTCTGTAAGTGCCATTCTCACCCCCATAAAAAGGGCACACACCAACACAGTACTCAGATCACCCCTTAGGACATGCAGGTGGCCTCTGTACCCATCATCCTTGCTGGGCATTGGGGTCCAGCAACTGTGCTTAAGGGAGATGCCCATGTGCTAGGAACAGGGGACAGGTGACCCTGGGGTGCATGAACGAGGCCCTGTCCCACGGGCTGGAGCCCAGGACGGGCAGCGTAGGGGAAGCCCTGCTGAGGTGCCCGCGTCCAATGACAAGGTTTCCCAGGAGACAGCTGTGGAGGGACTTCGTCTCATCAGCAGCCGGGCAGCCCTACCCACTGGAGGAAGCCACTTACAGGGTGTCCACAGCCGCATCCCTCACTGGCAGGCCACTTTGCTCCATGATCTGAGCGACTTCACCTGAAGAAAATCGAGAAGGGTGAGACACCTGGAAGACAGCCAGCCCATGCCAGCAGAACACAGTGTTTCTTCCAAAAGAAGACTATGTGCGGTGGCAGCCTAGGACGGCTGCATACAATCACCACACACAGTGGGCAACGTATACTAAGACAAAAAGCACTAAAAATCCCTCTTGGCATTTGAACGGAGGGACTTAGCAAACAATCCATATTGTCTCTCAAGTGAGATTTTGTACATTTAAACTACACCACTACATTTATGAGACATATACACCAAGAACTGGAAACATTTTCTACATTTTCTTTTTGTTGCCCTTCCATTTTCTAATATAGGGCTTTTTCTATGTAGCCCGGGGTGATCTTGAACTCAATCTTTCTGCCTCAGTCTCCCAAGTGCATGCTTTGTGCTTGCTCTACCTTTCCTTGCATGGGGGGATGGGGTCCTGAGAAAAATCCCTGCGAGAAAGAAAGCCCTAAGCAACTGCAAGACGTGGCAGGGCAACCCATGCAGGCTCTTATTTTATCTGCAGAAACAGCCAGCCCAGCCCTGCTCAGGAGTGGAGGATGGAGTGGAGGACGGAGTCCTGAGGGGCTGTGTTCTCTCGCCAAGTGGCCCACCGTGGAGCACAGCTGGCTGGAGTCCCAGCCACAGGCTCCCTCACCGTGGAGTCTCAGGTGAAATCACCCATCAAAGGAATTCCTGCCCTCCCAGGCCACCTTGAGATGTAGCTGCCGCCTGATGTTCTGTGGACCTGAACACTGACGCCCAGGACTCTGGTCTGATCCCAGCAGACCTGCCTGGACATTACCCAGCCCCGCTAGTGGCGAACACGCTTTCTGCTGGAATGCTCTGTGACTTGGGATGATTCCATTCCCAACAGCATTGAGCACACGGTGGCCAAGAGCCATGTCACTGAAACAGATGCCTTTCCACTTTACTCTGAATGCAAAAATCTCAGTGGTGGTGCGGGTTTGGTTGGCTTGTGACTGCCTGTGGTGGTCACATACGGGAAAGTGCCATGATGGGTGTAACCTAAGACTGCAGGCCATGCCACCCAGCCCAGTGGCCCTCCCAGACCCTTGACTAACTGGAGAAAGACAGAGGGGTGAACAGGACTCAGCACCACCCTCTTCCTCCTCCTCCCTTTCACCATGAAGCCCCTGGGACCCTCAGCCATCTGGCCATGCAGAGCCCCTGGCCCTCATGGACACTGGCTCCCAGAGACCCTGCCGCCTCTCACCTGATGTCAGCACACAGTCAGTGCCCCGGGCATCATGCAAATCCGCGGAGAAGCCGTCTCCAAGAGCCTCCAGCTTCTTGTCATAGCAAGGGGCCACGACAACGTGGAAAATCTTCTCTGGAGGCAGGTTCTGCAGAGGAGAGCGCCGAGCTTAGCCCTGGGGGCAGGCCATGATGCCAGAGCACCACTGGTATGAGGACACAGCAATGGCAGAGCACCCCCGCTCCCGGCCCTGGCCAGGGTGCTGAGCTCTGTGGGTGATCCCACTCCACACACACTTCAGTTTCTACACAGCACGTGGTCAGCTGTGTGGGCTGGATTTGCCCACAGAATCTGCAGGCCCCATGTATGCCCAAGACACCCCGGAGAAACAGCAGCAGAGCCTTTTTCCTCCTGAACTCACACACAGGACACAGTAGTTGAGGGCAGAGGTGTGTGTGTGTATGTGTGTGTGTGTGGCATGTGGGCATGCAGGTAAGGGAAGCGTAGGTGTCTCTTGGCTCACCCGCAGGTGCCGGGAGCCTGCCTGAGTGGCACTGCTCCACGGACCCCTTTCCTAGGGCCTAGCCCTGAGGAGCAGGGATCCAGAGCTGAGCAGGGACGGGGACGGGGCACAGCCAGTGACCTGTAAAGTGAGCCCTGTGTAGAAAGGTCCCAGCAGGGACAGGGCAGAGCACAGAGGCTACCCGCCTCCATTACAACTCTGCCAGGAAGTTAAGCAAGCAGCGGCTGGAGGCCAGGGCTCAAAGGCTCAGCTGTCCCCAAGCAGCACCGGTGAGAGGACCAGAGCTGTGGACAGTGGCCAGAGGAGGGTGGATGAGCAGTCGTGAGGAGACTCAGGAAACGTGAGTCCTCACAAACAGGTCATAGGGAAGGCAGGAGGCAAAGCAGAGAGGAAACATTCTCCACGTGACACAGGCATGGGTGGCATTGGTCCAGTTGGCCCTGGCTCTGTTCTCTGTCTCCATGCAGCTGTCTGTTACCCTGGAGGAAGGCCAGTGTGGCACCACCACAGCTGACCAGGTCCTCACTTGGACTGCTTGCTCAAGAGTACAGGACAGCAGAGGGGTGAGGCAGGTACACTCAGGAGCCCCAACCCAGATCTGTCCTGCGATGTGGAAGACAGGACCAAGATAGTGGCAGGAGCCAGACACAAAAGACTCAACACCTAACCCTATGACCCTAGCGACTCAGGAGTCTGAGGTCTGAGATCTGAGGTTCAAGCCAGCCTGAGCAGGAAAGTCCATGAGAATCTTATCTTTAGCCACCAGAAAGCTGTGGCTCAAGTGGTAGAGCCATAGCCTTGAGAGAAAAAGCCAGGCAAGAGCAGAAGGCTCTGAGTTCAAGTCCCCGGACTAGCATGAGTGCACACACTGTTGGCAGGATCTTTTTTTTTTTTTTTTGGTCGGTCATGGGGCTTGAACTCTGGGCTTAGGCACTGTCCCTCAGCTCTTCAGCTCAAGGTGAGCCCTCTACTGCTTGAGCCACAGGGTCATTTCCGGTTTTCTGGTGGTTTATTGGAGAGAAGAGTCTCACAGACTTTCCTGCCTGGGCTGACTTTGAACCATGAGCCTCAGATCTCAGCCTCCTGAGTAGCTAGGATTACAGGCATGAGCTACCGGCACCTGGCCCGTGGCAGGATTTTAAGGAGGTCATGTGGTACCGTAGTTTGAGGGAAACATCAGGACAGAGGAGAGATTTGGTTCCTTGAGCACCACAGCCTGTGGCCTGTCCATCCTACACCTCCATGTCCCGTAAGTGAGGGAACAGCATCTGTGGGTGAGACTCAGGCCTCCCCTTAGCAAGATGAGCAGTGCTTTCCACTGAAGAGAAGGGAAGTGTATGACAGAGAGAGGGACAGCTGTTGGTGTGAAAGGCCCGACAGGCTCTGGTTCTGAAGCCACAGCTGCCAGGCGTTCACTCTGGTACTGATGGTCATCTCCTCCCAGCGCATGCACAGCCCTCTGAAGAATTCCCCTACCTTCTGTCTGGCAAAGTAGTCCTTCACCAGGGAGCCCATGACCTGCTGGGGAGACTTGGCAGTGCACAGGTGTGGGGTGACAGGGTGGCCGAGCACCCGCTCAGCATATCGGACCCAGCCTGCAAAGAGAGCAAACTGTGAGACCGGTCCACCGCTCCCTCCTGCCTCAGTGGCGTCTGGCCCTGGAGCTCCTGAGCCTGCCATCCTGGGGCCACACTCCCCAGGTCTCGTCAGAAGCCTGCAAGGGCACTGTCCCCACCAGGACCAGCCTCCTCAACAGCTGAGGCCGTGGCCAAGGTGTCCGTGAGACCTGGTGTCCTGCAGGCCCTGGCAGGAGGTCACCTCCTCCCTTGAGCATCCAGGCAGCAGACAGGCGTCAGTGTGAAATCCACCATACCAGCTGTGGGGTTGTTAGCCTGGCTCAGGCCGGGAAAGGCAGCAGCTACACTTACCAACTCTGCCAACCTGCTGGAGGTCGGCCCACTTTTTAGGGCAAGAATGCAGAAATTAGGTTGGATGCTGGTACCTCATGCCCTCTGCCAATTTAGTAATTTCTTCCTTCTTCCCTGTGTGTCAAAAATTTCTCGATACCCAGCCTTCCATTTTTTCAGAATTAAAATATCTACGATATTACCCATAACTATTTGGATGTCTGAACTACATCGTCCTTTGATGAGAAAACGTATTTATTAGTTGTTACATTGGTGGTACCAGTGTTTAAAATCAGGGCTTTGCACCTGTGAGGCGAATACTGTCCCATCTGAGCTATCTCAGATTATATGTTAGAGGGGGCCTCACTTCTTGCTTAGGCTGGCCTAAGTGCAGTCTTCCTATCCAAACCCAGCTTGTTTGTTGAGATGGGATCTTGGTAACTTTCTGTCTGAAGTTGCCTCAAACTTCATATCTTTGCCTCCTAAGTAGCTGGGATTACAGGTGTGAGCCATCACACCATTCTAAAATCTTGATTTTCATTAAAAATAGTATGTCTCTGAAACTTCAGAATTACAAATACACATAAGGGATGCAGGTGAGGGTGCACTGCCGTGATGGTGTGCAAGCCCTGGACTCCAGCCCTGCCACCCCACAAGCCACAGCCAGGCTAGGCATGTGAAAGGCAGAAAAGTTGACAAGACCCCTTTTAAGCCCATAGCTGAGCACAATGGCACACACCTGTCATCCCAACCATGACAGGAATCCTACACGAGGTGGGGATCACTTTCCAAGTGCACCCTTATCTCAGAGTAATCAGTGAATAATGGGCTAGATGTGGCTCAGCTGTACAGCCCCTACCTACTTCAAACATAAGTACTAGAGCAGCGGGAGTGAAGAGAGAAAAGGAAGGAAGGAAGGAAATCAAAAGAAAAAATACCACTCAGTTGTGAGGTTGCCCACGATGCCCAGTCCGAGCCTGGAACGGAAGCCCCAGTACAGGCACACACAAATAAACACCACACTTGCACATCAGGTCTGGTGGGATAGGCTCACTGGCTCCCAGCCTCATCCAGGACACACACCTGCCCTGCGTCTCCGCCTGGTGGACTGGGCGGAGGTCAGCATGGCAGCAGCCTGGACTTACCAGGACAGGCAGAGGTCAGCATGGGCAGTGCTCGCCGCTCCTTGCTGTGCTGACGGTATCGACGCACAAATTCTTTCTGACTCTCCAAGATGCTGAAATCTGCAGCTATCGCTGTGTCAAATACATAGTGCACCCCTGCAGGAAAGGGCAGCAGAAGGATTCTCACCACAAGTACAAAATCACCCCTCATTCCCCCTACCTTCCCTCTCTCCCTCTCCCTCTGACAGTTCTGGGCTTGAATTCAGGGCCTGGGCGCTGTCCCTGAGCTCTTCAGCTCAAGGCTAGCACTCTACCACTTGAGCCACAGCGCCACTTCCAGCCTTTTCTGTTTGTGTGGTGCTGAGGAATCAAACCGAGGGCTTCATGCCTGCTAGGCAAGTACTCTACCACTAAGTCACATTCCCAGTCCCTTTATGAGACTCTTATCTTCAAATGAAATACTCAGAAAAAGCTGAAAGTGGTGCTGTGGTTCAAGTGGTAGAGAGCTAGCCTTGGGCACAATGAAACTTGGGACAGTGCCCAGGCTCTAAATTCAAGCCCTAGAACTGGCAAACACACACACACACACAAATCATAAAGTGTTACCATAATAAGAAATTAGTTTCCTTATGGATACGCGTTCTTCATTCGATTATATACTTTTAAAAATTCTCCCTCTCCAAAGAAAGGCTATTATTATTATTATTATTTTTTTTTTTGTCTAGTTGTGGGGCCTAACTCTGGGCCTGGGCGCTGTCCCTCAGCTCTTCAAGCACTCTACCACTTGAGCCACAGCATCACTTCCGGCTTTTTCTGCTTATGTGGTGCTGAGGAATCAAACCCAGGGCCTCATGCATGCAAGGCAAGTTCTCTACTATTGAGCCACCTTCCCAGTCCGAAAGCCTTTTATAATAGAGAACAAATTACTCAAAATGAGATCTTGGATAAAACTACGCTAACTTCAGGCTTTCAAAGACGGGACGCCTTCAGGAATGAGGCAGTGAGTTCCCCTGTGTGGTCCCCGCACATCCCCAGTCAACAGCCCCGGGAGCAGCAGTCTCAGGCTGTTCTCTGGACGTAAAGCCTGGCAGTGTTGGTGGCTCACACCTGTAATTCCAGCTGTGAAGGAGGCCGAAATCTGAGGATCATGGTTCAAAACCTGCATGATCAGTAAGTGTGTGAGACTCTTATCACCAATTAACTCCCAGAAAATCGGAAGCAGAGAGTACCAATCTTTGAGTGAATAAGCTAGCCCTGAGTTCAAGTACTGGTACTGGAACTAAAAAAAATAAAAGACTTAAGCCCTGTTCTGACAATCCTCATGCCAAATGTCATTCTGCTGCGCTACTAACCCTCATGATCACAAAGTCTTTTCCCTTTTGTGGTGACACTGGGGCTCAAGCCCATGCGTCGCTGTTTCATTCATGGCTACTTGATGCTCAAGGGCCACAAAAATACCCCAAAGTAAACAGGCGTCTGGCCGGGCTGGGGCAGGCCCAGCTGGACACAAGTGGGTGCAGAAGTACTTTTGGCATTTAGGGCAGCATCACTCCTGTGTTCATGTCTGAAATCACCACCTTTCGTTCCTCATGTAAGAGACATGAGATGGGGCTGGGAATGTAGCTTAGCAGTAGAGCACTTACCTAGCAATTGAAGCCATGGGCTTGATCCCTAGTACAACAAAACAAAACAAACCCGCCAAACCCAAGCATGCCCATTCCCTTCTGCTTCGCACAGCACATCCCCTGGAAACCGGACACTAAGCATTTCAGAAGTGGCAACGTGGAGGCTATGGACGAGGGGGGGAGACTCCTGGTGTGCATTCACGCACCTGACTCTAACAGCTGCTCATGACCAGTGGGGTGCATACCAGCCCGCTCCCTGTTGGAGGCTTGTTTGACAGATTCAGTTTACATTCTATGAGACTCTCCTAGAAGTTCCTCATCTCTCCTCGACCCTGAAAACTGAACTTTGGAGCACAAAGGGGCACAATTCACCACATTGGCAAAGGTGACTCACCAAGACTTTTGAGGAAGCCACAGAGCCTTCTGGATGCATCAGTGACACAGAGGTTGAATTTTGCAGCAAAATAAGGCAGAGACTGAGGACACACAGACACGACCAGCACTCTGTGCTTTGAGGCATCGCACTTCTACAAGGAGAGGTAGAAGGAGGTCACACACATCCGACCAATGAGGAGAGTAAGCTGCAGCTGTTATGAGAAGACTTTACCCTTGACCTTGTCTTGCTGAAGACAGGGACACCTGTTGTTTAGGAGGGTGATTTGGGGTATACTTGGCCCTGTCCCAGTCAAACAACTCCCTTAGAACACAATCCCTACTCCCCAATACACCCAGAATGTGGCAGAAGAGTACCGACACCAGGATCTCACACTTGACCTCTCCAGGTGAGGCGGAGGGCCTGAGGGGGCCTGCTGCCCGCACTGCCTGTGCAGATGGAAAAGTTTATACAAGAATCTGTATTCTTAGTGGGCACCGGCGGCTCCTGCCCGTGACCCTCGCTACGCAGGAGGCTGAGGTCTGAGAATTTCTATGGCTCAAAGCTAGCATGGGCAAGAAAGTTTTTGACACTCATCTCCAATTAACCATCAGAAAACCAGAAGTGGTGTTGTGGCTCAAAGTAGTACAGTGCTACCCTTGAGCAAAAAGAGATCAGAAACAACACCTAGGCCCTGAATTCAAGCCCCAGGTCTGCGGAAAAAACAAACAAAAACGTATTCTTTTTTTCTTGTGCCACTACTGGGGACACACTCAAAGCCCCATTGCCCTTAGCTTTCCGCTCAAGGCTGGCGTGCTACCACTTGAGCCACACCTCTACTTCTGGCTTTTTTCTGGTGAGTGGGAGAGAAGAGTCATTCAAGATTTGTCTGCCTGGGCTGGCTTTGAATAGAGATCCTCAGATCTCAGTTCCTAAGTAGTTAGGATTACAGGTAAAGATTTTGTTCTTAACAAAGAAGGGCTTGAGAGAAGGCGTCAATGGCAGGGGACGTCTCTGACACAGGAGCAGGGCCGAGATGGCTGAGATGCACGTCAGTGTCCCAGCAGATGCCTACGTCCAGGAGGACAACAGCTCCCTGGGCGGCTCGGCAGGCCCAGGCCCAGCGTGTGCCCCGGCTGTCATACCTTATTAAGGTGCAGAACGTGGAAGAAGTCCTGGGCGTTCTGCTGGGAAAGCTGGACCCCTTCCTCAGGAGTTACACAGCTGTCACGTGCCAGACAGTCACTCAGATACACCTTGGCGTCAGCCAACTTACGGAATTCCCCCTTCTGTAAGAGAAAATGACATTTTGGCATTAATGAGAGCTTCTCTAGGGAGGGATGTGATGCTCATACTAAACAGCCCCTGCTGAGCTCGTGGTGGGGACACAGGGCCTGGCACCTGGCCCACGCGGCTGGGGAGGAATGCTGAGGACAGTCCAGGTCCAGCTATGTTGTGAACAGGAAATGACACTCCTTTGCCACCCAGGAGTCCCATGGTCAGCTCCTTGTCCACTCTCCCATCACAGGCTGTGATCCAGACTGCCCTCCTTGCCTGGGCGCAGCTTCACTCCCTGCGTGCACTGGGTTGTGGCTGTGGTGAGCACTCAGGGTCTCCCTCCAAGCCACTGCCCACTCTGGGTTTCCACCTAAATGTACAGAATGTCCACCTAAATGTACAGAATGTACAGCAGGATCTTTACATCAGCTGGACTGGATCCTCTCTGCCACTCTGGCTGACTTGTTAGCAAAGCTGTCCCCTCCCTGGCTTCCATCCATTATCCATTATCCCTCTGCAGCTGTTGTCTGTCCTAAAACAGACACCTCCACTCCTGAGCCTTTCCTCTTACCCGAGGAGCCTCCAGCATTCACAGGCTTACTGAGCCCACCGCCTCCTCCTGGCATCTCACGCCAACAGAGCATCCACCTCTCCACTGCCCGGGGCCCAGTCAGGCCGCAAATGTGTATTATCTCTCTCACCAGAGCAACAGAAAGGGAGGAATTTAACTCTCCACAACACTGATAAGAACAGAGCCTCGTAGTATGTTCTTTTTTCCTTTTGAGACAGTGTGTTGCTATGCTGCCCAGGCTGGCCTCAAACTTGTGATCCTCCTGCCTCAAACACCCCCCTTTTTTTTTTTTGTCGGCCGTGGGACCTGAAGTCTGCTCTGGGCCTGGGCGCTGTCCCTCAGCTCTTCAACTCAAGGCTAACGCTCTACCACTTGAGCCACAGTGCCACTTCCAGCTTTTTTCTTTTTTCTTATGTGGTGCTGAGGAATCGAACCCAGGGCCTCAGGCATGCAAGGCAAGCGCTCTACCACTGAGCCACCTTCCCAGCCCCTCAAACACCCTTCTGTCCTGTGCACCACCATGCCCAGTGTAGGTGTTTGTTCAAGGTGCTGCACAGACAGCAGGCATGGAGAAGCCCTGGTCCAGCTGCCCCACGGCACTGGTTTCCACTAGCTCAGGGACCAGGTGTTCCTGGATGCCTAGTTGTTGGGAGCCGACAGTGAAGTTTAAAGGTCATCTTGACCCCGGTGCTCACTTAAAAGACACGTTCAAGGAGCTGGCTTACTTAAAAAAATACCAGGTGCCCAGAATTGCTTTGCTATGTCTACAGAGTTTGTTTTACTTTCTACCAGTTGACCTTGTCTTGTTTTTACTGCACTCTGTTTTTACTAAAATTTTCCTTGTTTTTCTGGACTATTGTAACCTTGTGTTACCTCTTGACTTCTAATAGTATATACTAGGGAAAGTTAAAAATAAACAGGGCTGCAGCCTTGAGCTGCAGACCTCCCGACCCCATCCTTGGTCTTATGTCTTTATTTTTCCGCATCCTCACCCCTAGTTCAGGATTCCCTTTTGTTGCCAGCATCTCCGGCACCTAGTGAGCAGCATTCTGGGTTTTTGCCTCAAGCCTTGTTGCTGCCCAGGTCCTAGTCTCCACAACACAGCACCAGCACACAAGAGAATCAGACTAGTGCCCATCAACTAAACAGCACGTTGGAATACCTAAGAGAAAAAAAATCTGTCCCTTGCTTTTCCCACAGGGCCAATTCTCCACATAAACTTAGTTCTAGAGCACTGGTGGCTCACACCTGTAATCCTAGCTACTCAGGAGGCTGAGATCTGAGGATTACAATTCAAAGCCAGCCTGGATGGGAAAGTCTGTGAGACTGTTATCTCCAATTAATCACCAGAAAACAGGAAATGGCACTGTGGCTCAAAAGTGGTAGAGCCCTAGCATTGAGCTTGCTCAGGGACAGTGCCCATGCCCTGAGTTCAAGTCCCATGACTGACAAAAATTGATTCTAGAAATTTCTAAGGGGTGAAGTGACTTAACCTCCTCCTAGCACTAGTTCTTGTGAGCAGGGGACACTGGTAGAGCACCCCGAGCATGCGATGGCAGGCTCAGAGTGTGTGACACATTAACAACAAAAACAGAACTGGAGGAGCAGAGGACATGGTCCCAGGGGCAGAGCACCTGCCTAGCAAGCGTGAAGAATGAACTCAAACCTGAGTATTGCCAAACAAAAAAGAAATTTAAAAGAATTCTGAAAAGAACTGAATTGCAGAAAAACCTATTTGAACACTAAGCTTACAGAATCATGACATTTGCTGAGCACCAGTGGCCCGCACCTTTAATCCCGTCTGCTGGGGAGGTTGGGAACAGGGACACTAAGGTTGGACGCCTGGCTCAGGTGCTACTGCGCCAGCCAATGAGCAGAAGTACTGGGTACCAAATCCAAGTCCCAGTCTCGAACACAGAAAAATAATGGGAAGACTGAAGTTCCAAGGCCATCCTGGGCAGAAAAGTTTGAGACTCCTCTCAAGGCAGAGCTGAGCGCAGTGACACACACCCACATCATAAGCTACGGGGGGGGGGGGGGGGCTGCGACTGCAGGATCAAGGACTCTGCCTTCATGGAGAGAAGGGGGACGCAGTGGCACACACCTGTGACCCCAGCAACTACAGGAAGCACAAAACGGGGACTGCAGTCAGACACACTCAGGGCAGGAAGCAAGACCCTATTCTAAAAATAACCAGTGAAAGAACCGTGCTGGAGGCATGGTTGAGTACTCCACTAGCCTAGCAAGTGCGACTTGAGTTCAAACTCCAGTGCTGCCAAATATAAAAATCATGACATTTAAGTTTTTAGAAATTTCCTACCCGTGGTATACAGAACAGAGGTTTCCATTTAAGACTTGAGGGTTCAGTATCATACTTCACTCCTCTGTTCAGTGTTTCAGCCTGGTGTGTTTGAGAGCAAAGGTGGCTGCACCCCAGCCCTGAGCCCTTCACTTTCACACTGGTCTTTCTTAGAACAAGATGTGCACCATGACTCGAGCCTCTGAACAGGACAAACAACAGCCGCTCACTTTAGGCTGATACAAAACTGAGGAATCTACTTGCCTCTTCGTTCTCCTCCACTGGACTTGGGGCATCGATGGGCACATTCTCTTGGTCATCAGTTTTTGTTTTTTTACTACATTCCTTGAAAAGGCAAAGGAACATTGTCAAAGAACAATTTCTAACCTGATTCTGTCACAAGAAACACATATCTTGATCCATTAACTTCATATCTATGAATCTTTTCTACAGAAATGAGAGTACTGCGCTTACAGGTGGACGATGGCGCACGCACGCACGCACGCCTGAATTGTTCTCACTGAAAACTAGAAGTAAAGCGACCGTCGTGCACATCTGACTCATCTGGACCAGGCACACGTGGGCCGTGGGCGGGCATCCGGGGCTGGATGAGCGTGGAACGCGCGGGTGGGCGCCGGAGTGAGAGCCGGCCGGAGTCCGCGGCCCTCAGGCGGCCCGGCGCAGAC
>NW_012267379.1:517079-517618 GCF_000151885.1 Dipodomys ordii
GCGGAGGCGCGCGCACGCCTCGGGTCCGCGGCGCCCACCTTCCGCGTGCAGCGCTCACACTTCATCTGGAACGGGGGCCGGCGGGAGGCCCGGACGCCTCAGCCGAGCCGAGCACGGGAGACGCCGCCGCCCTTTGTTGTCTTCGCCCAGTGCGGCCCCGCCTCCAAAGGCGGACTCGGACCAATGAGAACTCTGAGACAGGGAGGGCCGCCCTCCCGGTGCGAGAGGAAGAGCGCAGGGGCGGGACGACCCGTCAGCTGTAGCTCCGTTTAGGCCAATGAGAGTGGCGGAAAGAGGGGGTCCGGCCGCGAGGCCAATCAGAGGGGGGGCTTGCCGCGTCCCACGCTTCGGCGGCCCGGCCGGTTCTCCCGCTCGCCGGCGCTCAGCCTCGGCCAGGTAACGGCGACCTGGTTGAGTGTCGGGGGCGGAAGATGGAGAGCCACGCGGAGGAGGCCCAGCGGGGACCGCGCCGGGCGCCCGCTCCGTGGGCTTGCCGCCGGACCGCCCTCCGGGCCCGCCCTCGTCTGCATCTCCGGGAG
>NW_012267379.1:520818-522568 GCF_000151885.1 Dipodomys ordii
CGGGCGCCCCTGCCGCGCGGTGTGTGCGGGGCCGTGCGGGGCCCTCCAGCCCCTCCACAGCAGCTGTAGTACCGGCTCTTCGCGGGCGGCCGGGGCCGGGCTTGAGGCCCGGACTCCTGGGGAGCCGAGGGCCGGATGCCGCGGGTCTGGCTCCGCCGGAGGCCTTCCAGACAGCGCCAGGCCGCGCAGCCAGGCGGGAAGCCATCGGCGCCCAGCCCCGCCGCCCGAGGACTCGAGGGCCGGTGTGACCTTCGGGACCGGGCAGCCGCCCATCCCAGTCCGCCACGATGAAGCCCCGGCCCCCACGTCCACCCCGGGGTCTCCGCCTCCTGCCCCTTCCGGCCTCGCCTAACCCCCTAGGTTATACAGGTCACCCCGGACTCTGTACCCGGATGTCGGCGTAGTTCTCTGGCGAAACCCAAATAATCTAACAGTTTATTTTTTCTTGGTCGGTCCCGGGCCTTGAACTCTGGGCCTGGGCGCTGTCCCTCAGCTCAAGGCGGGCGCTCTACGGCTTTAGCCACAGCGCCACTTCCGGTTTTCTGGCGGTTTGTTGGAGACTTGCCCAGGCTGGCTTTGAACCGCGATCTTCAGATCTCGGCCTGAGTAGCTGGGATGACAGGCGGAGCCACCGGCGCCGGCTGACAGTTTATTTCTGAGACTCGGGCCTCACTGCCTGCCTAGGTCCTGGCCTCCACCAGGATCCTACTTTTGGCTTCCCACGGTGGCTGTTGGCCGCCGCCCCAGCCTCTTCCGGTGAGGGCGCAGGCCAGGGGCGCCTGCCGGTGCGCCTTCGAGTCAGGGGGCCTGCAGCCCCCTCGGGGCGGGCCTGGGACTCACCGTCTCCTCCCGACGGGGACAGAGTTCACTAGGATTCACACTGTTCACACTGGCTCTTCCCATTCGAGCCCAGCGCCCCAGGGTGGGAAGACACGCCCCGCCGTTAGGCTACTGCCTGCTCTTTGTTGGGAGCTCGAGGACCGCGGCGTTTCCCCGAGGCTGCGGGGCGGCCGCTCGGAGCAA
The DNA here is from genome assembly GCF_000151885.1 of Dipodomys ordii. Lineage (NCBI taxonomy): Eukaryota > Metazoa > Chordata > Mammalia > Rodentia > Heteromyidae > Dipodomys > Dipodomys ordii. Next base: position 521,842 of record NW_012267379.1, read on the forward strand.
GATCCAGGGGCCCTCCCGCTCGAGGTCCGGAGCCGCCGGGCCGGACACCCAGCGCCGGGCTCGGAGGTCTGGCCAGCCCGGCCCCGCCCCGCCAGGCCCCGCCCCGCCCGGGCGCGCCCACGCCGGGTCCCTCCCTTCGCTAGGCCCCGCCCATAGACCAGACCCTGTCCGGAAGTCCTTGGGGTCTGGCCCTCGATCCCGGAAGTCCCGGTCGCCCCACAACTCCGGGCGGCAGCGCGGCACCGCCTTCGTTCCCGGAAGTTCCTGCGACAAGGGTCCACCGGCCGTGCCCTCGCGGGTTCGCATCCCTCCTCGGCCGTGCAGGTACGCGGGGTTCTGGCGAGCTGTGGGCGCCGAGCTCCGGTTCCTCCCCGAGGGCGGGCGCGGGGAGGGGCAGCCGCTCCCGCAGCGCGGTTCCTCCCCGGGGGCCCGGGCGCTGGCTGACGGCGGGGCTTTGCAGGTGCAGACCGAGCCGCTGCCGGGCCCGCGATGTACATGCACGTGGAGGCCCGCACCAGCTCCCGCCTCCATCTGAAGAGGGCGCCGGGCCTCCGGTCCTGGTCGCTGCTGCTCGGTAAGGCCTTCCTTCGTACGCCCTTGACGCCCTGTCCGGTCTTCCCGTCCTGTCCCGTCCGGTGCACGGGGCGGCCCGGGCCTCGGCCTGTCCGGGCCCAGGCCACGCCCAGACCCCGGCGCCACGCCCAGGCCACGCCCAGGCCCCGGCGCC
>NW_012267379.1:523051-533867 GCF_000151885.1 Dipodomys ordii
GCCCAGGCCACGCCCAGACCCCGGCGCCACGCCCAGGCCACGCCCAGACCCCGGCGCCACGCCCCCTAACACGCCACGCCCAGACCCCCCACGTACCCCTCTCCCCCGCCCAGGTGCACCCACCCGCGTGGCGGTGGGCGGGGCTTCCCCATTTCCTCCTCCTCCCCGGGCCTCTTGCCAGACTGGACTGGACCGGCCTGGGCTGAGCGCGTTCCCCTCCTCCGCGTCCGGCCTGGCTGAGCCGTCAGCAGCCTGTGACACGGTCAGGTCCTGCCCCAGCTCAAGGCGAGCGCTCTACCGCTTGAGCCTTAGCGCCACTTCCGGTTTTCTGGTAGTTTTCTGGTGGTTGTTGGCGATGAGAATCTCACGGCCTTTCCCGCCCAGGCTGGCTTTGAACCGTGAACCTCAGATCTCAGCCTCCTGAGACGCAGGGATGACAGGCGCGAGCCACCGGTGCCCGGCTTGTGGTAATTTTTTGTGTACCACATTACCTCCTGGTGATACCCACATCAGACCCCTGTTTCCGGATCAGCTCCAAACTTGCCTGGTGAATGCTGTGGAGGACAGGACGCGTGCCTGGCTCTGGATGAGCTGGGTGGCCATCTCTCCAACCAGCCTGTGGGGGGGGGTGCACTCGGGGCTGACAGCCATGCGGGCGGGGCTCCCTGGAACCCCCAGCCAAGAGCTCCATCTCTCCCCACAGGAATCTCATCCACGGGCCTTGCGGCAGCCTACTACAGTGGAGGTAACCCCCCCAACTCCATTTCAGGTGTTTAGAGACCAGGGGAAGCAGTGGCCCAGGAGCATTACAGTGTGGCCTTTGGTGTGGCTGCTTTGCCCGCTCACCTTGCACTAGAGCACCCACCCCACAGCCTGCCGCTCACATCTTAAGGTTGAGGATACCCTGGGTCACGAAATAATTTTGGAAAAGGGCCCTCAAGCATTTACCTGGTGCCCCGCACAGGGAGGGCTCTCCTGTCCAGCCCAGTGGACTCCCAGGCAGAGCTGGCAGAGTGGCCAGGCCAGGCCAGGGGCATAGCTGAGTGCTGGGAGCCAGGGTCAGCCAGGCTTCTGGCCTCCATGCCCTGGGCACAAGTGTGCTGGACAGGTCTCCCATGGGCTGGGCTGGCCAGGCCTCCCGTGGGCTTTCTGCCCCTCCCTGTCACTCACAGCTCACATCCTGCCTCTGTTTACAGACAGTCTGGGATGGAAGCTCTTCTACGTCACAGGCTGCCTGTTTGTAGCTGTGCAGAACCTGGAGGACTGGGAGGTGAGAGCTGCTGACAGGTCCTCCCCACTGACAGGTCCTCCCCACTGACAGATCCTCCCCACTGACAGGTCCTTCCCTGCCGAGCTGACAGGTCCCCCGCCCCCCCCTCGCTGAGCTGACAGATCCCCCCCGCTGAGCTGACAGGTCCTCCCTGCTGACAGGTCCTTCCCCGTTGAGCTGACAGGTCCTCCCCACTGACAGGTCCTCCCCACTGACAGATCCAGATCCTCCGCGCTGAGCTGAGAGGTCGTCCCCCTCCCTCCCCCCCTGCTGAGCTGACAGGTCCTCCCCGCTGAGCTGACAGGTCCTCCCTGCCTTGCCTTTGCCTGGGCCACCCCTGGCTGAGGACTCTCCTCCTTATCTGGCGTCTGCGTGTCTCCGGGGGCAGCCCCCCCCCCCCCGCTGTCCCCGCAGCTGCCTCACCTTCCTTTTTCACTTGGTAGCCTCACTGCTGGCTCAGTTCTGATGCAGAGAGGAGCACCCTGGCCACCACTTTCCCTTGCCCACCCTAATGCCCAGAGCCCGCCCAGGGCCCCATCTGGGGGCTTTGGGGCCAGGCTCTGAGTCCCCTGCTCACTGTCTGGCACGGGCTGGGTGGGAATGAGACCCCGGGGCCCAGGTGTGTGTGGTCAGTGTACGTTGCTTTGCAGGAAGCCATCTTTAACAAGAGCACTGGTAAAGTCGTCTTGAAAACGTTCAGCCTGTACCAAAAGCTGCTGACCCTCCTCAGAGCAGGCCAGGACCAAGGTGAGCTGTGGGAAGTTGGGGTGCTGTGCTGGCCTTGAAAGCCTGGAGGCAGTGTGGGTCCAGGCTGGCACCCCATGTGCTGTGTTCTCTGGGGGCCCTTCCAGGTCGGGCCGCTGGGGTAGGTTGTGGTGCCAGGCAGGCTGCACTACACCACCCAGCAAATGACTCACCAGTACTCTGTCCCTGGTTGGTTTTGCTGGGCCTGCATTTAGGGGCTGGACGATCAGAGGACACCACACCCTGGGGCTGGCTCGGCCACAGGTTAGCGTGCGGTGCACTGCCCTGTGGTGTCTGTGAGACGCATGCTGCCCTGTGGGGTCTGTGGCGTCTGTGATGCACACACCACTCTGGTGGATGGCTACCGCGGTGGAGGTTTGGTGGGTCCTGGGTGGCTGCTCTGGGAGGGGCAGCTTCTGCAGGGCGTGGTCTGTGAGCATGGACTCCTCACCAGAAGACTCCCACCACAGCTCAGGCTGGGAGCTCGCAATGCTGTGCCGGTTGCTGTCCTGCAGTGGGGGTGGCAGGGCAGAGGGCATGGTCTCTGACCTGTGCCCCTCCCCCAGTGGTGGTTCAGCTGAAGGACATTCGTGATGTGAACGTGGAGGAAGAGAAGGTCCGGTACTTTGGGAAGGGCTACATGGTGGTGCTCCGGTTTGCCACAGGCTTTTCCCACCCCCTCACCCAGACCGCGGTCCTGGGCCACCGTAGGTAAGGCTAGCAGTCCCTCCCCACCCCGTCCCCAGCAGGATGACAGGTGACCCGCACTGCCGGCTGACACTCACTGTTGGCTGACACTCACTGCTGGCTGACACTGTCGGCTAACACTCACTGCGGGCTGACACTCACTGTGGGCTGACACTGTAGGCCGACACTGTCGGCTGACACTCACTGCCGGCTGACACTCACTGCCGGCTGACACTCACTGCCGGCTGACACTGTAGGCCGACACTGTCGGCTGACACTCACTGCCGGCTGACACTCACTGCCGGCTGACACTCACTGCCGGCTGACACTCACTGTGGGCTGACACTCACTGCCGGCTGACACACACTGCCGGCTGACACTCACTGTGGGCTGACACTCACTGCCGGCTGACACTCACTGCCGGCTGATACTCACTGTGGGCTGACACTCACTGCGGGCTGACACTCACTGCCGGCTGACACTCACTGCCGGCTGACACTGCACTACTGGCTGACACTGCACTACTGGCTGACACTGCCAGCTGACCCGCACTGCCGGCTGACACTGCCGGCTGACCCGCACTGTTGACCCTCACTGCTGGCTGGTCCGCACTGCCGGCTGACCCCTCAGTGTCTTAGGGCAGTGGGGAGAGGCCACGTGTGTGCAGAACATGAGGAGTTAGAGGAAGGTGCGGGCTCGGGCAGCTGTGCACAGTCCCCACAGGGAAGCATCAGTGTGGACTGGGGTCAGGTGATGGGCACTGGAACAAGGGGCCCAGATGGGTGGGTGCTGCCCTGTGCCAAGGTGACCTCCCTCCTGGTGTTTGCCTCCAGCGATGTAGAAGCCATTGCCAGGCTCATCACCGGCTTCCTGGAGCTGCACCGGCTGGAAAGCCCCTCAGAGCGGTCTCAGAGTAGCGACAGCGAGGCTGATGGCCCCAGCAGCCGGAGCTGACAATTGGGCAGTCACTGCTGACTGACCCACCACGGCTGCGGGAAGAGCTGATGTGTCCCTAGGCCACCCTGGGCAACTGCCTGCCTCTTGCCTATTCATACTGCCTGCTGCCTCCATTCTGAGCACAAGTCCGGACTAGATCTCCATGGCCCAGGCAGGCCTGGCATGTCATGGTTCAGGATACACCGTGGGCTGGACTTCCTCCATCACCCGGGATACACCGTGGGCTGGACTTCCTCCATCACCCGGGATACACCGTGGGCTGCACCTCTTCCACGCCCCAGATGCACATAGTACAGCCAGGACAGAGCGAGGAGCCACCCACCCACCCATGGCGCATGGTACCTGGACTTCCTGTGCTGAGGGGCTGGCTGCAGATAGAACAGGGCGCCTGCATTTGTGGGGGGCCCAGGCTCTGGATAAGTCCGTATGGTCAGTGGAAATCTTCGGATGTCCTGGGTGGACATCCTCAGTGGCCAGGGCTTTCCTGCTGGACACAGCATTTCAGAGGCGGCTTCTCCCCAATGCTAGGGACACGGCTATGCTAACTGCATGGATGGCTCCTTCGGGATGCCTGGACTGTGGGTGGTTGTGGGCTGTAGAAGCCCCCTCAGCCCCCACCTGAATGAAAGGTCACCTCTCCGCATTCTGTGACACCCAAAGACAGGAGCTCTCGTGCAGAAAGCAAGTCTTGGGGATGATGGGGCAGCGTGGTACATGCCTGTCACCCAGCACTGGGGGCTGAGATCCAGAGCTCCTGGTTCACATAGTGACGTCCTGTCTTCAAAGCAGTAGACCCAGCTTTAGCGCACCGTCTACTCCTGGACCCTCTGCGGTACAACCTGCATCCTGAGAGCTGCAGTCCCTGGCCGGCCTCAGGAAGCTTCTATCCTAGCGTGGCTAGGCAGAACTAGAAAGCACTGCCACCCAGACCCAGGTGCCGTGGCTGCCCTGAGATGGTGCCTGGGTGAACACAGCGTCCTGCCCTGGACGCAGCTGCCACCGCCCTGGACCAAAACCGGCCAGTTCTTTCCTTCCTAACACCGTGCGTGGTTCAGTGGCTGGTCAGCGCTGCCCCCAGGGCGGGGAGTAGGTTCTGGGGGTGTGAAGCCCTGCATGGCAGGGCGCTGGTAAAGAAGCCTTTCTGTGGAATACTGCTTCTGTCTTTAATTTTAGAATGAATAAAGCTCAACATGCAGATTGTTAGCAGGCCCCCGTGTGCCTTCCGTGTCTGCTGCCTTCTCCAAAGGTCCTGCTTGCTCTGCGGAGTAGCTGGCCACAGCGGCCTGACACTCAGCAGGAAGCGTTCCTGGGGGGAGGGGGCCACTTCAGCCCAGTACTGCCCAGGATGGTAGCCCAGGCCCAGCCCGCGCCAGGAGGCCCTCAAGGGTCCTGACTTGGACCCCCCCCGGGGCTGTTGGGCAAGGGCTGGGGCGCGGCTGCTTCCTGGAGGTCCTGCAGCAGACTCTGCAGCCGCTGCATGCTGGGGTGCACATTCTCCTCCAGCCACTCCTCCACGGTATCAGGGTAGAAGGCCAGCTGCAGGGCCGCCTCCAGCTGCTGCAGGAGGGTGCGCCACCTGCCCAGGAGCCTGGGGACAGCAGTGACTCTGAGACCCCCTGCCCAGGACTCCTGGACAGCTGTGCTGTGCCCTGCCCACACATCAGGCCTGCTCTGCTCTGGGACCACTGAGCAGGCAAACTGGTCAACGTGTCCCCCGGCTGGCTGGCAGCGTTTCTTGGCATACGAATGGATCCACGCCAGGACAGGGAGGGCTGCCTGGAACTCTTGCCACAAGGGCTCTTGTCTGGGGTCCTCCAGGTGGGCTGATTCCAAAGACTCCCTGGGCTTGCTGGCATACAGAAGATGCCCCGTCTCAGGCTGGGAATCACCTAGCTTCTCGCCAACGTGAAGGCCCACCTTGGTGACCAGTGGCATGTCTGACTCATCTGAGATCCCCGGCTGTCACACCTGGGAAGCTCAGCGCTATCAGGAGGTTCTACTTTGAGGAGACAGGCTGCCCCAGGGGCTGGGCACGAGCTGGGCAGGGCAGGGTGGTTACCTGAGGGCCTCTGGCTGTATGTGCTGGACCATGACAGGGTGGACGCGCTTTCGTCTGCGATGGTAGGGGCTGAACCAGCCAGTGACGTACCTGGAGCAAACCCAGACGGGTGCTTGTGGGCCAGGAGCTGCTGGCAGGTAGCCTCGAGGCTACAGGGCGTCCTGGGTGGAGGTTTCACAGTGACGCTCCCCACAGAACCACCGCGGGCCTGGGGACGGGGCCGCTCACCTGTTCCTCTCCAGCAGTGCGTCCACAGAGCTGCGCAGGTGGAGGCTGACTTGTGTGACCAGGGCGTGGATGTGGCTGCCTGGGAAGGAGCCAGCTCCCTCACTGCCAGAGAGCCTCGGTAAGAACTGTGGTCCTTGGGCTGGGCAGGTGGCTCAGTGGTAGAGCGCTCGCCTAGCATGCATCAAGCCCTGGGTTCCATTCCTCAGTACCACAGAAAAAGCCAGGAGCAGCGCTGGGCTCAAGTGGTAGAGTGCTAGCCTTGAGCAAAAGCAGCTCTGGCAGAGCGCCCAGGTCCTGGGGGATGAGGAGGAGGCGGGGCGGGGGGGGGGCGAGTACCTCACAGCTGTTATCTCCAGGCTGGAAACTCCAAGGAAGTTCTCCACTGACTGCTTAACCTCTTCAGTGAAGCTCCCTGAAGCAACCACCGGGGAGCTGCTGGAGGGGAGGGGAGCGGCCCCGCCGAGCCCCGCCGAGCCCCGCCGAGCCCCCCAGGGCTCCCTGGGCAGGCAGCCGCCGAAGCAGCGTGGGCCTCCTCAGACAGGCCCAGACCTGGTCCTGACCCCGGGAGGCCTTGGGGTGGACCAGCCCTGTGTGCATTCATTACAGGACCACCTCCACCAGCCCTGCCCGTGGTCCTGCAGGTCTCTGGCTCATGTGCACGCTGCTTCCAAGCGTCACGCGGCAGTGGAACATTCTAGACCACCTGAAGCATGTGGTAAGACTGAGGGAGCAGGGCAGCCGTACCTCCGACGGGCTAGGAGGAAAGGGGGGGCTCTACGGCGGCCTCTGCGCGCGGACGGGGGCTGTCCTCCCCAGTGGTGGACAGGGCGTCCACGTCTGCTCACCCAGCCCCCCCGTGCTCTACCCTCTCTCAGCATCCTCTCCCACCGACAAACACGTCACTGGAGATACAGCACGGCCTTGTGGGTTGAATGGACGTGACTCCTTTTTACCAACATTGGCCTTGAGCTGCCCCAGTGCCAGTCTGCAGGAGGTAGGGGCTGCCCTGATAAGGAACCCCGGGCCGAGGGCCTCCAGGTCCCCTGGGACCCGTCTCTCGACAGGGCAACTATGCAGCACCTCCACCCCAGGCTGAATCTGTGTCCACCAAGGCGGAGGGGCAGACCCCGGCTTGGCCTACCTAGGACTTAGACTAGAGGACCTGGGTATGGGCAGGCCTGGCCAAGGGCAGGTGAGCGCAGTGGCTGGGCTCGTGTGCTTGACTGCACAGAACAGCTTGCGGCAGACGTGGGCCGGAGCGCGGTCCTGGGGATCTGCCTACCGTGGAGAAGCAGCTGCAGACAGGCAGCCAGGGACGGGATCGCCACGGGAAGCAGCTCGCACAGCACGGAGAAGTGGTCGTATCTGTGGTGCGAGAGCGGTTTTCAGTTCCCGGGCCGGGGGCTCAGGTGCTGTCAGCACCATCAGGCCTGGCCTGGCCCTCATCGCGGGCAGCTCCTGGGCCAAGAGCCTGTGCAGTGTCACTGCGCTCTCCTGCCACGCCCTGCCTCTTGCCTCAACCCTGGCGCCCTTTTCCTAGGCCTGTCCCCGCTGTCCACAGCTTCACACTCCCCTAAGGCCTCAGGAAGAGCAGGTCAGGGTGGGGGTCTGGGCACCTACCCCCGCCCGGGCCTCACTCCCCCCAACTCTAAGAACAAGTGGAAGCTGGGCACCAGTGGCTCATGCCTAATCCTAGCTACTCAGGAAGCTAAGATTTGGAGGAAATCAAAGCCAACCTAGATAGAAAGGTCCACTAGACTCCATCTCCAAAATAACCAGCCAAAAGCCAGGCTAGAGGTGCAGCTCAAGTGGTAGAGTACCACCTATGTGCAAGTCAAGCAAAAGCCGAGTTCAAAACCCAGTACTGGGGTTTGAAAAAAAGGAGCAAGCGGAGAGTCGGGTGACCAGGTGTGGCGGGCAGTGACATCACGGAGGCACTGCCACACCCTTCACAGAATCCTACACGTGGGGAGGGCTCTGGTCTGCAAGGGCGGCCTGGGCTCACCGGACGCAGGCAGCCCAGAGGGCCCAGCCCCTCCGCCCCATCTTGGGAGACCCTGGTAGCCCCCGAAGGGTTCCTTCCCACAGGGCTCTGGAGCTGCTGGACAGGCAAGGGGGAGCCAAAGACCAGACACGAGTACAGATGTAGGGCTGTGGTGTAATAACCAAGAAGAGCTCAGATCTGCCAGTGGCCTGCAGAGGTACGCAAGGCACCAGCCTGGAGCGTGGAGCACACAGGCAGGTGGAGCTGCAGGCAGCATGCGGACGCCCCGACGCACCCAGAGCCGCGCTCTCCTCACAGGCAGGAGGGCAGCCCCCCGTCCTCTCTGAGCTCACCTCTGCCAGCCGGTCAGGACGATGCCCTGCAGCATGTCCGCGGGCCCGCTGCCAGCCACCCGCAGCCACTGCTCGTGGTTCCGGAGGTGGTGCTCCACAGGCGGCAGGGCCTGGCTGGGCCCCGTGGCCCCCTTGAAGGCGCTGGCTGCCCACAGCCGTGAGAAGCCGCATTCCCGGTACTTTTCCATGAGAAGCACTGGACAGGAAGGTAAGCAGGTGAGTCTCCCGAGGACATGGCCAGCCACACTGGGCACGTGAGCTCTGACCCCTGGGGCAGTCTCTGTCCCCCTCCCCTGCCTGGCCCACACCCAGCCCAGGAGACTCTGCCATTTACATGCCTGGCAGAACTGTGAGGCAAGCACACATTCTGCCCAGGGCCGGCATGGCGTCCCGGGTCCGCCTGGGGCCGGCGTGGCGTCCTGGGGCTGCCCAGGTCCAGAGTGGTGGGGGCTTCCCGCCGTGGGAGGGGCAGGGCAGCTCAGGCCAGGGGGCTGTCCCTGGCTTAACTAAATCCTGCTGGCCAGCCCAGCGCAGGCCCAGGCTGGGAGACGGCCTACCAGCCACATGGGCCTTGAAGGGCGAATCTGGACGACCCGTACTGACCCTTGCCGTGGATGTCCAGGTCAGCCCCGTAGTCCCAGAGCACAGGCTCCACCAGCTGCGGCACTCCGGAGGCTGGAACAGAGTGAGGCTGTGCGCAGGGCCGACGGGACCCTGCACGCCGTGGAGCTGGCCCAGCTCCTGGGTCCCTCTTGTATCTCGCGTTCGGTTTTGTAGACTAGCATTAGGCTTAAACTCGGCCTGGACGCCGTCTTCTAGTGTTTTTCACCTTGTCCTTTAGTTTCACTGTCCTTTAGTTGTAGTTTTTTTGTTTTTTCCTACTGCTTGATCTACAGCTCCACTTCTGGAGTCTCAATGACTTTCTTCCCTAGGCTGACCTTGAACCATGATCCTCAAATCTCAGCCTGCTGAGGAGCTAGCCACTGGTGTCCGACTTTCTTATTTTTAGTATGTATGTACGTACATGTCTGTTGTTCCTGGGGCTTGAATACAGGGCCTGGGCTCTGTCCCTGAGTGTTTTTGTTCAAGGCTAGCGCTCTACCATTTTATTTTGGGTCCGGTCGTGGGGCCTGAACTCTGGGCCTGGGCGCTGTCCCTCAGCTCTTCAGCTCAAGGCGAGCGCTCTACCACTTGAGCCACAGCGCCACTTCCCGCTTTTTTCTTTTTGCTTATGTGGTGCTGAGGAATCGAACCCAGGGCCTCAGGTATGCAAGGCAAGCGCCCTACCACTGAGCCACCTTCCCAGCCCCGCTCTACCATTTTGAGCCACAGCTCTGCTTCCAGTTTAGGTGGTTAATTGGAGGCCTCATGAACTTTCTTGCCTGAGCAGCCTCCTGCTAGCTGGGGTCACAGGTGTGAGCCTTCTGCACCTGGCTTCTAACTTATCTGAGACAGGGTTTGATAAGCAGCCCAGGCTGCCTAGAGCCTAAGCCAAGGCCCTTCTGCCTTGGCCTTCTGCCGGGTCCCAATGGCTCTTAGCATTGACACAGGCCATCTTCTCAGGTCACACGGTCCCCCGTACAGGCTCAGTGCTGGGCTGCGTTGGGCCATGAGCGCCATGGCCGGCCGGAACAATGCTTTGGAAGGGGCTGGGCTCTAGGATCTCCTGAAGCATCTGCTCCCACTTGGGCTCCCAGAGCTCATGTACCTGGAGTGCATTCTAGTGCATCAGTCTGCAAGACTCTGCCTGGAGGACAGTGCCCCTGGGCCCCAGGCCCCGTGCTGGTCCCAGCGCTCTGCACGGGGCCATGGAGTGCTTCCTGCAGCCTCCAGACTGGGGAGGGCTCTCATCCCCGCTCCCCAAGCTTTTCCTGGGGACCTGGGCCTAGGTCCTGGGTGGCACTGGCCACCACTGTCCCTTACCACACAGCTGCCCTTTGCCCATGCCCAGACAGGCCCGGAGGACACGCAGGGCGGAGGCTGCCAGAAGTAGGGGGAACACCCGCGTTTCAGCCCACCCCCGCAGGCCCCGCCTACCTGCCAGCTGGTCCCCAGGCACGTCCCGCAGCATGTCATCCCACACCAGGGCCGTGGTGCCAGGGTGCCGCGCTTGCACATGGCTGGCCACCGCCCGCATGTGGGACAGACACAGCTGCTCGGGGCTGTTCTGCCTCTGCTGCAGCCACTGCCTGGAGGCCTCCCCCTCGCCCAGGTAGTAGACCTGGGGGAAGACGGGTGGGCTGGAACCCGTGCCATGCTGCACATGCCGGGTCCCAGGTGTGTCCTGAGTCCTGTGGGGGGGGCTCCGTCCTGGGAGGCTGTGTTTGTGGGGGGCCTCAGTCCTGGGAGGCCGTTGGGGGGGGCTCAGTCCTGGGAGGCTGTTTGTGTATGGGGGGGGCTCCGTCCTGGGAGGCTGTGTTTGTGGGGGGCCTCAGTCCTGGGAGGCCGTTTGTGTATGGGGGGGGGCTCAGTCCTGGGAGGCTGTTTGTGTGGGGAAGGCAGGAGGCTGCTCAGTCCTGGGAGGCCGTTTGTGT
>NW_012267379.1:534192-538765 GCF_000151885.1 Dipodomys ordii
CTGGGAGGCCGTTTGTGTGGGGAAGGCAGGAGGCTGCTCAGTCCTGGGAGGCCGTTTGTGTGGGGAAGGCAGGAGGCTGCTCAGTCCTGGGAGGCTGTTTGTGTGGGCCTGGGAGACTCAGTCTTGCTAGTGTCTTGCAGGGTGGTGCTCAGCTTCCCTAGGAGCCCCTTGGGTTCAGAACATCTCTGCTCCAATCACTGGGAAGCAGAACCTCCCCGTCCACTCCCACCCCTGACGCGAGCTACGGTACGCAGGAATCTTGGCCTGGATACATGATCTGGGGGAAAGCAGCCAGGCACACAAGGCCACACAGCATGCCCCTCCACTGACAAGCCATGCCAGGCCAGGCAAGCCATTAAAGCAGAAACAAGTCAGAGGCTGCCAGGGGCGGGAGGGAGGTGTGAGGGGTCTTATTTTGGAGTGATGAACTGAGGGTAACTGTTCACAGGATTGTGACAGTTCTGAGCATGCTGAAGCAGGAGCACAAATACATGTGTGCACTCGTGTGTGTGTGTGTGTTGGACCTGGGCTTGAACTCAGGGCCTGGATGCTGTATCTGAATCTTTTTGGGAGGAGGGGGTCAGTCATGGGGCTTGAACTCTGTCTCTGAGCTCTTTTGCTCAACACAAACGTTCTACCATTTGAGCCACAGCGCCACTTCCAGTTTTCTGGTGGTTAGAGATAAGAGCTTTCGGACTTTCCTGTTAAGGCTGGCTTCCAACAGTGATCTTCAGATCTCAGCCTCCTGAGTAGCTAGGATTATAGGCGTGAGCCACTGGCACCCAGCTGTATCTGAATTCTTTGCTCAAGGCTAGCATTCTACCACTTGAGCCACATCTGTTTCTAGCTTTTTGGTGGTTAACTGGAGAGTCTCATAGAGCAGGGTGCTAGCAGCTCATGCCTATAATCCTAGCTACTCAGGAGGCTGAGATCTGAGGATCACAGTTCAAAGCCAGCCCAGGCAGGAAAGTCTGTGAGACTTTTTTTTTTTTTGGTCGGTTGTGGGGCTTGAACTCTGGGCCTGGGCGCTGTTCCTCAGCTCTTCAGCTCAAGGCAAGTGTTCTAACACTTGAGCCACAGCGCCACTTCCAGTTTTCTGGCAGTTTATTGGAGATAAGAGTTTCACAGACTTTCCTGCCGGGGCTGGCTTTGAACCATGATCCTCAGATCTCAGCTTCCTGAGTAGCTGGGATTACAGGCATGAGCTACCAGCGCCCAGCTAAGAATTGTATTATTTTTCTATTAAAAGGAACCAAGTTGGGTGTCATTGGCTAAGGCCTATAAATTCTAGCTTCAGGAGACCGAGACCTAAAGAATTGAATTTTGAGGTCAGACTTCACCTCCAAATATCAGCAAAAGGCAGGCCTGGAGGGTTCAGGTGGTAGAGCTCCAGTCTAGCCAGTGCAAGGCCCTGTGTTCAAAACCCAATACCAGAAAAAAAAGAAAAAGAAAAAGCAAACAAAACCAAGTCAAAAGAACAGCAGAGCCCACGGAGAAGCAGCCGTGTCCCGGAGGTGATGTGGCGGCACACTCACCTCGTCACACCCGATGTGCAGCCAGCGTGCGTTCCTGTGCAGCTCTAGAACCTGGTCAGCCATGGCCCCCACCAGCGCCAGGGACTCGGCCGCATGAGGGTTCAGAGTGTTGGGGAAACAGGCTACTTCTCGGAGGTGAGCAAATGCTGCGTGCTTCAGCACAAACTGTGGGGAGACGGAGGGCAGTGGGGAGCTGTTGCCCGGGGGCCTGGGCCAGGCTCCAGGCTCCAGCCACACAGAGGGCTTTGTGCTCAGTGCCCAGGCCCGTCCGTGACCTGCACGGCTCACGCTCCCATCTCCAGGAGGGGGGCCCCCGGCACAGCTGAGGGCCCCGGCCAGGCAGCAGTCCCTAAACCTCCACTTGGTCCCCTGGCAGCATGCTGCCCTCAGTTCTAACTGAGCTGAGGAACAGAAGCAGGTGAAGCAGGCAGAGCCACGGGTGGCTTGGCTCAGTGTGAAGAGCCAGCAGGTCCTCTGCGGGTGCACAGAGGGGCAGAGGCCTGCCTCTGCGGGTGCACAGAGGGGCAGAGGCCTGCCTCTGCGGGTGCACAGAGGGGCAGAGGCCTGCCTCTGCGGGTGCACACAGGGGCAGATCTCCACAGGTACGTGCGCACACGCACACGCACACGCACACACACACACACACACACACGGGGATCCTCCCCTGGACAAGCACACACATGAGGAAATTCGGTCCTTGAAAGAATCCACTCGGGGTCATGTGCACAAAGGAGCAGCCATCTTAGGGCTCTGGGAATCAATCACATTGTGAAACGTTTGGTTTTTCTTTTTGTGCGGCCCTAGAGCTTGAACTCAGAACCAGCATTCCGTCCCTGAGCTTTCTTTTGCTGAAGGCTAGCACTGCACCACTTGAGCCACAACTCCACTTCAGGCTTTTTGGTGGTTCACTGGAGGTAAGAGTCTCGTGGACTTTCCTGTCTGGCATGGCTTGGAACCTTGATCCTCAGATACCAGTCTCCTGAGTAGCTAGGATTAGACAGGTGTGAGCCACTGGCTGGCCATGACTACTTTCAGGCATTAATGGTGTGTAGGGAGGGGGACACGGGCAGACAATGGAAGGCTGCTTCTGCTCCCAGGCAGGGCTCCTCTGCCCTGGGGTTGTGTGCTCTGCAGCCATTCACAGGACAACCCCCTGAAGGCAGTATTGTGTCTGTGCTCCCCAACCCTGGCACAGGCCTGCTGCCAGACCATGTTTTTGGTGTCAAGTAAGTTCCAGCCTTGCCGCTCACCTCCATGTGTCCAAATGTCTGCACCAGGGGGATGACCTCCAGCTCGCTGCATCTGGCCAGGCGCAGGAGCTCTGCCACTTCAGAGGGGCTGCAAGACAAAGCCTCAGCGAGCCTGCAGAGGCCAGCACCGAGCCCTCCCAGCCAGCCCTGGGGTCCAGGAGGCAGTGGAGATAGTGACAGCGCTGTCACCAGACCCTCGGCAACCTGGACAGGAAGCTGCTCTCATCTCACAGAGATTTTACATGAAGCCTGGCTGCACACGATTACCCTGAAAAGCACTAGCAGACCAGCTCCAGGGAAACTCACCCCATGCCTTTGTTTTTGCACAGCCTTCAACCGAACCGTGAGCCCTCAAGGCCGAGAGCCTGTTCTCAGGGGTCACTCTGTGCAAGGGCCCTGCCCAGTCTACTGATTCATCCACCACAGAGGGCATCATGACTTCTCCATGGGCTTATCTCAGAAAAGAAAACCATGCCGGGGAGCCCGCAGCTCATGCCTGTCATCCTAGCTACTCAGGAGGCTGAGATCTGAGGATCTCAGTTCAAAGACAGCCCAGGCAGTAAAGTCTGCGAGACTCTTATCTCCAATAAACCACCAGAAAGCTGGAAGTGGTGCTGTGGCTCAAGTGGTAGAGCGCTCGCCTTGAGCTGAAGAGCTGAGGGACAGCGCCCAGGCCCAGAGTTCAAGCCCCATGACGGACAAAAAAAAAAACATTTCTAGTTTTTGCATGTATTTCAACTATGTCTATGGATTTTAATCATAGAAGGTTCTTTTGGCTCTATGTAAACCTGTTTCCAGCTCCAAAGAAACTATGGTACATTTTCACTTTGAGACATAAAGTACATTACTTTAGAAAAAGAACCACAACACAAAGGACATACAAACCACAAGCATCTCACCACCACACTCACCAACATCACTGCCATGCTCACACCACACACACCAGCATTCATACCATGCTCACACCACACACCAGCATCTCACCACCACGCTCACACACACACACCAGCATCTCATACCACACTCACACCACACACACCAGCATTCATACCACGCTCACACACACACACCAGCATCTCATACCACGCTCACACCACACACACCAGCATCTCACCACCACGCTCACACCACACACACCAGCATCTCATACCACGCTCACACCACACACCAGGATCTCATACCACGCTCACACCACACACCAGCATCTCATACCACGCTCACACCACACACACCAGCATCTCATACCACGCTCACACCACATACCAGCATCTCATACCACGCTCACACACACACACCAGCATCTCACCATCACGCTCACACCACACACACCAGCATCTCATACCACGCTCACACCACACACACCAGCATCTCATACCACGCTCACACCACACACCAGCATCTCACCACCACGCTCACACCACACACTAGCATCTCATACCACGCTCACACCACACACACCAGCATGTCACCGCCACGCTCACACCACACACACCAGCATGTCACCGCCACGCTCACACCACACACACCAGCATGTCACCGCCACGCTCACACCACACACACCAGCATCTCACCACCACGCTCACACCACAAACACCAGCATCTCATACCATGCTCACACCACACACCAGCATCTCATACCACGCTCACACCACACACACCAGCATGTCACCGCCACGCTCACACCACACACACCAGCATCTCACCACCACACTCACACCACAAACACCAGCATCTCATACCACGCTCACACCACACACACCAGCATCTCATACCACGCTCACACCACAC
>NW_012267379.1:539575-541875 GCF_000151885.1 Dipodomys ordii
CATACCACGCTCACACCACACACCAGCATCTCATACCACGCTCACACCACACACCAGCATCTCATACCACGCTCACACCACACACCAGCATCTCACCGCCATGCTCACACCACACACCAGCATCTCATACCACGCTCACACCACACACCAGCATGTCACCGCCATGCTCACACCACACACCAGCATGTCACCGCCACGCTCACACGCCGCACCCCATTTTGGGGCCCGGACGTGTTAGGGAACTCAGATTCTGGACTCAGCCCCCTGGGTTGGCTGGTAACTCACATCCCACTAGTGGAGGTGTATTTTTCCTGTCCTCACCATGTAGAACATTGCATTTTTTTGGTAAAAGTGTAATCTTGTTATTATTAAGATGGTGTACAGAGGAGTCTTGGGATGTAGTTCGGGTTGGCCTCAAACTTGGGCTCAGATTCTCAAGTGCTGGGATTATAGACATGTGCTACCACACCCACCTAAAGAAACAGTGATGCTGCTTTTCACCAGGTGCTGAGGATGAAACACAAGGCCTATGCATGCAATGATCTACACTCTCAACTTAGCAGTAAACCTTAAAAAAGTACCTCAATCTAGTAGCCAAAATAACATCGTGTAATTATTTTAGTTTCTCTGAGAAAAATTTTCCATGCATATTGGTTACATGCACCTTTTTCAGCCCTGCCGGCTCACCTCCTCTGCTTCTTCCTTTGGACCTTCTGAGCCAGGCAGGTATTGAGGCTGGGCACCCCTGTCCCACATGTCTAGTTTTGCTTGTTTTGATCCTCTGACTTAAAACTCAAATCCTGTTATTACTTATTGATTTGTTGGTTGTAGGGCTTGAACTCTGGGCCTGGGCGCTGTCCCTCAGCTCTTCAGCTCAAGGCTAGCGCTCTACCACTTGAGCCACAGTGCCACTTCCAGTTTTCTAGTGGTTTACAAGATAAGAGTCTCATGGAGTTTCCTGCCTGGGCTGAATTTGAACTGTGATCCTCAGATCTCAGCCTCCTTAGTAGCGTGAGCCTGGCTCAAACCCTGTTATTAAGAGTGGCATCTCCCCCACATCAGGCATCTTCTGTCCCTACACACTTCATACCTGGGAGGCTGAGACTTTCCCATGGGGCCCAGTAGACTCTTCCCGCCTCCTTCCTGTCCCCCTCTCTCTTTTTGTGCTGGTCCAGGGGCATGAAGTCAGGGCCTGGGCGCTGTCTCTAAGCTTTTGTGCTCAAGGCTAGTTCTCTCTCACTTGAAACACAGCTCCATTTTGGCTTATTAGTGCTTACCTGGAGATAAAAGTGTCATGGAGCTGGGGACCAGTAATCTTAGCTATTCAGGAGGCTGAGATCTGAGGATCAAGGTTTGAAGCCAGCCCGGGCAGAAAAGTCCTCATAATACTTTTTTTTTTTTTTCCAGTCGTGGGGCCTGAACTCTGGGCACTATCACTTGAGCCACAGCGCCACTTCCTGCTTTTTCTGCTTATGTGGTGCTGAGGAATCGAACCCAGGGCCTCAGGTATGCAAGGCCAGCGCTCTACCACTGAGCCGCCTCCCCAGACCCCTCATGCGACTCTTTTCTCCAGCCAACCACTCAACAACTGGACGTGGAGCTGTGTCTCAATGTGGTGGAGCTCAGGGACAGCGCCCAGGCCACGAGTTGAAACCCCACAACCAGGTGGGCTCATGGACTGTGCCGTCGGGCCTGGCTTCCAGCTGCGGCCTCCGCAGTAGCCGGGGCTGCTGTGCCCAGCGCCACGCGTTTCTGGGCTCTCTTCAGTAAACGTGCTCACATTTGGGTTTGGGCAGACACACCTTTAGAAAGGCAGGGAAGCAACGAACCATGAGCCCGCACGGTTCAACTCCTGGCAGCCTCCTCATCCCCACGGCTCGCTTCCCGTGGTTTTCACTGCTGGAAGGGCAGTCCCGTACGCATGCGTGGACAGAGGCGCCGCCCCGAACGCATGCGTGGACAGCGGCGCCGTCCCCGTACGCATGCGTGGACAGAGGCGCCTGTCGCAGTACGCATGCGTGGACAGCGGCGCCTGTCGCAGTACGCATGCGTGGACAGAGGCGCCGTACCTGTACGCATGCGTGGCCCGCAGCAGCCTCAGCTGGCCCTCGTAGGGAAACATGTCCTCGTACTCGATGAGAAGGCCATTTGCACCGAGAGCCCGGAGCAGGGGGAAGAGCTGGGGGGCAAGAAGGGTTATGAAGTGACCGTGAGGGCCGAAGGCAGATGAGCGCGAGCGGGGGGCGAGAGCGGAGGGCGAGAGTGGGGGGCGAGCGCGGGGGGCGAGCGCGGGGCGAGCG
>NW_012267379.1:544209-546756 GCF_000151885.1 Dipodomys ordii
CAGGGGCGGGCCTGGGGGCGGGGGCAGGGGCAGGGGCTGGAGAGAAGAGGCAGGGGGAGGGTGTGGAGGGCAGAGGGATGCCACTGGCCCCTGTTCTCCACCTGCCTCTAACCTTATGTTCAAGGATACTAATCTCACCATCCTTAAGGATTTTTAGGGTCTGTTCTACAGTACAGAACAATTGAGACTTTTTCTGGCCTGGCATCAAGGCCAGGACTTAAAAAGTAACACAAAGTTGGAATGAATGAAGGGGCTCTGGCTATTTAAAATAGCCACCAAGGGGCTGGGAAGGTGGCTCAGTGGTAGAGCGCTTGCCTTGCATGCCTGAGGCCCTGGGTTCGATTCCTCAGCACCACATAAACAAAAAGAAAAAAGCCGGAAGTGGTGCTGTGGTTCAAGTGATAGAGCGCTAGCCTTGAGCTGAAGGGCTGAGGGACAGCGCCCAGGCACAGAGTTCCGGCCACGACCGGACCCCCCTCCCAAAAAAAAATAGCCACTAATCTCCAAATAAGGGCTATGGACATGTTTTGTTTTCTCGTGTGTGTGTGTGGGGGGGGGGGCCTGGGTGCTGTCCCTGACCATTTTTGTTCAAGGCTAGTGCTCTACCACTTGAACCACAGTTCCACTTCCAGCTTTTTAAACTTTATTTTGGTAGTTAATTGGAGATAAGAGTCTCAAGGACTTTCTTGATGAGCTGGATTTGAACTGCAATAATCAGATCTCAGCCTCCTAAGTAACTAGGATTACAAGCATGAACCACCAGTACCCAGTGTTATTTTTTTTAATGATATTCTTTTGTTGGTGTTACTAGTCACATTTTGTTTCCTCAAGTACAAGAAAGTTTTGGAGCATGTTGAACCCAAGAATCAATTTTTATTTTTATTTTTTTTGTTAGTCGTGGGGCCTGAACTCTGGGCCTGGGAACTGTCATTGAGCTGAAGAACTCAAGGCCAGTGCTCTAACATTTGAGTCACAGAGTCACTTCCGACTTTTTCTACTTATGTGGTGCTGAGGAGTCGAACCCAGGGCCTCATGCATGCAAGGCAAGCGCTCTACCACTGAGCCACCTTCCCAGCCCCCCAAGAATCAATTTGGGATAAATTCATTAAATAATTCATTAAATTTGTCATTTAATGACAAATGACTGAAAATCAGAAGAGGCAGGCTGGGCAGAAAGAAGTCATTAACCCAATATCCACATTTGGATAGACAAAATGTAACAGTTGTGGCAGGCTTCGTTTTTCCTGCTTCTGCCCCTGGCTCTCCGCATGTCCCCATGGGGCACTAGGCAGCTGTGTCTGCGTGACGACCCGACCTGCTCTGGGAATCTGACAGGCTCAGGCCAGAGGCACAGGCATCAGAGACACTCCAGCCTTTGGAGCTTCTCTATGTGCTAATTGGGGCAGATTGTAAGTGCAACACTGAACAAACACACACAAATGTACAGAAACTATACCAGTCATTGCCAACATTTTGCCAACTTTGTTTCAGCTAATTTTCACCTTTCTTTAGGCTGGGGTACTTTTTAATAGTCTACTTTTTTTGGGGGGGGGTCCGGTTGTGGGGCCTGAACTCTGGGCCTGGGCGCTGTCCCTCAACTCTTCAGCTCAAAGCTAGCGCTCTACCACTTGAGCCACAGCGCCACTTCTGGCTTTTTTCTTTTTGCTTATGGGGTGCTGAGGAATCGAACCCAGGGCCTCAGGCATGCAAGGCAAGCGCTCTACCACTGAGCCAACATCTCAGCCCTCTACTATGTTTTTTTGAGGGAAGGTACTAGGATTTGAACTCAGGGCCTCATGCTTGTTAGGCTTGTTGAGATTGATGGGAAGGAGTGAGGGAGAGGTTGTCTGACCACAGTGCATTGTGTGTGACTATGCCAAGATGAAATGCCCTGTACAAGCAACATTCATTGTAATTACAATTTATAAAAATCACAGTATTAATTGCACAGGAACTTAATAATTATAATTGATATGACTTGCAATATAATTATTAAAATACAGTTAATCCTAACTCCCAAGGGAAAAGATGGTCCGCACAGGTGAAAGGGAGTCTTACCTCTGAGAAGTAGGAGATCTTGGGGGGCGCTCCCTTAAGGTCCAAATGGACTAACCGCATCTTAAATGCTGTGCAGCCTGACATTTTAGTGTTTATTGTGAATTGTAATGGAGCCTCTGGGACTTCTTCCTGGTGGAGAAAACCAGAGTCAAAACCAGGAGCTCTGCCCTGGAGTTCACTTCCGTTCTGACAAGGGCCAGCCTTGCTTTTTTAACTTAAGAGCAAACTCATTTTGCCAACATGAAAATGAATAGGGAAGGCTGTCTCCACGTCCAGACGGAGACCTGGCTGGCCTTGACCTTCCCTGGACTGAAACTAGCACTGGTTTCCTTATACGATGTTAATGATCTACAGCCTCACCCCAACATAAGTCTTGTTCTATGCCCCCCTCCCCACGGGGTCAAGTTCACACCAGGCAAGCGTGTTCTACACTGAGCCTCCCTCCCCACGGGGTCAAGTTCACACCAGGCAAGCGTGTTCTACACTGAG
>NW_012267379.1:547408-547937 GCF_000151885.1 Dipodomys ordii
GGGGTCAAGTTCACACCAGGCAAGCGTGTTCTACACTGAGCCTCCCCCCCCACGGGGTCAAGTTCACACCAGGCAAGCGTGTTCTACACTGAGCCGCCCCCCGCCCCCCACGGGGTCAAGTTCACACCAGGCAAGCGTGTTCTACACTGAGCCTCCCCCCCCTCCACGGGGTCAAGTTCACACCAGGCAAGCGTGTTCTACACTGAGCCACAATCCAAAGGCTGTTTCTGTAGGAAGTTAACCCCGAGTTTAACCTTGAGCAACGTTAAAATTAATGCCTATCCTACAGCTCCAGAGTTTAGCTTGGATGTAAAGAAAACCGACTCTGGGCGAGGAGAAAACTAACTGCCTGGGACTTAATGTGAGTGTGGGGACCAGAGCCGCCCGAAGCCAGGCCCTGAGGCCGGGGAGCCGCCCGAAGCCAGGCCCGGAGGCCTGAAGCCAGTCCCGGAGGCCCGGGAGCCGCCTGAAGCCAGGCCCGGAGGCCCGGGAGCCGCCTGAAGCCAGGCCCGGAGGCCCGGGAGCCGCC
>NW_012267379.1:549592-554950 GCF_000151885.1 Dipodomys ordii
GTGGCATGACGGTCGGTGGGGGCGTGGCCACGCCGAGGCGGGGGGCGGGGGCAGGCGCCGGTCCGCGGGTCGGATTGGCGTATCCAGTGCTCTTCAGGAATGACACGTGTGTCCTGCGCGTGCGCTCTGTGCTCCAGCTGGTGCGCACCGCTTCCTTCCTGGGGTTCTGCTGCCACCGTTTGGAGCCCGGTTAATTGTATTTCTTGCTTTTTTTTATGTTGTCGGACGTGGGGCTTGAACTCTGGGCCTGGGCGCGGTCCCTGCTCTTCAGCTCAGAGCCACAGCGCCACTTCCGGTTTCTGGTGGTTCATTGGAGATAAGAGTCTCACGGTCTTTCCTGCCCGGGCTGGCTTTGAACCGCCATCCTCAGGTCTCAGCCTCCTGACAGCGTGAGCCCCGGCTCTTAAAGGACGGAGTGCTCCTCCAGAGACTCCGCCGCCCGCCTGTCCTTCATTCTGGACCATGAAGCCTTTCCTGGACCGAGCACGCCGATGCCCCGGTGACACACACACAGGACATGCACATAGATTCACACACACACAGGACATGCACATAGACTCACACACACACAGGACATGCATAGACTCACACACACAGGACATGCACATAGACTCACACACACACAGGACATGCACATAGACTCACACACACACAGGACATGCACATAGACTCACACACACACACAGGACATGTACATAGACTCACACGCACAGGACATGTACATAGACTCACACACACACAGGACATGCACATAGACTCACACACACACACAGGGCATGCACATAGAGTCACACACACACACACAGGACATGCACATAGATTCACACACACACAGGACATGCACATAGACTCACACACACACACAGGACATGCACATAGACTCACACACACACAGGACATGCACATAGACTCACACACACACAGGACATGCACAGTCTTGCACACACACATGGACTCACACGTAGACTCACATGCACCGTCTTGCACACACACACACACACACAGGGACTCACACATAGACTCACATGAATAGAGGTGCACATCCCATTAGCTCCTCACGGGGCCTGGGGTCCACATGCTCAGCTCATCCTCATCCCGTTGCTGGCCTCTGCACTGAGGAGCAGGTCTGGGGGCCTGAGGCTGGCGGTGGGGAAGCCAATGCTCCCATTTCTTCCCCCCCCCGCTTCTTGGCCTGCCCCCCACTGGTGGGTGCCCCCGGCGGCTCCGAGCGTGGGAGGTCAGCATGAGCACAAGGGGCTTCTCTGTCCTGCTTTGTCTTCATCAGCTCTCAGCCCTGGCCGCTGAGCCCTGCTGATGGCGGCTGCCTCCTCTTCTCAGCACCAGGAAGGACCGGGTGCCTGGGGAGGTGCGGAAGCTTTGGCTGAAGGCCCTGGGCCTGGGCACCGGCCTGGCGCTGGCCGGGCTTCTGCTCTGCAGCCATCTGGGGACGGACGACAGTGTTGCCGAGGTCCTGGCCCACCGCGGTGAAGTCCTGACAGGAAGGTTCACCGAGGTGCCCTGCTCCGATGACTACGATAGCCACCGCCGGTTCGAAGGTACGGTCTCACGTCCGCGCGGTGGCCCGAGGCGGGCAGCAGGCGAGGCGGAATGTGACATTGCTTTTTGCTGCAGGTGGGGGTTGGGCTGAAGGTTGCTGTGCGGGGGGGGGGGGGGTATGGGCGTGGGCGAGCAGCCCACACGGGCTGGGCCTGCAGTGTTCAGGGCCAGCCTGGGAACCGTCAGGTAGGGTGGCGTCCAGTGGCAGTCCCACCGAGATGTGACAGAACTGGAGGGGTGTGGTGACAGGAACCCGCCCCATGGCAGTGGGGGCTGGCCCCGGACTCAGCTCCTGGGGAGAGGGCCTGGAGCACCACACGCCTGTAATTCTAGCTGCTCAGGAGGCTGAGATCTGAGGGTCATGGTTTGAAGCCAACCCAAACAGGAAAGTCCATCCAGAGTTCAAACCCCAGGACCAGCAAAATTAAAAAGAAAAAAACGTCAGTTCTGCCTGGTGAATCAACCCTCAGGTGTCCACACTGGGTAGGGAGACCCTGTTCTAAGTGCTCAAAGGTGCCACACGAGGGCTCTGGGGTTCCCAGTCTGGGGTCAGCCCAGCCACGGAGCAGCTGCTTGAAACCTGGGGTGCGTAAGGGGGATGAGCACCCCGCATGGGCACGGGCCGCGGCCCCTCTGGGAAGCTGTGGCCCACGCTCCGCCGGGCATGCTGGCCAGGGCACACCCCCACACTCGAGGTCCCAAGAGGCGGGCTCTGGAGGTCACGGTCCCCACTGCCGTCGCCCCACAGGCTGCACCCCCAGGAAGTGTGGCAGAGGTGTCACAGACGTGGTCATCTCCAGGGAGGAGGCAGAGCGCATCCGCAGGTACCACACGTGTGTGCGTCCCGTCCTGGGAAAACGGGGCTGGGCGGGGGACAGCATTTCGTGGAATTGTGTCACGGGCTCTCGAGGACGGAGCTCAGGCTTTCTGCTCACCTGGAGGAGAGGCCCTGGCCTGCGGTGATGTCATTGCTGGGGAATGCTCTGGCAGCCTGGCCTCCTTTCCAAGGATTCACCCCTGCTGAGGCAGAAAGTCACTAGACAGTAGTTCAGCCTCTGCTCTGAACCCTGGGCCCTGGCTGCCGGCTGGCCTCACAAGGCCCTCCACAGCCGCACAAAAGCTCTGGGCGCCCAGTTTTCCTCCCTGAGGTCTTTTTTTCTTTTCCTTTTTTTTTTTTTTTTGGTCTGGTCGTGGGGCCTGAACTCTGGGCCTGGGCGCTGTCCCTCGGCTCTTCAGCTCAAGGCGAGCGCTCTACCACTTGAGCCACAGTGCCACCTCCGGCTTTTTCTGCTTATGTGGTGCTGAGGAATGGAACCCAGTGTCGCTACCACCTCGACCACCAAGGAAGACGCGACACCGAACTCTTCTCTCTGCAGTTTATTCAGGACCTTTGAGCAATCTTCTGACCCCAACCCCGGGGAGAATTCCCCACAGCCTTAAGTACCCGCTGGGTAGCCAACCCTGATACGCCATGTGGGAACCACCAATAGGTTCAGGTGCGCGGAAGCAAGCCAGATTCTTTGCCTTAGCCATATAAGGAGTTGTTTACCACAGAGAGCACTCGCCATCAGCAAGGTGGAGGGTGGAAGCCGGCGCCATCTTCCAGGTGCGGCTGCACGCAGCTCTCTACAACCCAGAGCCTCAGGCATGCAAGGCAAGCGCTCTACCACTGAGCCGCCTTCCCAGCCCTCTTTGAGGTCTTGACAGCAAGGTCCTGCAGGATTGTCTGGCTGGCCATCAGGCTCAGAGCGCGTGTGGTCTTGACTGTGCACGTGCCGCGTGTGCGAAGCCTGCCCGGGCGTCTGCACTCCTCCCCAGCACTCACCCCGACTCTGCCCGTCTGCGAGCCTCCTGAGCACCCGGCCCTCGATCCACCTTAATGTCAGGAAGGGAGCCTGCTGTCCCTGAGCCCAGCACGGCGGGGCGGGGGGCGGGGGGGGGGACACACCACCATCTTGTACCCTCACTTAGCTCTGAAAGTTGAAGCTTTGGTCATTTTTGTTTTCTTCATGAATGTGAACACTAAAATCCGCCTGGATTTACCTTGCTGCTGGATTCTGTTTGCTGTCCTGATTGAGGGTCTGTTTTCCCTGCAGTGTGGCGGAGAAGGGGCTCTCCCTGGGAGGATCTGACGGAGGGGTGAGTGTGGGGGCTCCTGGCCCCAGGGTTTTTTTTTTCTTTTCTTTTTTTGGTCGGTCATGGGTCTTGAACTCTGGGCCTGGGCACTGTCCCTCAGCTCTTCAGCTCAAGGCCAGCACTCTACCACGCACTCTACCACTTGAGCCACTGCACCACTTCCAGTTTTCTGAGTGGTTTATTGGAGATAAGAGCTTCTTGGACCTTCCTGCCCAGGCTGGCTTTGAACCTTGATCCTCAGATCTCAGCCTCCTGAGTAGCTGGGATGACAGGCGTGAGTGCCGGCGCCCTCTCTGGAGGGTCAGGACAAGGTGCTGGATGTTCAGGGTCCCCGAGGGCACCCGTGCCTCCTCGCTGTCTCGGCCTGGCCACAGCCACTGTCCCTGCCACGGCCCAGGGCCCTCCTGGCCACAGCCACTGTCCCTGCCACGGCCCAGGGCCCTCAGACCCTTCCTTGGGGCATCTCAGCCTGCATGGCTTCCCGTCCCACGGGCATTTTAGACACTGCAGGATGGGGGAAGGAGGGAGCTGGTAAGGCTCACTGGGAGCCTCCAGTCTGTGGGGCTGCAGCTCTCTGAGAGACTGCAGGAGCCAGGAAGTTAGGGACAGGGTCACAGAGGGGGCAAGGGGTCGGGGCGAAGAACATCTATGACCTGCCGAGCGCCGGGGCTCACGCCTGCAGTCTCAGCGATTCGGGATGCTCAGGCGCTGTGGCTCAAGTGGTAGAGCTCCAGGCTTGAGCTGAAGAGCTGAGGGACAGCGCCCAGGCCCAGCGCCCAGGCCCAGCGTTCAGGCCCCACAGCCAACAACAACATGAAGGGACTATCTATGATCTCAGGTGTGGGGTGGTCTCCCTGCGCACCACACTGCTTCAGCTCCATGGGCCCTGGGGAAGAGGAGGGCCTTCCATTCCGGGGGTACAAACGGGCCTCCGGCCAAAGGCCAAGGGCAGTCGTGTCTGCTCAGGCAGCCCTGCGCACCACGCTCGCTCACGCAGTGTTGGGAGGCATTTTATGGTGGTGGCTAAATTTTAAAGTGACCATCACCCACTCTCTTCCCTGACAAACATCTTTTCCAGGCATCCATCCTGGATTTGCACTCAGGGGCTCTGTCTTTTGGGAAGCACTTTGTGAATCTGTACCGGTAAGAAGCTGGGGTGCAGGGGCCACGGCAGCATGGCCTGGGACACAGGGCTTTTGAGCCACCGGCCGGGCCCTCCTCTGGGCTCCTGGTCAGGGACAAACTCTCAGGAAGGAGCCGGACTGTGGTCCCCAAGCTTTAGAGGAGTCCCAGGAAACCGTGGCCTGCCAGGGCAGAGGGGTGGGGGAAACAGGCGGGCATCAGCCGTGAATTCCCTCCCTCTCTCCCTTCGTCCTTCCTTCCCTCCTTCTCGCTTCTCTCTTTTCCTCCTGTTCCTCCCTCCCTGCCTCTTCCTGAGGGAACTTGGTGAGGACAGGCTGGTTAGCTTGAGGAGAGGCCAGTAAACCATCTCCTCCACTGCTGCGCCTTGTTTTCTCACAGATACTTTGGGGACAAAGTACAAAGTATCTTCTCTGAAGAAGACTTCCAGTTATACCGGTAAGGAGGAAGGGAGGGAGTAGTGCTGATGGCCTCTGCCACTGGGGGGCTGTCTGTGGGGTGGGGTGCTGTCTGTGGTGTGGGGTG
>NW_012267379.1:555619-557435 GCF_000151885.1 Dipodomys ordii
GGGGGGCTGTCTGTGGTGTGGGGGCTGTCTGTGGTGTGGGGTGCTGCTGTCTGTGGTGTGGGGTGCTGTCTGTGGTGTGGGGTGCTGCTGTCTGTGGTGTGGGGTGCTGCTGTCTGTGGTGTGGTGTGGGGTGCTGCTGTCTGTGGGGTGGGGTGCTGCTGTCTGTGGGGTGGGGTGCTGCTGTCTGTGGTGTGGTGTGGGGTGCTGCTGTCTGTGGTGTGGTGTGGGGTGCTGCTGTCTGTGGGGTGGGGTGCTGCTGTCTGTGGTGTGGTGTGGGGTGCTGCTGTCTGTGGTGTGGTGTGGGGGGCTGTCTGTGGTGTGGGGTGCTGCTGTCTGTGGTGTGGGGTGCTGCTGTCTGTGGGGTGGGGGGCTGTCTGTGGTGTGGGGGGCTGTCTGTGGTGTGGGGGGCTGTCTGGAGTCCCCCCTTGCACTCGGCTCCACATGCATGGCTTGGCTTAGGGCCCAGCCCACCGCTGTCCCCAGGGCCTGCCCTGCTGCTGGGAAAGGGTGGGGTCGTGTTTTGACAATCCCACGGTTGCAGGGACGGAAGGGAGGTGGCGCTGTTCTCTAGTGGAGAGCAGAGGCTGACTGTCACAGCGTGGCTGCCCGGCCCCGGTCACCGGTGGGTCAGAACACTGTGTGTCTCCGTGACGACGGAGCGAGGACTGTGGGCGGCTTGCAGTGCTGGCGCACCTGTGAGCCAAGGAGAGCCACAGGTGGAAGGCTGTGCTCCACTCCTGTGGACTCGGGGCCACGAGAGGACAGCAGCCATCGTGGGGGAGACCCACAGACGCCTGGGACTGTCGGGCAAGGGAGTCTGAACCCAGGTCCTTGTACTTGTCAGGCAAGTGCTCTACCACTGTCTGGTAGTTTAATTAGGCTGGGCATGGTGGTGCGTGACTGTAATCACAGCACTAGGAAAGCCGAGCAGGACTGAGAGGCCAGCTTCAGCCACTTATGATTCCAATACAGTCTGTGTGCACGGGTGTGTGTGCATGTGTTACGTGTACACAGGTGTGTGTGGCACACACGCAGACAGGTGTGTATGCTGCCTTTAGAGATACACTAACCTGTGAGAATTTTCTCTCTGGTGTGCTGTGGACCTGGCTCTGTCCATCTTCTTGAAGCAGTAGCACTGGTCAGCTGTGTGTGGGTGCTTCTCCCTTTGGGCATCCCAGACACCCAGCCACACAGCTGTCCCTGCGGGGCTCAGCGCTCAGGCGCTGGGCTCTGTCCAACCTGCCCTCAGCTTGCCCAGCTCCTGGGCCTTGCCCCGGTTACAAAGAGGCTCCAGCACTGCTGTGGGCCCGGGGGCCCCGGGGCTGTGGCCACCCACAGCTGGCCACGGGAGGGTGCGCAAAGGTGGATGCGCGTGGACAAGGGGGGCCGGGCCCCGCGGGGGGGAAAGGAGGGGTCCCCCTGCAAAGGCCTGCTGAGGCCCCAGCTCTGCAGTCTGTGCTCTGACATCTTTCAGGGTGGATTCTGGATCCAGAACATGTGGCTGAAAACTAAATGTCTGGGCACACACCGTGTGTCAGGTGTCTAGGGACACGCTCTGCCGCCCTCTGCTCTCTGGGCCCGGGACCATAGCGTCCCCCGAGGCCCGGCCACTCAAGATGGCACCTGTGCTCCACAGGGACCTGCGTTGGAGGGTCCAGCTCGCCATCGCCCAGGCCTTTGGCGTCAGTGCCTCCTTGCTGCACCTGACCAGGCCCACCTTCTTCTCCCGCATCAACAGCACAGATGCCCGGACGGCCCACGATGAATACTGGCACGCACATGTGGACAAGGTGGGCCGGGCCCGGGGTGGGGGTGC
>NW_012267379.1:568790-569442 GCF_000151885.1 Dipodomys ordii
GGGTCCAGGGTCTGCGGGGTCCAGGCTCCGGGAAGGGGGAGCGGGCGAGGCCGCCGTGGCCGCAGCTCTGAGTAGCTGGGACTCGGGGTGTGAGGCACTGGAGTGCGGGGTCCAGGCTCCGGGAAGGGGGAGCCGGCGAGGCCGCCGTGGCCGCAGCTCTGAGGCCACTGGCGTTCCGGCAGCAGCCCCCACCTCCCCACATTTGCTCCTCTGTGGCTCTGTCCCTCTGTCCGGTCCTGCCAGGGTGACCCCGATGTGGCCATGAGCCTGGTCTCCTGAGCAAGGCCGCTCTGGTCCTCACGCGGGCAGGGCCGGTGGAGGCACAGCGGCGGGCAGGCCGTGTCCGAGGCCTTGGAGGGCCGAAGGCATGGTCAGCTTTTATCTTCTGGGAGTCAGACATCAGCAAGAAGCCCCGTGGGTGGGGAGGGCGGCCTTGTCCTAGGATCGGAGCGGTGGGTCTTCCCGCTGGCTAGCCTGCTCCACCACTGCCCATGCGCGGTCACTAAAGGGATGCCTTCCTTCCAGAGAGTGCTGCTCTCACCTCAGCGGGCCTCCGCCTCCGGCCCCTCCCTCGGCTGGGACGGAGGACGGGAGGACGGAAGGATGGGAGGACGGAGGACGGGGGGGATGGAGGACGGGAGGACGGGGGGGA
>NW_012267379.1:570779-572253 GCF_000151885.1 Dipodomys ordii
AGGTGGGCCGGGCCCGGGGGGGGGGTGCAAAGGGGGGCCGGGCCCCGGGGGGGTGCAAAGGGGGCCGGGCCCCGGGGCGGGGGCCTCAACGGGAGCCAGGTCCACATGGCCGGCCAGCAGGGAGCCACTGCCACACACACCTGCCACACCACACCCACCACACCTGCCACACCACACCACAATGCTATATACACACACCACACCACACACACGCCACACACGCCACACACGCCATACACACGCTACACACACCACACCCACCACACCCACGCCACACACGCCACACACGCCATACACACCACACACACCACACACATTCCACCACACACACCACACACGCCACACACGTACACCACACCACACACGTTCCACCACACATACTACGCACACACCACACACACGCCACACAACACATATACACCACATCACACACACCACACACATTCTACCACACATACTACACACACACCACACACGTTCCACCACACACATGCCACACACGTCACACACACTGCACACACTGAACATGTCACACACTGCACACACCACACACACTGAACATGTCACACACGTCACACACTGCACACCCGTCACACACACCGCACACCCGTCACACACCCGTCACACACCCGTCACACACCGCACACACGTCACACACTGCACACCCGTCACACACACCGCACACCCGTCACACACCGCACACATCACACACACTTAACATGTCACACACTGCACACACCACACACACTGAACATGTCACACAAGTCACACACTGCACACCCGTCACACACCGCACACCCGTCACACACCCGTCACACACCGCACACACGTCACACACTGCACACCCGTCACACACACCGCACACCCGTCACACACCCGTCACACACCCGTCACACACCGCACACACCACACACACTGAACATGTCACACACCGCACACGCGCCACACACACCGCACACCCGTCACACACCGCACACACCACACACACTGAACATGTCACACACTACACACACCACACACACTGAACATGTCACACACGTCACACACTGCACACCCGTCACACACCACACACCCGTCACACACACGTCACACACTGCACACCCGTCACACACTGCACACCCGTCACACACACGTCACACACCGCACACACGTCACACACTGAACATGTCACACACTACACACCACACACTGAACATGTCACACACGTCACACACTGCACACCCGTCACACACCACACACCCGTCACACACGTCACACACACCGCACACACCACACACACGTCACACACTGCACACCCGTCACACACGTCACACACACGTCACACACCGCACACATCACACACACTGAACATGTCACACACCACACACACGCCACACACCGCACACACACGTCACACACACCGCACACCCGTCGCACACCCATCACACACCCGTCACACACACCACACACCCGTCACACACACGGCACACACACC
>NW_012267379.1:572871-573730 GCF_000151885.1 Dipodomys ordii
TGATGGGTGGGTTCTGCGTGGGGACAGGGCCGTGATGGGTGGGTTCTGCGTGGGGACAGGGCCGTGATGGGTGGGTTCTGCGTGGGGACAGGGCCGTGATGGGTGGGTTCTGCGTGAGGTCGGGGCCGTGACGGGTGGGTTCTGCGCTGTGGGCTCTGCATGGGGACGGGGCCGTGACGGGTGGGTTCTGCGCTGTGAGCTCTGCGTGGGGACGGGGCCGTGATGGGTGGGCTCTGCATGGGGACAGGGCCGTGATGGGTGGGTTCTGCGTGGGGTCGGGGCCGCGACTGGTGGGTTCAGCTGTGGCTGTGTCCCCGCAGGTGCTGGAAGGCAGGGTCATCACGCATGTCTGTGTATACCGCACCTGCGTATCTCCTGTTCTGCAGTCCTCTGCTGTCCGCCCTGTCCTGCCTGGCATCAGACCCCTGGGGAGCCGGGCTGGGTCTGAGGGCTTGCCAGGACCCCAGCGTGGCCTCGGACCAGGGAGGCTGGCCAGGCTGGCAGGGCCGGGCCAGGCGGTGCCAGGTCCTCAAGCCAGAGAGACTCCATAAATCAGCTCGCTGGCACTCGCTGCGCTGCAGCTGGAGCTGGGCTGTGGCTGCCCCGGCATGGGGTGCGGGGAGGGGGGAAGGGCAGGAGCGGGCCAGGGGCTGCTGCAGTCTCCACACGTGCACGTGTGCGTGCCCCTCGAGAGGTGCAGAGCAGCGCGTCAGCACCTGCCTCTGCTCGCGGTGTGAGTGCTCTGCCACCTACAGTGTGTGTGAGGGCGGCCTGGCGTGGGGCGGGGGAACAGACCTGGTGTGGGGGGGTGGGCCTGGCGTGGGGCGGGGGAACAGACCTGGTGTGGGGGGGTGGGCCT
>NW_012267379.1:573780-578497 GCF_000151885.1 Dipodomys ordii
CTCCCCCGGCCTCCATCGTCCTCCCCCGGCCTCCCCCAGCCTCCATCATCCTCCCCCGGCCTCCATCGTCCTCCCCCGGCCTCCCCCAGCCTCCATCATCCTCCCCCGGCCTCCATCGTCCTCCCCCAGCCTCCATCATCCTCCCCCGGCCTCCATCATCCTCCCCCGGCCTCCACCAGCCTCCACCATCTTCCACCAGCCTCCACTAACCTTCATCTTCCTCCACCATCCTCCATCCTCCTCCACCAG
This sequence comes from Dipodomys ordii, assembly GCF_000151885.1. Lineage (NCBI taxonomy): Eukaryota > Metazoa > Chordata > Mammalia > Rodentia > Heteromyidae > Dipodomys > Dipodomys ordii. The sequence continues at coordinate 574,030 of NW_012267379.1, forward strand.
CTGCCACCAACCTCCACCGGCCTCCATCAATCTCACCCTGCCCTGCCCCTGCCCTGCCCCTGCCCTGTGCATGCTGGGCACCACCCTGCGAGGCACAGGGGAGGGTCTGGAGCCTGGGCCTGCCCACAGAGGACATTTTGGCCATTATGGAGCTACATCTGGCATCTACCTCCATAACTTTTTTTTTTTTTTAATGTCGGTCCTGGGGTTTGAACTCTGGGCCTGGGCGCTGTCCCTCAGCTCTTCAGCTCAAGTCGAGCACTCTACCACTTGAGCCATAGTGCACTTCCAGTTTTTCACGGACTTTCTTGCCCGGGCTGGCTTTGAACCACGATCCTCAGATCTCAGCCTCCTGAGTAGCTAGGATGACAGGTGTGAGCCACCGGTGCCCAGCTCTCCATGACACCTTTTAAGATCTAGAAAGTTAACACAGTGGTACCCCCTAGCAAATACAAAGCTCTGAGTTCAACCTCCAGCACTGGAGAAGATGTCAGACTATGAAGTCATCTTACTTTGTCTGTGGTCAACGTCATCCCATGTCATGTGTACATATAATAAACTTAAAAAACAAAAAGCCAGTAGGAGCTTGCAGCTCCCGAGTCCTGGGGAGGCGACAGAACGTCTTTCACTGGGAGCTTGGCCATCTCCACCTTCTGACCTTTGCCCAGGGGCCGCAGAGCTGCAGAGAGGGACTTGGGAGGGCATGGGGTGGAGACAAAGGCTCCTGGACAAAGGCTTCACCCCTCCTGCACTGCCCCCCTCAGTGTCCCTAGCCCTGGGCCCTGTGGGAACTCGGGGGCCATGTGAGGGGGGTGTCAGGGGCCAGTCCCAGGGTGGGTCTGGGTCACCCTGGGAGAAGTCTGCAGGTGCCAGATGGCCCCCTTCCCCTGCAGCCCTGCCTGCTCCTCCCCTCCCCTCCCTATTCTGCTCTCTCAACGCCTGGCTCCTGGATGCCCTGAGGAAGCCTCTGGCCCAGGCAGTCCAGACCTGCATTTGCATTTCAGGTCTTGTTTCTTCTGCCCTCTCAGGCCCTGGCTAAGTCCCGTCCAGGCCCCAGTTCTTGAAGGGATCTTGGCCCAGGGACAGCACTGACTGCCAGCGCACAAGGCCACCGTCCCAGACAGCCATGGCACATAGTTGTGGGGTGAGACAGGGGCTGTGGTCTGCTGGAGTCTGCAGAGGGCTGGCGCTGGGTGGCAGGCAGACGACCACATTCCTGCACAGCCACCTTGATGGACAGCAGGCCAGCCTCACACCCTGCAAGGCCTGGGCACACGGGTCACGGGTGGGATGGCGAGGGGTTCGGAGGGGACGCCAGGGCTGGCCGAGACCCCGAGATCCACCCAGGCTGTGCAGGCCCCAGGGAGGGTCACGGCTGAGCCCTCGGGATGCTGACCTCCCAGCCCAGCCGGCAGCTCGGGGTTGGGCCTAGGAGAACTGGCCTCCAAACCCCATGTGTGGCTGGGCTCCCGCCAGTCTGGACAAGGCCCGAGGCGGGAGCCGCCTGCCTTTGGCTGTATGTGTGCGTGTCATCCGTCTGGAATTCAAGCGGAGAAGCTGTGTGGTGAGGAGAAGCCCCACCGTGCCTTCTGAAGGATGCGGCGGGCCCTGGGCCCCGGGCCCCACTGCGCCGCTCCCCTGCCCCCACACTGCCTGCAGACGTGATAGAAAGAGCTCCTTCTCATGCCACAAGCATGGTCACTGTCACCCACAGTCCAGGTAGCACCCACGGATGAGCACAGTGCCCACGGACAGATGCCAGCAGCCTGGGAGAGGAGGCATCCATGCCCTCCACCAGGGAGAGAGGATCTGAACCAAACCCCAACCCAGCCAAAGCTGCCTGGAGACAGGCCGGCCTAGTGCTGCATACACAAGGGCGCCTGGTAAACCAGCCTGGCCACTCGAATCCAGTGCGGTCACTTATCAGAGAAGCCACACTTCGGAAGATGGGGTATTGGAGTCTTTATTACAACACTAGCAGTCTGCAGCCTTCACCAGGAGCTCTGTTCATTCATTGGTGTGCTCACTCCCTGGACGCCAGGCCTTTGCTGTCCTGTTCATGGGGCCCGCAGCTGGTGGGACACCTTCCTCCCTCCGATGTGGCTCTCAGCCGGGGCAGACGGATGGGTCCCCTGGCTCCGAGCCCCCACTATAGAAAAAGCCCTCTCCTGCCCCTTAGTGAGCCCCATGGACTGAAGCTTGAATCTACTGTACCTTCCATCCCAGCCTCCTGCTCACAAAGGGATTCTTCGCGAACTCCATGAGAAGAAATTCCTCCCCTAAGTGAACCCAGGCTGTGGCTCAGGTCGGAAAAGCTGCATGCACCTGGGAGCACACAAGCAGACACAGCACTGTGGCCTTGTCTGCATTCGCCCCACACTGGACCAGATGCCCCTGCCAGTGGCCAGCACCCTGGGCCTCATCCGTCAGCAGATCTGGAAGCCACAGAGAATAAACCGAGGCCACAGGTCGGTGTGCACAGCGTCAGCACCGTCAGGACCCAGAGAGGAGGCCAGGGACTGCGGGGCCGTGTGAAGAACCAGCAGTCATGCTGAACAGCCAGAACACGGCCTCTGGGCACTTGTGTGGGGGCCGCAGGATCGAGCCGGGAGAGGTGCTGTGGGCAGCTCAGCTTCAGTCCTGTCCCCTGGACTTTGTCTGTGGTCACCTTGGCGAGCCATGGCTTGTGTGTGTGTGTATGTGTGTGCACACGTGCCATGCCCTGGGCTTGAACTCAGCCTGGGCGCTGTCTCTGAGCCTCTTTTGTTCAAGGCTAGTGCTCTATGACTTGAGCCTCAGAGCCACTTGTGGTGTTCTGGTGGTTTATTGAAGATAAAGAGTTTCGCAGACTTTCCTGCTCAGGCAGGCTTTGAACCATGATCCTCAGTTTTCAGCCTCCCGAGTAGCTAGGATCTCAGGCGTGACCCACTGATGCCTGTGTGGCTCACTGCTTTTGATGGGCAGGAGGAATTTTTGCTGGGGTGCTCTGCTGGGGTCCTCCGCCATCATCCCACCTCCTCCGGAGCAGGCTCTGCTCCTGCCCTGGACACAGACAGGGCAGAGACTCACGAAGCAAAGGCAGGACGGCCTGGGCCCAGGGCGAGGTGGGGCACCAGGAAAGGGCAGAGCCCAGGGCAGGGCAGGTGCCAGGAGCCAGGCAGCGCGGGCCTGCACCCCACTCTCCCTCCACCTGCTCCCGGCCTCTTCACCCACCTTCCTCCTCTCCACAGCAGGTGATCTTGTGCAGGATGCAGGACTGGGCAGCCCTGAAGGAAGCAGGGATCTCGTGACCGCAAGGTGCCCACGTCAGACTCTTGGATTTTAGGGTAAAATCCTATTGCTCAGGCCAGAGTCATGACCATCCACACAACTCGGTTTATTTTTATTATTACAAGGAACCCAGGGCCTGGTGTGAGCTAGGCAAGTGCCGGGCCCCGGGTCACGCCCCGGCCCCAGGGCTGCGGTGGAGGGAGGTCTCCCCCCCCCATTCTCTGGCTGCCTGCAGTACTTCTGCTCTGAATTCTAAAGGCCTCCTTCCGCCAGCGAGCTCCCTCCTCACGTTCAGGCAGTGGAGCTGGGGTCAGACTTTCCATCGCTTTCCTGTTTGTGACCGTCACTTGTATTTCTTCTTCATTCTTCTATGGTTTCACGTCGGTGCACCCATGCATAAAACGCCACCTGGGTTTCACTCGGACTGTGGGCAGCCGCCCCCGGGGCGCAGCTGGGTGTTGTGGCCCAGGGCCCTGCCTCCCTTTTCTGACTGTTGTCAACACCAAGCCCCAGAATCTCCCCTTCTGTATCCCCTGTGGCCTGAGGGACAGGCAGTTTGAGTCCAGCCATAGGCCTCGCCTTCCGCCTGGCCACTCCATCCAGCGGCTGCCACCCAGGACGGACCAGTGATAGAGCTGGACCCCAAGCAGGATGGACAGGACCCTCCCTCTGGGGCCGGGCGGAGCTGGTGTGCTAGCCCTTGCGGGATGTCGTGGGAGCTCTGGGGTCCAGCAGCCTCGGTACCCCCTGGACAGCAGGGGGCCCGGGCAGTTCCCCACCCTCTGGAGACGAGGCAAATGCACGGGCACTGTGCTCCCATGCTGGTGGCACTGCACAGACATTCTAGTGTTTTCTCCTTTGCCAGCAAGTCTGGGTGTGGGGGAGATGACATTTAACAGCCAAGAAGCCTGGTCCTCACCTCTGTGGCCTTGGCCCATGTGCTCACCCATCAGACAAGCAACAGCCTTGACAGACCCCATGGTTCCCGAGACCACGGACCCCACAGCCCCCACGGCTCCTGAGACCACGGACCCCACAGCCCCCACGGCTCCTGAGACCACGGACCTCACAGCTCCCACAGCTCCTGAGACCACAGCTCCCATGGCTCCCGAGACCACGGACCCCACAGCCCCCACGGCTCCCGAGACCACGGACCCCACAGCCCCCACGGCTCCCGAGACCACGGACCCCACAGCCC
>NW_012267379.1:578547-580974 GCF_000151885.1 Dipodomys ordii
GCGCTGGCCGCCGCGGCCACCGCGCCGCTTCCGGCTTTCTGGACTTCCGGCCCGGGCCGGCCTTGAACCGCGGTCCTCCGGCCTCAGCCTCCTGAGGCGCGGGGCCCTGGGCATCTCAAAGCCATTTCCTGTATGTCGCCTGTTGCTCGGGCCCTCAGGTGACATTGAGGGTTCCAGAAAGCACGGTCACCCGGGCCTGTTCCTTGGTCACGGAGCGAGGCTGGGCCTGCGCCCCGAGGTGGGCGCTGTCCGGGCGTGGCCCAGGCCTGGCTGCTGCCCGGGTGCAAGGGGAGGGGAATGGGCCTCAGGGCCGCGGACAGATGCTTCCTGCGTCCCCTGGCCTCCTTTGTCCTTTGCACCGTGTCTGGGCAGAGGGTGGCGGGGACGGGGCGGGAGGACAGGTGGGTGGGCGGTGCAGGCACACGCGAGCGTGAGCCCACGGTGGACCGCGCCTGGGCTGCTAGTTCTGACCTCTAGAAATCAAGGACAACTGTTGTAAACCACAACATGGAAAGCGTCGACGCCAGATCTCCGTGGACAGAGTGCCTGGACCGGCCCGGTGGGTGCAGGAGTCCCAGGCCTGACCGTCTCCCTGGAGCTGCCACTGCTCTGGCGTTCCTAGACTGCTGATGCCTAGTGTGCGGCACTTGGCGGGGTGAACTCTTTGTCCTTTTCAAAGGTTTGGTTTAGTTGCAAATATGAAAGGCTGGGCCAGGTGCCGGTGGCTCATGCCTGTAATCCTAGCTACTCTGAGGATCACGGTTCAAAGCCAGCCTGGACAGGAAAGTCTGTGAAACTCTTTATCTCCAATAAACCACCAGAAGACAGGAAGTGGCGCTGTGGCTCAAGTGGTAGAGCGCTCGCCTTGAGCTGAAGAGCTGAGGGACAGCACCCAGGCCCAGAGTTCAAGCCCATGGCTGACCAAAAACAAAACAAAACAAAGAAAGGCGGGGATGCCACCTCCAGCCATAGCCTTGGGAGGGAAATGGACTCGCCTAGAATCTGGGAGCCAGGCAAGCAGAGGCCCTCTGGGATCTCAGCATTACTTAAAGCATTGTCCTGGCTGAACGGAGTACCTAGCAAGGCTTACCACAAAATAAAAAAAATAAAAAAACCAGAAGCAGGGGGCTGGGAAGGTGGCTCAGTGGTAGAGCGCTTGCCTTGCATGCATGAGGCCCTGGGTTCGATTCCTCAGTACCAGAAACATAGAAAAAGCGGGAAGTGGTGCTGTGGCTCAAGTGACAGAGTGCTCACCTTGAGCTGAAGAGCTGAGGGACAGCGCCCAGGCCCAGAGTTCAAGCCCCATTACGGACAAAAACAAAACAAACACCTCAGATGCTTGGCAGGGTGCGGTCTCCAGCTAAGGGACAGCGCCCAGGATCAGAGTTCAAGCCCCATTACAGACAAAAACAAAAACACCTCAGATGCTTGGCAGGGTGCGGTCTCCAGCACCCTGGAAGCGCTGTGAGAGGCACTGGCTGCTCAGGGCAGCGGTCTGTGTCTGTGGGTGGTTGCTGCCCTGTTCTTGGAGGTCCTGGCCATGGCTGTGGCCTGGGGGTCACCTCTTTCTCCTCCCTCCCTCTCGCAGGCCGGGTCTCCTTCTTCACCTCTGGCTCTGAGAACCTCCACCGCGTGGAGAAGGTGCGCTGGGGCACGCGCTATGCCATCACCATCGCCTTCACCTGCAACCCAGACCACGGCATCGAGGACCCGACACTTCTGTAGTGGGGAGGGGGGCGGGCGCCCCTGGCCCCCAGCATGAGGCTGCACCCTGGACCAGCCTCGGCCCCTGGCACAGTGCCTTACACTGATCTGGAGTTGATTTGCTGACCTTTTAATCTTTTCATCTGTGGATAAATTAAGGGATTTGCTTTTTCGCCTCACATGCTGCCTATGTTTGCTCCAACTTGTTGTCTACTGCGGCCAGCTGGCCTCCTCCCTTGAGAGTGGGGTTCTGGAACTGGAGGGGGCGGGCACCAGGCTGTGAGCAGAGAGGGGTTCTCCTCCCCACGGCTCCCGCTTAGAAACCCCTGGACCACCATGCTGCAGACTCACTGGAACGACAGACATGCACTCTGCAGCTCCACCCAGGCACAGGACTGGAGATAGGGGCCCTGTAAGGGGCCTGGTGCTCTGGAGGTGGCTGTGTCCTTCCTGGGTGGGTGGTGGGTGTCCTGCCGCGTCTTCCTGGGTGGGTGGTGGGTGTCCTGTCCTGTCCTTCCTGGGTGGGTGGTGGGTGTCCTGCTGTGTCCTTCCTGGGTGGGTGGTGGGTGTCCTGTCCTTCCTGGGTGGGTGGTGGGTGTCCTGTCCTTCCTGGGTGGGTGGTGGGTGTCCTGCTGTGTCCTTCCTGGGTGGGTGGTGGGTGTCCTGCTGTGTCCTTCCTGGGTGGGTGGTGGGTGTCCTGCTGTGTCCTTCCTGGGTGGGTGG
>NW_012267379.1:595844-597406 GCF_000151885.1 Dipodomys ordii
CACAGCCCCCACAGCTCCTGAGACCACGGACCCCACAGCCCCCACAGCTCCTGAGACCACGGACCCCACAGCCCCCACGGCTCCCGAGACCACGGACCCCACAGCCCCCATGGCTCACCATACCATGGCTGGATCTCGTCAGCTCCCACCCTGAGCATGGGGCTTCATGTGGCCCTCCCCTGTGCCCTCCCCCCTCCCCAGGCTCTCTCCTGCCCCCTCCTCTGCCCCCTCTGGTACCCACCTCCTGTCCTCTTCCCCTCCTCCCTCTTCCCCTCACCCTAGGAACTGGGCCTCTGGACTGTGGGATCTGGGTATGGGCTGGTGCCTTGGGTGCTGGGCAGGTGAGAGGGCATGTGTGTGTTTACATGTGGGTGTGTGCAGTTGTGCGCATCTGCTGACCACGCTGGGCCAGCTCTGGACGGTGTGGAGTCAGTGTTGGTGGTGGTAGATGTTACAGAGCTGTGGTTATTAACCCAAGTTCACCCAGAGCAGCTGCTCTTTTAGTATAGAAGCAGTGCTGCTGGGCGCCGGTGGCTCACCCCTGTCATCCTAACTACTCAGGAGGCTGAGACCTAAGGATTTTCAAAGTCAGCCTGAGCAGGAATGTCTGTGAGACTTATCGTCAATTAATCACAGAAAAAGCTGGAAGTGGCACTGCAGCTCAAGTGTAGAGCACCAGCCTCGAGCACAAAAGCTCAGGGACAGTGCCCAGACCCTGAGTTCAAATCCCACGACCAGCACAAAACCCCAAACAAGTAACACCAAAAGGCAATGCTGCCCAGAAGTGTTGAGAGGAGGAGGAGGGTGCCTGAACCCCAGGAGGCGCTGTGCTGCCGGCACTGTGGTCATCCGGGAAGCGAGGCCGTGCTCCGGCTGCCCCCGCCTTCCCCCCAGGCACCCCCCCACAGCAGCAGCAGCCCACATATCCACAGATCTGACCGCGACAAACAAGCTGACCAGTCTCCAGGGCCTCTAGAGTCGGAGGCAATACGCACTGAGCGCCGGGGACCACCCGAAACGTCCAGAGAGCAGTCGATCTACAGATGGAGCCAGGCTGGGCCCTCAGGCACAGGGGAGAGCAGGGTGACCGAAAACTCACTGGAAAAGCGCTCTGTTGCTTACCTCTCAGTGCCAACCGGCTAGGTCATAGCCCGCTTGCCAACTCAGATCCGGAGCGCTGCCGTGAAGTACTTTCTGGTTCTGTCCATGGTTAGTTTGCCCTCCTGCGGAGGGGTGGGCCCGGCCAAGGGGTGATGCCTGGGAGTGAACCGCACAGACCGCTTGCTGGAGCCTCGTCTTAGAAAGCGCGTGCAAACCACACGGGCATCCTGGAGCCACACAGTCACGGCTGCCCAGCACTGCCAAGCGATGGTGACTGCTGATCTGCGTGGGGACGGGGCCGTGACGGGTGGGCTCTGCGTGGTGTCTGCGTGGGGACGGGGCCGTGACGGGTGGGCCCTGAGTGGGGACGGGGCCGTGACGGGTGGGCCCTGCATGGGGACGGGGCTGTGACGGGTGGGCTCTGTGCTGTGGGCTCTGCGTGGGGACGGGGCCGTGACGGG
>NW_012267379.1:602296-609952 GCF_000151885.1 Dipodomys ordii
CGCAGGTGCTCGCGGTAGTTCCTGGTGAGCAGGGTGTAGAGGAAGGGGTTCACGCAGCTGTTACCGTAGGTGAGGCAGGTGGTCAGGTAGTTGGCCAGGCGTGCGGCCTGAGGGCTGAGCGGCAGCACCTCGTGGAAGTGGGCGAGCAGCTGCCACAGCCAGAAGGGCAGGAAGCAGGCCCAGAAGAGCAGGACAATGCCGAGAATGAGCCAGAGCACCCTGGGGCTCGGCAGCCGCCCCGTCTGCGGGAAGGAGGCCCTCTGTGACCGCCAGTAGGCCCGGGCCAGGCCCACGTACAGCAGCCCTATGATCAGGCCGGGCCCCACGATGCTGGTTCCAAAGAGTAGCGTCAGGTAGGCGCGGTGGGCGCGGGGGCCCCAGGCTGGCAGGCAGAGGCTCTTGGAGCCCCTGCGGACCAGCCGGATGCTCAGCGTCATGGGCAGTGTCAGCAGCAGTGCCAGAAGCCAGGTGCCCAGGGCCAGGAGCTTGCGGTAACCCTTGGCGCGCCGCACCGTGTCCAGAGGCCTCCGCACCGCGGCGTAGCGCTCGCTGCTCATGACGGTCAGTGTGAAGATGCTGGCGTGCATGGTCAGGAAGTCCAGGCTGAAGAGGACACGGCAGCCCACGTCTCCAAAGTGCCAGTTCCTGGTGACGTAGGTGGCCACGATGAAGGGGATGCTGAGCAGGTACAGCAGGTCGGCCAGCGCCAGGTTGACCACGTAGACGTACAAGGAGGCGGAGGCACGCAAGAAGCGGCACATGACCACCAGCGTGTACACATTGCCCGCCACGCCCACCACGCCCACCGCCGACAGCACAGCCCCGATCGCTCCTGCGGTCACCAGGTCCTGCGGGGCCCGGGGCTCTGGGGGGCCGGACCAGGAGCTGTTGGGGGCCACGTTGGGGCCCCCTGGCAGCTCAGGCGTGGCACTGGCCTGGAGGGCCAGCAGGGGGAAGCGGGTCGCAGGCTCCAGGTCCAGCGCCATCCCTGCCCTCCCATGAGGCCCCAGGACCTGCTGCTCCTTACAGAGGGGCGACAGCTTGTCCTGCAGGGGAGGGGAGGGGCCGTCAGCGGCCGGGCACGCCCCTCACCCCTCCAAGGCCCCAGTGGTGGCGCAGCTCCCACGGGGCCCTCCCCTGCGGAGGGACAGGGACAGGGCTTTTTAACATCCCCACCCCCCAGGACTCCAGTCACACCCAGAGGTCACACCTGAAGGTCCACAGGAGTGTGACGCAGAAAACCTCCACCACAACACCGCCGGCTGGCTCAGAACCAACCCAGGAAGCCGTTGTGACACCTCTGCTGCAGGACCCCTTCCTGTGGGAGACAGGCACTGGTGGTGACCCGCGGCCAGACCCCCTGCCCTGCTGGAGCGCGACCTTCGACCCAGGGGCCAGACCCCCTGCCCTGCTGGAGCGTGACCTTCGACCCAGGGGCCAGACCCCCTTCCCCTGGTGGAGCGTGACCTTCGACCCAGGGGCCAGACCCCCTTCCCCTGCTGGAGCGCGACCTTCGACCCAGCGGCCAGACCCCCTTCCCTGCTGGAGCGCGACCTTCGACCCAGCGGCCAGACCCCCTTCCCCTGCTGGAGCGTGACCTTCGACCCAGTGGCCAGACCCCCTTCCCTGCTGGAGCACGACCTTCGACCCAGCGGCCAGACCCCCTTCCCTGCTGGAGCGCAAGCTTCGACCCAGGGGCCAGACCCCCTTCCCTGCTGGAGCGCGACCTTCGACCCAGCGGCCAGACCCCCTTCCCCTGCTGGAGCGCGACCTTCGACCCAGCGGCCAGACCCCCTTCCCCTGCTGGAGCGCGACCTTCGACCCAGCGGCCAGACCCCCTTCTCCTGCTGGAGCGCGACCTTCGACCCAGGGGCCAGACCCCCTTCCCTGCTGGAGCGCGACGCCATACTAGGAGGGCAAAAAGGCCGGAGTCTTTCCTCCCACCCCTTCTCCAGCTACCTGGGGAAGATCATCGGGATGCATCCCTGCGCCAGGCCAGAGAACTACAGGGACCGGCAGACTTAAAAACCCTCGCTTGCTCCAAGAGGAACGGTGAAACTGCCCTGCCCCTCCACGCAGGCCCCTGCCACAGGGCCCCAGCCACCTCGCCCCCCCCCCCCCAGGGCCCTGACATCTGGCTACGACCAATCCCATTGCTTGTGCCGCTCTGCAGAAAGCTGCCAAGCACACAGTCCAACAGCAGCCATCCAGCGAACCACATCCCACTGAACTTAACCCATAAACGGACCGGGCCCTACCGTCTCTGAACCCAAATGTGTGAATCACAGTGAAAAATCACAAAATAAATCAGCAATCAAGACAACATGACACTCTCAAAAGCAACAATCCAGGAAAGGACTCCAGTGAGAACGAAGAGATGGAGATCAAAAGAACCATTAAAGCAATGATGAGAGAATTAGCCAAAAACAAATAGAAGAATTCTAGGAGGAAATGACCAAGAAAATGCAGGACATCCAAGAAGACATGGAGAAGACAGAAAATTACACATCTCACCGAAAGACAAGCCCCCTGGGAGCTGACATAGGAAGCAGGAGAGGTCTGCCTCCTCATTGCAAACCAACGGGAGTAAAAGCAATAGACCAAGTGCAGGAGGAAACAGGATGTCAGGAGTTGAGGATAAAGCAGAGGAATTAGAACAAAAACTGAAAAGCATGGAGAAAAACACGTGGAACATACCAAAGAATTGGAACATTCAGCCAAAAGATCAAATCAACTCATGGTCAGGAGAGAGAAGGGAGAATTCAAAACCAAAGGCATTGAAAACCTATTTAACAAAATAACCCCAAATCTCCACAATCTCAAGAGAATCTCACCCACTGACAGAGGTATGCAGAATTCCTAGTAGACACTATCCAAGAAAAATACCTCTGCGGGGCTGGGAAGGTGGCTCAGTGGTAGAGCGCTTGCCTTGCCTGCCTGAGGCCCTGGGTTCGATTCCTCAGCACCACATAAGCAGAAAAAGCTGGAAGTGGCGCTGTGGCTCAAGTGACTCAAGTGATAGAGTGCTGGCCTTGAGCTGAAGAGCTGAGGGACAGCGCCCAGGCCCAGAGTTCAGGCCCCACAACTGGACCCCCCAAAAATAACAAAACAAAAAATCCCCTCTGGACACATTGTAGTGAAAACTTAAAAACCAAGAAATTAATTTTAAACACAGAAACATCAAGAGGAAGCTTTTACAACAGAAAGATGAGAATCCCTGCACACACTCAATGCATGGAGAGCCGGGGGTGGCATAATCCAAGCTCTAAATGACAGAAGCTGCCAACCCAGACTGGTGAACCCGGAAAAGCGAACATTCACAGTAGACAGCAGAACTAAAACCTTCAAAAACAAGCAAAAACTGAAGGAATCCATGAACAGTAAAGCAGCACTACAAAGAATACGAAATGGAAGCACACAATCTGAAGAAAACAACCAAAGTCAAGGAAACACAACAGTACATTAAAATCACTAGAAGTTTAGCAAACACAAGAGGAGGAAAGAAGCACGCTACAGGAAAACAACAAAATGGCAGGAAAAATGACGTATTTCTTTTCTTTTCTTTTTGTTGGTTGTGGGGCTTGAATTCTGGGCTTGGACCCTGACCCTGTGCTCTTCAGCTCAAGGCTAGCGCTCTACCACACGAGCCACAGCGCCACTTCTGATTTTCTAGTGGTTTATTGGAGATAAGAGTCTCATGGTCTTTTTGTGCCTGGGCTGGCTTTGAACTGTGATCCTCAGATCTCAGCCTCCTGAGTAGCTAGGATGACAGGCGTGAGCCACTGTACCCGGCTAATATGACATATTTCTCCACAGTAACATTAAACACCGACGGACTCAACTCTCCAACCAAAAGATGTAGGAGACTGGATCAAAAAATAAGATCCAACCAACTGCTGTCCCCAAAAAACCCAGGTCAAAGATAAATTCTGAGGGAAGAGATGGAAAAGGATCTTTCATGCGCATTCATCCTGCAGAAGACAGGGGAAGCCATATTGCGGTCGGATAAAATAAACTTCTCGGTAAAACCAGTAATAAGAGACAAAGAAGGACATTCCGTATCAATGAAGGGAATGATCCAGGAAGAGGAAATCCCAGTAGTAAATATTTATGTACCTAAATAGAGCACTAATACATCAAACACTCTTGGACTTGCAGAACATGATAGACCCCAACACAACAATAGTGGGAGACTTTAACACCCCACTGGCACCCAATCACAGGTCAACCAAACAAAAGATCAGCAAAGAAACCTCTGAATTAAATGGCACCATAACTCAAACGGATGTTTTAGACTTCTGCAGGGTGTCTGACACAACAGTCACAGATTTCACGTTCTTCTCAGCAGCCCATGGAATCGTCTCCAAAATCAATCATTTCCTAGGACACCCAACAAGCCCGAACAAATACAAAATGACTGAGATAACTCCTGGCATCCTATCTGATCGAAATAGCATGAAATTAGATCTCATTAGCAAAATATACTGCAGAAAACGTTTAGACACATGGAGACGGAACAACCTACTTCGGAACAACACGTGGGTCACTGAAGAAATAAAGAGGGAATCAGAAAATCCTTGTAATTCAATGAAAATAAAACCACAGTGACACTGGAACCACCCGGATACGGCAAAAGCAGTGTTGAGAGGAAAGCACATAGCTCTAGGCACATAAAACAGAAACAGCTCAAGTCAATAATCTCATGATGTAACGAAAGCTGCTAAAAGAAACACCCCAGGAACAAGCCAAACCCAAAACTACTAGACAGAGAGAGATAGTAAAGATTAGGATGGAAATCAATGAAATAGAGACAAAAACTATACATAAAATCAATGAAACAAAAAGCTGGTTTTTAAAAAAATAAAATAAAATTGACAGACCGCTAATTAATTCAAATCAACAAAATTAAAGATGCCAAAGGAAACCACAACAAACACTCAAGAAACCTAAAAGATTATGAGTTACTACTTTCAAAACCCACACTCAAAGATGACGGGAAATCTAGTAGACATGGATAAATTCTGAGAGACATACAAACTGCCTAGGCTGAAACAAGCACATATAAATCACTAACACAGCCCATTACAAGCAATAAGACTGAGGAAGGAGAAGCCCAGGACTCACAGCTGAATTCTATAAGACTTTTAAAGCTGAGCCAACACCAGGCCTCCTCAAACTTTTCCATGAACTAGAAAGAGAAGGATCAATTCCAAACCCATTCTATGAGGCCAACATCACACTCATCTCAAAACTAGGTAGGGATCCAACATAAAAAGAGAACAGGGCCAACTGCTCTGGTGAACACAGATGCAAAGCTCTTAAAAAATACTAGCCACCACATAAGCAAAAAGAAAAAAAGCCGGAAGTGGCACTGTGGCTCAAGTGGTAGAGCGCTAGCTTTGAGCTGAAGAGCTGAGGGACAGCGCCCAGGCCCAGAGTTCAGGCCCCACGACCGACAAAGAAAAAAAAAACGTAATCCCTATAAAAATTCCAATGATGTTCTTTACCAAGATAGAGAAAAAAAATCCAAAAATTGCTATGGTACAACAAAAGACCCTGAATAGCCAAAGCTATTCTAGGCAAAAATGTAATGCTGGCAGCATCACAATCCCCATAAAGCTCTACAACAAAGCCATGATAACAAAAGCAGCTTGGTATTGGCACAAAATAGACCTGAAGATCAATGGAAAAGACTGGAAGAAACCAGAAATAAAGCCATATACTTGCAGTTATCTGATATTTGGTAAGGGAGCCAAAATGGAAAAAAGACTCTTCAAGGAGTTGGGAAGACGGGCATTCATATGCAGAAAACCAAAAGTGAATCCCTGTTTGTCACCAGACACTAATATCAACTCAAAGTGGATCAAGGACCTGTCACCATATACTAACATCAACTCAAAGGGGGTCACAGACTTGGAAACTACTGCAAAAAGGTAGGAGAAACATCAGAACTTATAGACATAGGCAGAAACGTTTTTGAAAAGTCCCAGGGCACAACAGACAGAAGACAGACTTGACAAGTGGGACTACATCAAGATAAAAACTTCCTTCACGGCAAAGGACATGATTACGACACTGGAAAGGCAGCCAACACTGGGAGAAGATCTTTACCAGCCATACATCAGGCAAAGGCCTAAGACCCAATATAGAGAGCTCAAACCGAATAAACCCATCACTAAACGGGCAAGGGAGCTAAGCAGACTGCTCAGAGAGCAAAGCGGCAAAGAAACACACGAGGACATGCTCATCATCCCTGGACATAAAGGAAATGCAAGTCAGAACAACTTTCAGATTCCAGGACACCCGAAAAATCATGAACTTGAACAACACGTACTGGCGGGGATGTGGGGAAAGGAAGCCACTGGACCGCTGGGGATGTGGACACAACCATGCTGGACAGCAGTCTGGAGGTTCCTCAGACGCGAACGGACGCTCCCCAGACCCAGCCGGGCGCCCGACCCCCCACGGCCCCCCACGGGCACCTGGGCACCCGGGCAACGCAACCCCCGGGCACGGACCCTGAGCCAGGGTGTGAAGACACCTGCACCCCGCGAACCGGCCACACTGCTCACACCTGCACCTCCTGCTCACAGCCACACTGCTCACACCTGTACCTCCTGCTCACAGCCACACTGCTCACACCTGCACCTCCTGCTCACAGCCACACTGCTCACACCTGTACCTCCTGCTCACAGCCACACTGCTCACACCTGCACCTCCTGCTCACAGCCACACTGCTCACACCTGTACCTCCTGCTCACAGCCACACTGCTCACACCTACACCTCCTGCTCACAGCCACACTGCTCACACCTGCACCTCCTGCTCACGACACTGCTCACACCTGCACCTCCTGCTCACGACCACACTGCTCACACCTGCACCTCCTGCTCACGACCACACTGCTCACACCTGCACCTCCTGATCACGACCACACTGTTCACACCTGCACCTCCTGATCACGACCACACTGCTCACACCTGCACCTCCTGCTCACAACCACACTGCTCAAAGTTGCACCTCCTGCTCACGACCACACTGCTCACACCTGTACCTCCTGATCACGACCACACTGCTCACACCTGCACCTCCTGCTCACAGCCACACTCACACCTGTACCTCCTGCTCACGACCACACTGCTCACACCTGCACCTCCTGCTCACAGCCACACTGCTCACACCTGCACCTCCTGCTCACAGCCACACTGCTCACACCTGCACCTCCTGCTCACAGCCACACTCACACCTGTACCTCCTGCTCACGACCACACTGCTCATGCTCACAGCCACACTGCTCACACCTGCACCTCCTGCTCACAGCCACACTGCTCACACCTGCACCTCCTGCTCACAGCCACACTGCTCACACCTGTACCTCCTGTTCACGACCACTCTGTTCACACCTGTACCTCCTGCTCACAACCACACTGATCACACCTGCACCTCCTGCTCACGACCACACTCCTCACAACTACACCTCCTGCTCACAACCACAGTGCTCACACCTGCACCTCCTGCTCACGACCACACTGCTCACACCTGCACCTCCTGCTCACAGCCACACTGCTCACACCTGCTCCTCCTGCTCACAGCCACACTGCTCACACCTGCACCTCCTGCTCACAGCCACACTGCTCACACCTGCACCTCCTGCTCA
>NW_012267379.1:620994-622520 GCF_000151885.1 Dipodomys ordii
GGTAGGGGGCAGGCCCTGTGACAGTGGCAGGGGGTGGCCCGGGGCAGGGGGCGGGGCAGGAGGGCGGCCCTGGCAGCGGCTGGCCTTCAGCTTGCCCAAGCTGGACCCATGGGCTGCGGCTCGTTTCCTGACCCAGGATCCTGTCCACTCTACCCTGAGCAGGCCTGACCCGGCCCTACCTGGGCCGTGCCCGGCAGAGGTGGGCCCCCGTCCCGCGCCCACCCAGAGACCCCCAGGCTCTGGCCAGCCCTCGGCCGGGCACGTCCAGAGGCGGTGGAATCTGCCAGCAGCTCTGAGCCAGTCCAGCTGTGTGTGCTACAAGGAAGCAAGCACAGGCCTGCGCGCCTAGCAAGTGTGAGCCCGGAGTTCACACTCACGCACACACACTGATGCGCGTAAGCATGCGTTTGCCTTTCTGCGTGCAATGACACTCACCAATCTAGAAACGTCCGCAGCCACCGTGTTTCCGAACACTGCCTCTGCTGCATCCCTCCTCTCCAGGGCTCCCACCACTTGCACCAGTGCTTCTGCTTTGCTTGTTCTTCTCTCCAGTCTTGGGTCTGATCACTTCCAGTGACCCTTCCTCCTGTATCTGATTCGCTTCTTTCCCTTATTACACAGCCTGCTGGACACAACCCAGACCTTCTGCTTCGGCCTTGTCTTAAGCACTCAGACCACCACACCCAGCGTATTGGTTAAGACAGGAGTCTCGCTAAATTTTTATACAGGTTGGCCTTGAACCATGATCCTCCTTTTATTGTGCCAGAACGGGGTTTGACTCAGGGCCATTTGCTCTTCCTTGGCCTTTTCACACCAGGCTGGAGCTGTACTTGAGTCATACCTCTAACTCCAGATTTTGCTGGTTACTTGGAGATGAAAATGTCAGACTTGTCAGCCAAGTCTGTCTTGAACCGTGATCCTCAGATTACAGCCTCCTGAATAGCTAGGCTTATAGGCATGAGCCACCATTGCCCAGCGACCGTGATCCTTCTTATCTCTGCTTCTTGAATATCTAAGATTGTATGTGTGAGCCATTACACCCAACTCCCAGAACAAATATTCTGAAAACCAAAGATAAAACTTTAAAATTGTTAGTATTTACATTAGGAGATACTACATTCAGGGAATAAGTGTAAGACAGTTAAATTCTTCCCCAAAGACTACTGAAACTAGAAGAGAATGGCATCTTTAAAGCTCAAAGTAAGTACTGCACATTCAGTTTGATTCACAATGAACAAGAAAATCTATTGTGGGCGGTTCACAGATCACAGGAGAGCACCATGCAGGTGTTGTGGTGGGCAGGTCCACAGATCACAGGAGAACACTGCAGGTGTTGTGGTGGGCAGTTGCACAGACCACAGGAGAGCACCGTGCGGGTGTTGTGGTGGGCAGTTCAATGGATCGTAGAACACTGTGCAGGTGTTGTGGTGGGCAGTTGCACAGACCACAGGAGAGCACCGTGCAGGTGCTGTGGTGGGCAGGTCCACAGACCACAGGAGAGCACCGTGCAGGTGCTGTGGTGGGCA
>NW_012267379.1:622570-624483 GCF_000151885.1 Dipodomys ordii
CCTCCTGCTCACAGCCACACTGCTCACACCTGCACCTCCTGCTCACAGCCACACTGCTCACACCTGCACCTCCTGCTCAGGATCACACTGCTCACACTTGCACCTCCTGCTCACGACCACACTGCTCACACCTGCACCTCCTGCTCACAGCCACACTGCTCACACCTGCACCTCCTGCTTACTGCCACACTGCTCACACCTACACCTCCTGCTCCCAACCACACTGCTCACACCTGCACCTCCTGCTCACAGCCACACTGCTCACACCTGCACCTCCTGCTCACGACCACACTGCTCACACCTGCACCTCCTGCTCACAGCCACACTGCTCACACCTGCACCTCCTGCTCACGACCACACTGCTCACACCTGCTCCTCCTGCTCACAGCCACACTGCTCACACCTACACCTCCTGCTCACAGCCACACTGCTCAGACCTACACCTCCTGCTCACAGCCACACTGCTCACACCTACACCTCCTGCTCACAACCACACTGCTCACACCTGCACCTCCTGCTTACCGCCACACTGCTCACACATGCACCTCATGCTCACAGCCACACTGCTCACACATGCACCTCATGCTCACAGCCACACTGCTCACACATGCACCTCATGCTCACAGCCACACTGCTCACACATGCACCTCCTGCTCACAGCCACACTGCTCACACATGCACCTCATGCTCACAGCCACACTGCTCACACATGCACCTCCTACTCACTCCTGCACCTCCTGCTCACGACCACACTGCTTACACCTGCACCTCCTGCTTACCGCCACACTGCTCACCACAGCCAGTTATGGCTTCGGCCTCAGCAGGTGAGTGGATCCAGAAACGTGCCACCCGTCACACTGAGACTGTAAACAGGTCAGAAAGAGCGGCAGGATGCTGTCTGCAGGGATGAGGGACCTAAAGTGAACCGTATTAAAGAGTCAGGCTCAGAGAGACAAATGCACTTGGCCGCACTGGGGGGGGCTGCACTGGGATGGACTGGGGAGGACTGGGGAGGACTGGGATGGACTGGGGAGGACTGGGGAGGACTGGGATGGACTGGGGAGGACTGGGCTGCACTGGGATGGACTGGAGAGGACTGGGCCGCACTGGGGTGGACTGGGGAGGACTGGGGAGGACTGGGGAGGACTGGGCCGCACTGGGGTGGACTGGGGAGGACTGGGGAGGACTGGGCCGCACTGGGCTGGACTGGAGAGGACTGGGGAGGACTGGGCCGCACTGGGCTGCACTGGGGTGGACTGGGGAGGACTGGGGAGGACTGGGCTACACTGGGGTGGACTGGAGAGGACTGGGCCGCACTGTGTAGACTGGGGAGGACTGGGCTGCACTGGGGTGGACTGGGGAGGACTGGGCCGCACTGGGGTGGACTGGAGAGAACTGGGCTGCACTGTGGTGGACTGGAGAGGACTGGGCAGCACTGGGGTGGACTGGGGAGGACTGGGCTGCACTGTGGTGGACTGGAGAGGACTGGGCAGCACTGGGGTGGACTGGGGAGGACTGGGCTGCACTGGGGTGGACTATGGAGGACTGGGCTGCACTGGGGTGGACTGGGGAGGACTGGGCCGCACTGGGGTGGACTGGAGAGGACTGGGCTGCACTGGGGTGGACTGGGGAGGACTGGGGAGGACTGGGCCGCACTGGGGTGGACTGGAGAGGACTGGGCTGCACTGGGGTGGACTGGGGAGGACTGGGGAGGACTGGGGGGACTGGGGAGGACTGGGCCGCACTGGGGTGGACTGGGGAGGACTGGGCCGCACTGGGGTGGACTGGGGAGGACTGGGGAGGACTGGGCCGCACTGGGGTGGACTGGGCCGCACTGGGGTGGACTGGGGAGGACTGGGCCGCACTGGGGTGGACTGGGGAGGACTGGGCCGCACTGGGGTGGACTGGGGTGG
>NW_012267379.1:625588-626707 GCF_000151885.1 Dipodomys ordii
ACTGGGGTGGACTGGGGAGGACTGGGGAGGACTGGGGAGGACTGGGCCGCACTGGGGTGGACTGGAGAGGACTGGGCCGCACTGGGGTGGACTGGGGAGGACTGGGCCGCACTGGGGTGGACTGGGGAGGTCTGGGCCGCACTGGGGTGGACTGGGGAGGACTGGGCCGCACTGGGGTGGACTGGGCCGCACTGGGGTGGACTGGGGAGGACTGGGGAGGACTGGGCCGCACTGGGGTGGACTGGGGAGGACTGGGCCGCACTGGGCTGCACTGGGGTGGACTGGGGAGGACTGGGGTGGACTGGGGAGGACTGGGCCGCACTGGGGTGGACTGGGGAGGACTGGGGAGGACTGGGGAGGACTGGGGAGGACTGGGCCGCACTGTGTGGACTGGGGAGGACTGGGGAGGACTGGGCTGCACTGTGTGGACTGGGGAGGACTGGGCTGCACTGTGTGGACTGGGGAGGACTGGGGTGGACTGGGGAAGACTGGGCTGCACTGGGATGGACTGGGGTGGACTGGGGAGGACTGGGCTGCACTGGGGTGGACTGGAGAGAACTGGGCTGCACTGGGGTGGACTGGGGAGGACTGGGCTGCACTGGGGCAGACTGAGGTGGGACTGGGCCGCACTGGGGCGGACTGGAGAGGACTGGGCCGCACTGGGGTGGACTGGGGAGGACTGGGCCGCACTGGGGTGGACTGGGCTGCACTGGGGCAGACTGAGGTGGGACTGGGCCGCACTGGGGCAGACTGGAGAGGACTGGGCCGCACTGGGGAGGACTGGGGAGGACTGGGCCGCACTGGGGCGGACTGGGGAGGACTGGGCTGCAGTGGGGTGGACTGGAGAGGACTGGGCCGCACTGGGGCGGACTGGGGAGGACTGGGCCGCGCTGGGGCGGACTGGGCCGCACTGGGGCAGACTGAGGTGGGACTGGGCTGCACTGGGATGGACTGGGGAGGACTGGGCTGCAGTGGGGTGGACTGGAGAGGACTGGGCCGCACTGGGGCGGACTGGGCTGCACTGGGATGGACTGGGGTGGACTATGGAGGACTGGGCTGCACTGGGGCAGACTGGAGAGGACTGGGCCACACTGGGGCGGACTGAGGTGGGACTGGGCT
>NW_012267379.1:626757-628215 GCF_000151885.1 Dipodomys ordii
CACAGACCACAGGAGAGCACCGTGCGGGTGTTGTGGTGGGCAGTTGCACAGACCACAGGAGAGCACTGTGCAGGTGCTGTGGTGGGCAGGTCCACAGACCACAGGAGAGCACCGTGCAGGTGTTGTGGTGGGTGCTCCATGGATCACGGAGAGCACCGTGCGGGTGTTGGGGTGAGAGCTCCATGGTGTTCCTTCCCTACCCAGGACATGTCCTAGGTAGAGACAGGCATGAGCCCATGAATGGACACAGTGCCATTTACACTATTTAGCTACTGTGAAAAACACTATTTTTTCATGATTTCCTATCTTTATGTGTGTGTCCCCTTACTCTGAAAATTCTGTGTTCTTATGTTTTCAAGTGACACCATCTTTTACATCTAAATTTGTGCGTTCATATTCCAGCTTGGTGGGTGGGGTGGCTTCCTTGTCTTGGTGGTTCTCAGCCCAGGTCTGTGGTTGGTGCAATGATCCTGTGAGTTGCACACTCACGTTGGATGCTTCACCTGCACTGGCATGTCAGTGCTTAATTCTTGCTTTATGGGGGGTATTTATTTGTTCTTCTTATGGTTGGAGCGAGGGTTCAAAGTTGTACCTCCCATCCTAACCAGAAACCTCCACATCGATTTTGATTCTGAACCACTGTTCAGGAGTAAAAAGCAGCAGCTCTGGGCCCTACACAGGGCCTCCTGGTCCTCAGAGCATTGCCAGGGTGGGCGAGAGGGGCTCGGGCTTGCTGTTAGAAGCCATTTGGGGGCTTTAGTGCATCAGGGGGCTCAGCCCATCCATACTTTATCCACTTTCCAGGTCAGATTTGTAGCTAAAAGTGCAGAACCTTCTGTACAGATGCCACTGCATGTGGCCCCTGCTGACACTCTTGATAGTGAGGAGCAGGAGAAATGGCCTTCAGGTATCCAGAAGAAGGACCTGGGGACTCATTGACCATTGTCCCTCCCAAAACCACAGACTTGGGTCAAGTAGCAGCCCTGATGTTCTGCTGAACTGGCTGGTTACAGATCCTTAGGTGACTCCACCCCCTGGACAGGCTATGGAGGCAAACTCCAGTGCAGGAAGCCCCTCTCTTGCCCTACCTGTGTTTGAGGGCTTGTTAAAGGCACAGTGCAGTGTTTGGCTGATCCCTGGCTAGCACTCCAGTGCTTTAGTCTTGTGTCCATCCGTGTGTCAGCTGTGTCACAAGCATGTCGGATAAGAATGATCACCTCAGATCACAGTTCAAAGACAGCCTGGGCAGGAAAAGCCGTGAAACTCAACAAACCACCAGAAAACCAGAAGTGGTGCCCTGGCACAAGTGGTAGAGTGCTAGCCCTGAGCTGAATTGCTGAGGGACAGCGCTCAGGCCCAGAGTTCAAGCCCCATGACCGAAAGAAAAAAAAGGAAAAGAATGATCATCTCAGCTGGGCACTGGTGGCTCACACCTGTAATCCTATCTACTCAGGAGGC
>NW_012267379.1:642080-648025 GCF_000151885.1 Dipodomys ordii
GGCCGCAGGGGGCGCCCTTCCCCGCGGGCCCAGAAGGCGGCCTGGGATTGGTGCCGACGCTGCCGTGGCTCGCCGCGGGCCCGGCCGTGATTGGTGCAGAGCAAGGCTTCGTTTGCATGGCGGGCTCTGCGGGGTCTGGGGTCCGAGGCCCCTCGGGTGGCCCCTGGGTCTGAAGCGCAGGGAGGGCCTCGGCGCCCGCAGAGCGCCAGCCCGGCCTGTGGGAGCGGGAGGCAGGCACCCCGACTCCCAGCACCCCAACCCAGCGCCCGTCAGCCCGCGGCTTAGCGCTGTGAGGAGCCCGGATTCTAGATGCTCGCGAGGCCCTCAGGATGGGGCAGTATTTGGGCTTCCATAGTCTCACACAAGTGTCGCCGTGGTTGTCTGTATCACAGCAAGCCCAAGACGGGAAATAAGAGAGGGCCCTCCCTTTCCGGTGTTTATTTCGTGGTGATGCTGCCTGGTCTTCCCGCACGGTGGGGTGTGTGCAATCTTTGTGGGGCGGGACAGGCCCGAGGGGAGGAGTGCGGCCTGGAGCTCGCCGGGCGCGGGTGTGCCATCCACGGGTGAGACGGGCGAAGGGAAGGCTGCGCGAGAGGACCCCATCCCCGTAATCCCGCTGGACAATAATCACAGCCGGCGCCAACGGCCCAACTCAGGAGGCTGCGATCTGAGGATCACAGTTCGAAGCCAGCCCGGGCAGGAACGTCCGTGAGACTCTGATCTCCAGTAAACCACCAGAAAAGCGGAAGTGGGGCTGTGGCTCAAGTGGTAGAGCGCTCGCCTTGAGCTGAAGAGCTGAGGGACAGCGCCCAGGCCCAGAGTTCAAACCCCAGGACCGGCAATAATAATAATCAGATCCAGACCATCCTCCTAACACATGAGCCTTTTGAAGGTCTACTTCATGTCCGACCAAGACATATTTTTCTTTTCCCAAATTTTTTATTGTGATTAAGTGGTTACATAATTTCCCAAATTTCACAGTATTGTGGGATAGTGATGCTTAAAGTCACAAACACATTCTAACTTTCATGGAGCAAATTGTCTATCACGATCTATAACATTTATAAGTGCTATGAGCTTCATATTTTTCTTTGCATTTAAAAAAAAATATAAAAGAAGCTGGACACCAGTGGCTCACACTTGTAATCCTGCTATTCGAAAGGCTGAGAGCTGAGGATTTCAGTTCAAAGCCAGGCAGGCAGGAAAGTCCATGTGACTCTTCTCTCCAGCTAACTACCAAAATGTTAGCAATGGAGCCAGGCTCAAGTGGTAGAAAACTAGCCTTGAGCACAAAAGCTTAATGACAGTGCCCAGGCCATGAGATCAAGACCTCAAAAAAGTAAAAGAAGCCAACATGGTTGTACATGCTTCTAATTCGAGCACTAGGATGATGAGGTAAATGTATGGTGAAATTGAACCAGCCTAAGAAACATCAATAAAAGAAAGTTGCTTTTGTTAATGTAATACCACGATTTTGTTTTTAGTTTAATATTTGCTTTTGCCTCATCAATTAGGTAATGTAACCATTCTTTGCACATTTCTATCAACTGGACCTGGCACAACAGTTTTATTCCACCCCCTCACATCCCACCCTGAGAAAGTCTACGCCAGGATTTGTGGTCAGTGTCTGGCCAGGTCAAAGAGTGACTGTAGGTGTAGGAATGAGGCACCAACAACCTCTGGAATTCAATTGCAGTAATAGGTCCTGTGTTTTTCCCATTTTTTTGCTCTTATCTTAAGTTGTTCTTGGGCTCTTGAGAAGCTTAATGTCTGTGTCACAGACACACTCCAGGGAACGGTGAGTTGCATCTGCCCTAGTTGGAGGTGGGCACCGTGACTAGCCTCTGATTAGTAGAGAAGAGGATGGATATCATCTTTGATTGTGCTATTAAGTGTACATATACATCATCACACATTGGTTAAGGGTTATTATAATGTCACATATTTTATATGTAGATTCTTTGCATGCGCATGTTCATGTATGTACAGTCACATACAGACAAACACAGTGAGCTCTTCCTCCTTCCTTCCTGCTGGCTTCTAAGGAGACAGCCAGGCTGAGCTGGGGCTGGAGCAGCCTGTGTGTGAGAGCTGGGATGGTCTCTGAAGGCAGTAGAATTCAGCAGAAGCCGAGGCCCTCAGTCTCCTGGCTGGAGAGAGCATTATGCCACTGGAAGTATGGTTGTCCCAGCAATGCCTGGTTCTGGTGGTGAGAACTTGAGCCCCAGGCCATGCAGAGCTCAACTCCAAACCCACAGAATCTGAGCGTTGTAAGTGGGCGCTGGTTACAGCCTCTGTGACTGGTTATATAGCTGTTGAAACAAAGTACAGCTCACTCCAGTCATATCAGAATTCCTGGTAGGTACTCATCTCGGGGTATTTTAACCTATCCAAATGCACAATATTATACAGTTTGAGTGTTTGGCTTACTCAGTAGAGCGCTTGCTTGCCTTGCAGGCAGGAAGCCCCAGTAATAGCAAACAGAAGAAGAGTGTGGATTGCTTAGTTGACTGTGCCGTTCAGTAGGGTGCCCTCCCCTTGAGTAGGGTCAGGCATTGTGCAGAGTGTGGCCCCTCGCCCCCTCCTGCTGGTGAGCTTCATTATAAATGCGCAGTGGCCACCCTGTCTCCCCAAATACATACTTTCACCCCCACAACTCAGCCGCACCTGCCAAGATTCAGATAGGTCCATCTTGGCCCAGCTCAAATGGGGTTTCTTTCGGCAGATGTGGGTTCATGTGAAGCCATTTTCCTGGAGCGTCCTGAGAAATCCAGGTTCCCATCCTCAGCCACACCTTCCCAGAGGGACACCATAGCTCAGCCTTCACTCCCACAGGGGCCTCTGCTTCTCCCTTGTCGTGACTATGACAGGCCCCTGATGAGGTCTGGTCTGCCCAGTGCAGGGACATGCAGTCTCCCAGGCTGGGCTGGGCCAGCTGTGGGCAGTGGCTGTGTGGTGGGATGAGGAGTTTTAATAATTTGCTGTTCTCTGCACTGTAGCAGTGGCAGTCCTCTAGCTGGCATGTGCCTTTTCCCGTGGACTGGCAGCCCGGCAGGGCTCTTTGTGAAATGTTTTCCCAGCGAGCATGCAAACACTCATTGCTTACCCCTGGATAAGCAAGAAGGGTCTTCTGGAACTGGGCTGGCCACAGAGCCTTTGTGAGGCATAGACACAGGCAGACGGGATGTGCATGGAGATGGAGGGAGGGAATGTGGCACATCTCTACATGCCAAGGAGACAAGGACAGCCACGTTCTGTGGCGTTTACCATGTTTGGAATGGCAGGGCTGAGCAGGAGCAGGTTAGAGCTGGGGGGAACCCCGAGTGGGGGTCAGGCTATGGGGTCCACTGCTCCTCAGAGGCCCGTCAGAGCAGAGCCCGGCCCCCGGCACAGGCACCGCTACTCCCAGTTCGCTGCCCTCCTGGGAGGCAGTTTCCTGTGGTCAGTGGCCAGGCAACGGCCGGCACGGCTCTGGGCCCTGGGTCGGGGTGGGGGGAATGGTCTCTGTAGCGCACACACCCTCCTGCCCCTGAGCGATGTGGCTGGGCCTTGCTGGGAAGAGCCGCTGCGTGGATGCAGGCATTGTTGTCGGGCTGTGGCAGAGGCTTCCTGTGCCCTCACCCTCGGTTCACGGCCTCAGGGCTGTGCTGATGGCCCAGCCGAGTGAGAGGTACCCCTGCTCCTGCGAGGAGAATGAAGACAGTGGCATGGGGGGGCCTCCACCAAGTCCTGACACCCAAGGGGGCCTGGGTCCTTCACAGCCACCGCCAGATCCCAGTCATCTCCAACACTGGGCACACAGCCCAGCTGGGCACTGCAGAATCTCCTCCAAAGACAGGCTTGGACAGAGCAGCAGAGCTGCTGGTGACCTGCCACAGGCAGGCGTCCCTATGGGCTGTGATGTGCACGGCTCTTTGGAACTGCAGTTAGTTGTGTGCAGTGCACAGTGGGGTCAGCACGGAGGTTGGGAGAGGACAGGAAGGTGGCCAGTGAGCGCCACTGTCTGTCTAAGAGGCTGTGGGGAGGTGAGCCTGGCCAGTGAGGGCCCTGAGCCTTCCTGGGTCTGGACGTGTGGAAAGTTCCTCTCTGAACCTCCATCACCCAGCGTGGGCTCAGCCTCTTCCCTGAGCCACCCCAGCCCACAGCTGGGCCGAGTCACAGCCGTGAGTGATGGCCGAGACAGCCTTGGAGGACACAGCCAGGCACTCAAGCTTTTCTGAGACGGCTTGACTGCAGAGGCTACAGACTCTGTGTGGACGCCTGTCCGTGTGGACACCTGTCTGAGTGGGTGCCAGTCTGAGTGGGTGCCTGTCCGTGTATGCGCCTGTCTGAGTGGGCACCTGTCTGAGTGGGTGCCTGTCTGTGTGTGTGCCTGTCTGAATGGGCACCTGTCTGAGTGGGTGCCTGTCTGTGTGTGTGCCTGTCTGAATGGGCACCTGTCTGAGTGGGCGCCTGTCTGTGTGTGTGCCTGTCTGAATGGGCACCTGTCTGAGTGGGCTCCTGTCCGTGTATGCGCCTGTCTGAGTGGGCACCTGTCTGAGTGGGTGCCTGTCTGTGTGTGTGCCTGTCTGAACGGGCGCCTGTCTGAGTGGGCGCCTGTCTGTGTATGCGCCTGTCTGAGTGGGTGCCTGTCCGTGTAGGCGCATGTCAGTGTGGGTGCCTGTCTGAGTGGGCGCCTGTCCGTGTGGGTGTCTGTTCATGTGTGTGCCTGTCTGAGTGGGCGCCTGTCCATGTGTGCGCCTGTCCATGTGTGCCTGTTCATGTGTGTGCCTGTCCGTGTGTGCGCCTGTCCATGTGTGCCTGTTCATGTGTGTGCCTGTTCGTGTGTGTGTCTGAGTGGGCGACTGTCTGGGCACCTGTCCGTGTGGGCGCCTGTCCGTGTGGGCGCCTGTCCACGTATGTACCTGTCTGAGTGGGCACCTGTCTGTGTGTGTGCCTGTCTGAATGGGCGCCTGTCTGAGTGGGCGCCTGTCCGAGTGGGCTCCTGTCCGTGTGGGCGCCTGTCCGTGTGGGCGCCTGTCAGTGTGGGTGCCTGTCCGAGTGAGCGCCTGTCCATGTGGGCGTCTGTCCATGTGTGTGCCTGAGTGTGCGCCTGTCCGTGTGTGTGCCTGTCTGTGTGTGTGCCTGTCCATGTGTGCCTGTTCGTGTGTGTGCCTGTTCGTGTGTGTGTCTGTCCGAGTGGGCGACTGTCTGGGTACCTGTCTGTGTGTGCACCTGTCTGTGTATGCACCTGTCCATGTGTGCCTGTTCGTGTGTGCGCCTGTCTGAGTGGGTGCCTGTCTGTGCGCCTGTCTGTCTGTGCACCTGTCTGTGTGTGTGCCTGTCTGTGTGGACACCTGTCTGAGTGGGCACCTGTCCGTGTGGGCGCCTGTCCGTGTGGGCGCCTGAGTGTGCAGCTGTCCGAGTGAGCGTCTGTCCGTGTGTGTGCCTGTCTGAGAGGGCGCCTGTCCGAGTATGTGCCTGTCTGGGCGCCTGTCCATGTGTGCGCATGTCTGTGTGTGCCTGTCTGTGTGTGTGCCTGTCAGTGTGGGCGCCTGTCCGAGTGGGCTCCTGTCTGTGTGTGCGCCTGCTGAGTGTGCGCCTGTCTGTGTGTGCCTGTTCGTGTGTGTGCCTTTCATGTGTGTGTCTGTCCAAGTGGACGACTGTCTGAGTGTATGCCTCTCCGTGTGTGCCTGTCCATGTGTGCGCCTGTCCGAGTGTGCACCTGTCCGAGTGTGCACCTGTCCGAGTGAGCACCTGTCCATGTGTGCACCTGTCCATGTGTGCGCCTGTCTGTGTGGGCGCCTGTCTGTGTGGGCGCCTGTCTGAGTGGGCACCTGTCTGTGTGGGCGCCTGTCTGAGTGGGCGCCTGTCTGTGTGGGCGCCTGTCTGAGTGGGCACCTGTTCGAGTGTGTGCCTGTCCGAGTGCGCACCTGTCCATGTGTGCACCTGTCTGAGTGGGCGCC